>NC_022015.1:59174077-59180683 GCF_000317375.1 Microtus ochrogaster | reverse complement strand
GGCTAGGGAAGTCATTTCTACAGTACTAAGGGTACAAGTGGAGGACAACTGTTATTCAGTCATGGACTGGAGATAAATACACATACACAGTATTTAAACAGACAAATACTTTCATTTCTTTACTCCATGTGGAAAAAAAAAAAGAATTTGGAGGAGGGTGTCAACTATTTAGTTTTTCTTCCAGTATGGTTCACAATCCACATCTACAACCTATTTAAGGCTATCCCAACAGTGATGGCAAGAGAAGGCAGGGATATGGAATCTTCTAGAAGTCACAAGAGCTCTAGATTCTAATTAAAGATCAAAGTTTGGTGTGTGGTGTTTATGAGTAAGATTTACTCAGAGAGAGAACTGGCTGCTCTTCCAGAGGACCAGGGTTGATTCCCAGCACCCACAAAGTGGCTCACAACTCTCTCTAATATCAATTCCAGATCTGCAGATCTGATGCCCCAATGTCCTCTTCCGGCCTCTGCAGCAAACCAGACATGCATACGGTGCAAAGACATATGTTTATGCAAAGCACCTACACATTAGAAAGAAAAAAAAGTTCCCAACACTGCTTTCCAAACTTTCTGTACAGAGCTCCTGGAGACCTTGTAAACCACATTCTCTGCTTCAGTGGGCCATGGTAAGGCATCCACGCAAAGATAATGCTGTTGGCCCTGAGAAAGCAGAAAGCACATTCAAATAGAAAGAAACTAGTACAAAGTTATCCCTTTAAAGTTCATTTCAAAGTCTGGTGTTCACAAAAATTTCCTCTGAAGTCAGGAGATGGTGCCACACATCTCTGATCCCAGTACTCGGGACAGAGGCAGGTGGATCTCTGGGATCTCTGAGTTCAAGAACAGCCTGATCTACAGAGTGAGTTCCACAACAGGCAGGGGTATACAGAAAAACCCTAAGGGGGGGGGGGGGGAGTCCTGTGAAACCTAGTTAAATTCAACTACACTACTCCGAAGATTAAAAACAGCATAAATAACAGGTTGGGGCACACTAAAATGAATACGTGGCAATTTTTTTTCAGACCAGAATCTCACTGTGTTACCCCCGTCCCTTAAACTCCTAGGCTCCAGTGATCCTCTTGTCAGTCTTAGAGGAGCTTGGAATATGGTGCCCGATTAGATAAATCTGTCTCATTTATACCATTACTTGGCAGTAAAACATCTTGAGACAGGACACCTCTTTTCTAGTAAACTCGTCTTACAGGAAATGAATAGCCCTGTGGTACCAATTATCTGCCTGCTACACGCACACTTTGCTATCCCCATCAACTGGAGAATATCAAAGACAAAAGGAGATAATAACCACTGCCCTGGCTAGTTGTCATTCATGAAAAAGTAAATAATTGGGAGCAATATTTTCCTTTTTTCGTGTCCAAGTCAATGGCTGGCACCTAAATTCTATTTTCATTCTTACTGGTTCATTATTCAGCTGGGGAGAGGGAAGTAGTGAGTGATTAACAGTGTGTTTGGGGGGGGGGGGGGCGGGTGCACAAGGGTTATCTATCCTCAACCAGGAAGCATTTTCTTATTAGTGATTTTAGTGAAAGTCTATTTTGTAAGTCCTGGATTTAAACCAAAGTCTACCTTTACATTAAGACATCCAGATGACCTTACTTTAGCATCATTTCAATATTACATTTTCGGGCTGTTGCCCACCACTATATTCTCATCCTTAATTTCTATCTACTTAAGTCACTCAAGTATCCTGGGAATCAATGTACAGTGTATTATTATTACTTAGAAAATTCAGATGTGACTACTTAGCTTTCACGGGTAACCAAAAGGAAAAGTTACTGGCCACCGGAGGCACATTAACACAAAGCTACATAATATTTAATACAGATACAATTTTTTTAAAAAAAGCTTTCTAGTAAAGTGAACGCTTTACTAGTCCAACACAATGAATCAACACAGAACTGGCTACGAGAGCAGCAGAAAATGCTACAGGTTTTCCACAAGAGAGGCCCTCCAAACACCAAAACAAAATCCTGACTCCTTTCCCACTGTATAATCTGTTACTTTGAATTTCTTGTTCCCTCTGAGACGTTGTAAACCTGTGAAGGGAACAAAAATATTCCTTCCAAACGCTATGTGGCCTCTAGGCTACTTCCACCGAATCAGAGAACTGCATTTAATTCAAACCTCAGGACTGGAGCCAAACTGTGGTCTACGGTCTGCAAGATGCCAACTTTTCAGTGGACTAAAGACAACACAAAGACAAAGGCAAGAAAAACAAGATGGGTCCAGGATCTAATCACAGACTGAGACTGACCGGATAGGAAATGTCTTATGCTGACCAGGCTGGGCGACACTTAAATTTAACGGAGATGCCCCTTGTGGTCCAAATCTACTTCCTGTCTTTTGAGTTACTGCTAGTTATGATGAAGGGCTAGCTTTAAAAGCCTGAACGTGGGGAACATTCAAAGGTGAGAGGTAAAGCTGTCCCTACACTCAACAGATTTAAACCCGACTTCCGGCTACAAACACCGTTCCCAAAGCCCAGGTCTGAGACAGGCAATGCATTCTGTAACCCCTTCCCATCTTCAGTGCGCTCCAATCCTTCCAGTGAGACAACAGGAGGAAGGTGCCTGACTTTTCATCCCGCATTTGGGAGCCCGGGGCAGGGGAGCGAAGCAAGCCAGCGATGCCCATAATGCCAGCTCGTCCCTCCTGCGGCCGGGCACAGCTGCGCCACCCAGCCCGCTGCCCTTCTCGGCTCCGATCACCCCCTCCCCCCAAGCGCGGGAAGAGAGGCACCCAGGAACCTCGCACGCTACGCCTGTGGCTGCTGTCCCCCTTCCTAGGAGAGCAAGGTTTCCAGGGCCCTGCACCCCGGCCTTCCCGCCCGCTGGGCGCACAGCCGCAGGCCCGGGCCCCGCATCCTGCATCCCGCGCCCCGCCAGCGGCCCGGCCCGACCCCCAGCCTCGCCCCCGGGGCGCTTCACCTGCTTGCCCCGGTAGAACAGGCGCTGGCACTCGGGCCGCACGTCGAACAGCGCCCACACCCTCTCGCGCAGCTCCTCGATGGTGGCTTTGCGGGAAACATCCTCGATGGTGCGCGTCTGGGAGCCGTCGATGGTGCGGACCTGGATCCACATCGCGGCGCGGGGGACAAGGGTCCCGGCCCCCTTTGTCTACCCTGCGCTCGGGCCGCCGCGCCCCGCCCGGCCCGGCTCCCGCCGCTTCCCCCGGAAGGCTCCGGTTCTCCGCGCGCGGCGCCTGGGCGAATGCGAGGGCGGACGAGGACGGACGCGGCCAACCACGCGACCGCCCACCCGGCCGAGGGAGGGGGGGGAGCCGGAACCCGCCCGGACCGCACGCAGCCTCCGCCTTACAGAGAGGAAGGGGCCATGTCTCGGCCGCGCCGAGTGTTTACTTATAGAGCTCGAGCTCCCACATGGAGGTCACGGCGCCAACCCAGATCTCGCGAGATCCTCGCGGGGCTCCGCCTCATTCACAGCCCCAGGGCGCTAACATGGAAAGGGGCGGGGCTCCCGGAGCCGTTACTGGGGAGGCGGGGGCTGCAGGGTCCGGCTCGCCCTAGGCCTTCCGCCCTCGCGTGTTCCCTTCCCGGCCTGGTGGAGCCCGATCCACGCTGGTCTCGCTCTCCTGAGGCCGAGGCTATGGTGTCAAAAACACACTCGAAATAAGTACCCGTGATGCGCACTTGCATGGCGGAGAAATGGGGGCGCAGCCATCACACAAGGATGTGGGAGCCCGCCACCGGGACAGCGCCCGCCATGCGGCCTGGCGGGGCCTACGAAAGGCCCCGGGCTGCGTGGACCTCGTGGGCACGCTTCCCGCGCGGCCTTCCCACGAAAACCCTCTTCTGAGATGCTCCAGGAGGGGAGGCCGGTTCCACGCCGCCCCACACAGGCTCAGGCTGCTGGCTTTGCGCGGGTCCGCGGGGCCCCCACTCCCACTTCCCGTTAGGGGAGCCGGGACTGGACGTGGACGAGTCGGCCTCCTGCGCGAAGGGCGCCTTCGGCCGCAGGGATTCTGGATTTGCGGAACTGGACACCTCAGAGCGGAGGGAATCCGGCCCTCCACACCGGGCCCATCGCAAAAGCAAAGCAAACGTGTGTCTTACGTTCACCGATACCTAGAACATGGGGATTCAGGCCAGCACCAACTATTCCCGTGAAGCTAAGAAGCGCCACTTTGCAACAACCAAATTAATTACATTCAAAATGGCCTAACAGGGGAAGGCAGGGAACGTGGAAAGCTCGTACACACTTCGTGTCTCTGTCAGCTTGCTGGTGGGGAAGAAAAAGTATTCCCCACCTAGAACCTCTAAACTGAGTCACCACCTCTGCTCCCTAATTAACTAAAACACTCAGTAGAGGAAGCGATATATACACCTGAGCGCATCTGATCTGCCCTAAAAAGGGATCAGCTGTTTGGTGTTAGAAGGTTTTGCAAGCATCTCGGACCATTGAATTACGCATGGTGCACTGCCCGAGTTTAATGGCGTGCGTGAAGCCCGCGCTAAGTGTTCGCCTCGTGGGTGGAGTGAGAAACACAAGAACTGTAATGTTTTTCTGCTTAAAATGTGATCTTGAACCAGTTGTTTGGATTTCCTGTGCGGCAGGTAGAGCTTGTCAACACCTAGTGAACGTTAGCTTCCTGCTAATCCCTTAGGAGTACACAGTAAGGTACTTTAGAGCTTTTGTTATCAAGAGACTTTAGATAAACTGGGAATATGCAAAGAAGACAGTGTGCTTAACCAACGATAGGAAGTGTGCATTCATTTCACGTCAGAAGAGACTGCATCAGGTTGACATTAGCATTCCAAAGCAGGCTTTTGTAGGCCTGGGGCGGAGGGGGGGGGACTTGACCCTTTTCAAGGCCTGCTCACCAATGAGAATGACAGTAGAAAGTGCCTTAGGGAAAAAGGAAACTGTGGGAAGGTAAGGGAGGTTGGAATTTAGCCAAAAGGCAGCTGCTATCCATGGTGGAAAAATTAGAATGAGAATGTATTCTTGAGTGTTCTAGGAAACCGAGCTCCTGATTGTTTGTAGAAGTTGTGGGTGGGAACCTTGAGGACTATGGGTGTGACGGTAATTCTCAGAGACGCCTTAAATGGATTGGTTGGATAAATGTTCTTCACTAGAACAGGAAGCAAGTTGGGGGAATGCCTTGAGTTCCATTTGAACTGTGCAACAATTGAAATAGATCCCAAATGCACCTAAGATGAAGACTTTTGATGGTTGGAAATAACTGTCCAAGAGAGTGAAGGGAAGAAGGAGGTTCCGAGAAAAAGGACTGGTCTTTCGTTTGTTGTAGTGGTGTTTGATGGAGACACATTTTGGCAAGTAGAGAAAGAGGTGGTATTGATACGCAAATAAGAGGATATTCTGGTCTGTGAATGTTATTATAATTTGGAGAGTGACCGAGGCAGGGGTGAGAGTTTATGTAAAAAAAATTATGTTGAGCCAGGAGGTGGTGGCTCACGCCTGTAATCCCAGCTCTCGGGAGGCAGAGGCAGGCGGATCTCTGTGAGTTCGAGACCAGCCTGGTGTACAGAGCTAGTGCCAGGACAGGCTCCAAAGCTACAGAGAAACCCTGTCTCGAAAAACCAAAAAAAAAAAATCACATATTTATATAAAGATCCTTCTTGGAAAACGTAGGTTATTTTCTACCTACTGATAGCATATATGAAGTCATAAATCCTGTCGCTGATTTTAGAGTTGATCGGTACAGAAATACCACAAAGAAAGTTTCCTCTGCCTGCTTAGAGATTAGTTATAAAGAAAGCCCAATGCAAGTCTTGGATCTGGCTAAAGGGTTTTGTTGTTATTGTTTGTTTTTCATTCTTTTTTGCTTATTTGAGAATCTCATGTACCCCTCGACTGCCCTCAAACTCATTGTGTAGTGCTGGGATCACACCCACTCCCACAACCACATTCAGCTTGGAAAACTCGATTTAAAGTCAATGGATTCTGCTGTTGATACTGGAGAAAGATTAGTGGCTTTGGAAAGGTAATATCTGTGCACACCTATGCATGTGTGTATAGGTATGCACAGATACTCTTCTACATGCACCTCTCATTTGCACAAACATGTATGCATGGTGTGCCAGTGTGCCCGTATGTGTGTGGTCTGCCAGTGTGTCCAAGTGTGTGTGTGTGTGTGTGTGCATGCGTGTGTGTGTGCCCATGTATGCTTGTGTGTGTTCAGCACGGGGGGGGGGGCTTTAAATTAGCAAAGGTTTCACAAAAAGGTAAAACTTTGAGTCACAAAACTGAATGGCTGTGCTGGGGGTCAGTGTCCTGTTAGTCTGGAAGATCTCCGAAGATCTGGGGAAACATTCTGCTTCTGTTTGTCTAGGGGAAAGTAGGGTGCAGGGCTCAGCTAGGTCACGTCCATCACTCCTGTGTCAGGGCACGTCTCTAAACTGGCAAGTATAGCGCCTCACTGGGAAGCATAAAAAGAGTGCACTCTGCCCTGCTGTGAGCATTGAAGGGAGAATGCTGAAACTAAGCCAGCTGATGCTAACCTAGAGGGCCCATTTGAAAGGCTTGTTCTTTTCCTTTGGACCCAGTTCTACACTTTTCCTTTTGCGTCCTTTTTTTTTTTTTCCGAAACAGGGTTTCTCTGTAGC
>NC_022015.1:59169755-59173022 GCF_000317375.1 Microtus ochrogaster | reverse complement strand
AAGAAAAGAGAAGAGGATGTTGTACCCAAAATACACACCTTGAGGGTTGCAGTTATTCTGGATTATTCACAAACTCATGGGAGAAAAATCATTGGTTAGAAAGGGAGTGTGGTCCAGGGACTGGGGTGTAGCTTGACAGTAGAGGGCTTGCCTATGATGAGGATTGGGAGTCTATTCCCAGCACAACTAGGGGGACAAAGTGTGACTGAAATTGATACACACCTGATATAATGGCAGCAAATATGCTGAGTGAATTTTAATTGTCAAAACTACAAAACACATTCAGAGTGAGTGTGATGTGGCAGAGAGCACACGCTTGTGAGATGCTGCACTCTAATTCCAGCTCGGCAGCTTGTTCCATCCAGGTGTGGTCTTTAAGAAGGCAAACAGAGGCCCTCCTCTGCCACCACACACATTTCCTTTGAAGCAGGAAGTCCAACCAGACCAGTGCTAGAAAAGAAGATACTGAGGAAGTGTGATTTCTCATTTCTGGGCCAGATGCAGTCTGGACACAGAGATCTAAGCTCTCTTAAACTTAATACAGCCTAGTTTTCACACAGTCAGCTCAACCCAGGGTCATCATGAGCTGATTAGCCACATCTAAATGATTTTTTTTATCTTTTTTAAATTTTATGCCTTTATTTACCCTACTAAAATATAATTTTAATATTTCCATTTTAATGAGTTAATAGCAAACTGTTGGTTATATGAGACTTCATGGTAATCACATCTTTGTAAAATTCTTTCTTTTTCATAGTCAGGATGGCTCTGTACTCCTGGCTGTCCTGGAACTCACTTTGTAGAAAGGCTGCCCCTAAACTCAAAAGATCTGCCTGCCTCTGCCTCCCAAGTGCTGGGATCAACGGTGTGCACCACCACTGCCTGGCCCACACCCAAACTCTTTTTTAATATTTTATTATTATATTTTATTTTTCAAAAACTTAGTTTTTAAAATTTATGTATATGAATATTTTGCCTTCCTGTATGCATGTACACCAAATGAGTTCCTGGTGCCCTCAGAGATCAGAAGAAATTATCAGCTCTTTTGGAACTGGAGTTACGATGATTGTAAGTTACCATGTTGGTACTGGGAACCAGTCCTGAGTTCTAAGAGCAGCAAGTGCTTTTAACCACCGAAAAATCTCTCTAGCCCCCAATTTTATGTTTTAAATTTAATTTTCTTTGATAATTTTATTGGTAGATACCATGTATTTTGATCTTATACTTCTCCATTTCCTCCTCCAGCTCTTCTGAAATACCACCACAACATATCCCTCTCCCAATTTTATATCATTTTTTATTATTGTGGTGTGTGTGTGTGTGTGTGTGTGTAGGTCAGAGGACAACTCTGCAGAGTCGGTTCTCACCTTCCACAGTTGAGTGGATTCTGGTGACCCAACTCTGGTCTTCAGGCCTGCATCATTCCTGCAAGTACCTTTACCAGCTGAGCCATCTCTACCGGCCAATCATTTTATTTTCTGTGGTTTTGTAGTGAGCACTTAGAACAAAACTAAGAAACAAGATGGAGGCTCGCCTGCTCAATGTCCTGACATCAGACGCAAGTAGCTGACTACAACCAGCATCACTCTAGGAGCAGATGCCCTGCACCAATCAGAAGCAAGGACAAGATAAGCCTCTGAAGGGCCATGAAATCCCAGGATCCAGGCAGCTCAGCAGTTGCTGGTCTCCAATGTCCTTCATACATGCTCTCATCAAGGGACCCTTCCCCTTCTGGTGAACATGTCACCCACTAAGATCTCCTGCCTCTGACCTTGGTGACCATTGATAGTCTGGACCCCAGGTGGCCTGGCTAAACAAAACTGAGGCCCTGAGCAGCTAGTCTCTGTTGCTCTCAAGGAACTTCTAATCCAAGCAGCCATAGCATCCACTCATCCTTCTCGGGCCAGGGGGTGTGAATGTGGTGGTTTGCTATCCATGAGCAGACGTCTGGCCCTCCTGTGTCACCTCTGCCTTGCCTGCTCTAGTCGAGGGAACTCTCCTCTTGAATATTCGTGGCACCACTTAGAGCTAGATGTTAGACTGTTAGGTTTGTTTGTTTTAAATTGTTAACTGCCCCCACCTTTATTTTTCGAAAAGGGTTTCTCTGTGTAGCCCTGGCTGTCCTGGAACTCATAGAGATCCTCCTGAGGGCTGGGATTAAAGGCATGTGCTAATAATTGTTCTGTTGAAAAAGACATCCACCTGTCTGCCTCTCTGTGACAGGCAGACTGTGTTCGGGAGCTTCGTTCCCAGCTCTTGCCATCTTCTAACAGAGACAGCTGCCATGATTTAGGACCCCATTCTAATAATAACTGTTGTTCCTTTGCGGAACTACAGTTCCCAGCCTTCTCCTGGATACGGACATATTCCCAGAAGCCTTTGCATTCCCCGTTAAAAAGTGAGAGCCACTAAGCGCTCTCTCTCTCTCTCTTTCCCTGCCTTTCCTGCCGTGTCTGCACACCTTTTCCTGTTTGTTGTTACCCGTCCCCCATTAAAAGTGCACCCACGTGGGACCGCCGCATGTCTGTGTCTTCTTCCTCGCGTAACGTCTTTACCCTCTAACCCGCAGACAAGAAAGCCAGCCAGGAATTAAGAACAACATTTTGGTGCCGGAAATAACCGGGCTGATAGAGCAGCTAAGACAGCAGCACTTAGCTCAGATCTGCCTCAACCACTTCAGGGAGTCCTTACAGCACAGCCCACAACCTCGCAGACATCTCCCAACACTCAACAGATTCTGTCCTACCTACACCAGCTTTTTCATCCCAATGAGAAAGCTCTGCTTCATTTTGTAAAAACACATATCAAACCCACGCCTGAGGACATCAGGTTTCTAAAAGCTATCACTGCCTCCTGTCAGATCAGCCAAAGGTCAGATCCCAGGACCAAATATCGTAGCTTCCCTTTCCCTACCCATCAAGCAAGGGGCTCCCTTCCGGGAACCGACTAGCAGCTGGATTTTACTCATATGTCAACAGTCAGGAGAATTAAATATCTCCTGGTGCTGGTGGATACAATGTCTGGGTGGGTTGAAGCCTTCCCCACCTCTAACAAGAGAGCCTAGACCGTCTCTGATGTTCTTCTCCAAGAGATTATCCCCAGGTTTGGACTCCCAACTTCTCTTCAGTCAGATAACGGTCCAGAGTTTACTTCTCGGATTTCTCAAAACCTGTCTAAAGCGCTTGGAATCCCCTGGAATTTCCACATACCGTACCATCCTCAGTCATCAGGTAAGGTAGAACGAACTAACCACTCTTTAAAGGAAGC
>NC_022015.1:59166687-59168225 GCF_000317375.1 Microtus ochrogaster | reverse complement strand
GTGTCTGTGTCTTCTTCCTCGCATAACGTCTTTACCCTCTAACCCGCAGACAAGAAAGCCAGCCAGGAATTAAGAACAACAATAACCATATATAACCTTAATTGTCTCATCAAAGCCTCTCTCCATATATACTCATACCAGAAGCTAGATTTTCAAAACATGTATTTTAATATACTGGTATGTAAATAGAGGACACAAATAAGTCCACATCAGATTTTCAAGACCATTCCCGGACTGTCTGGTTTACTCTGTTTTTTTACATTTATTAATTTTGTATGTGTTATAACACACATGTGGGAATCAGAGGACAATTCTCCCTCCCCACCTGGCGTTGCTTCTTTTTTTTTTTTCTAACTCCTGGGGCTGGAGTAGCAGACTCAGGTCATCAAGCTTGGTGGCAGGCAACCTCACACTCTGAGCAAGCCCTGACAAGGGTGTGCTCGGTCACATCACACTCACTGTCTGGATTTCTTTTGTATATTTTGATAATTAAAATTCATTCAGCATATTTGCTGGCATTGGGCAATATGTCTATCAATTTCAGTCGACCTTATTCCCTTAATGGTGTTGGGGATAGACTCCAAGTCCTTATGATAGGTCAGTGCTATTGTCAGGCTCCATCCTAACCCCTGGACTACTTTCCCTTTCTAACCCATGACTTTTCTCCCATGAATAATTCAGACGAACTGCCGTATTCAAGGATTGTATTTTGTATGCAGCACCCACTTTTTAAAAAGATCTGTGGGGTTTTGTTTTTGGTGCGTGTGTGCATGTGTATGTGTGTGTGCGTGGCTGGAGAGACAACTCAGCGGATAAAGAGGCTTGCCACCAAGATTACACAGCTATAGTAGAGATAACATTCTCTACCCATGGTTCTAATAGCCACACTAACCCTAGCTCTTACACCTTCCTAAAGCACTTGTCTCCCTGAATTCCAGGGCTCTCGGATGTTTATGGCGGGAACTCTAGGGTCCTGCTGACTCTGGATCCAGTGGATAAGGAAGTCCATCGCTACTATCACGCAGGGAGCACACATGACTAAAGAGATGGGAAACAGGAGGGAGTCAGCAGGATATTCCCGTCCTTCATTTTCTTGACCGGAACTTGAAAGCATGGTGACTCAGGTGACTGTCCTGGAGCGGTCTACAGCACTAAGCAGCTGTATATTGTTAGGGGATGCAGATCCTCAGACCCTGAACTTTCTATGACCTCTTACCTGCTGGAGTAAACAACTTGTTTTCCTATGCTTGCAGCTGCTCTGAGCCCACATGAGACCCTTATGAGTTCCTGATAACAAGGAAGTGGTTTCTGGTGGGCTTGCAGTAGAAAATCCCCAGAGCTAGGGCATGGCCACTAATCAAGGAGAGCCCTATATAAGCTGCCCTGAAACACAACAAAATTGGCATTCTTGCTTCAAGAGTGACCCATGTCTCTGAAAGACCCTACAGACCCCCTCCTCAAAACCCACGGCTAGCATGCTCCCAGGGGAACATCCTGTTTGCTTTAAAATAAAAAAAAAAAAGCCGGGCGATGGTGGC
>NC_022015.1:59164432-59166217 GCF_000317375.1 Microtus ochrogaster | reverse complement strand
GAGAGATCTTGCTGCCCACAGGTACCTGTGTCTACTCAATAAACCTCTTGCGATTTGCATCCGTGTGGTCTCGGCCTGTTCCTTGGTGTTGGGGAGGTCTCCCCGAAAAAAGGTCCTCTCCGAGGGTCTTTCAGTCTCTGTGTTTTTTAATCCCCAGACCCTTGCCCAATCACAGTTCCAGACAGTGCAGGCGCCACAGTATACCTTCTGCAGCTTAGCGGTCTCCTCTGTAATATCTACTCTTTTCCCACTTCTTTCTTCATTCTTGCTTCCTTGGAATTGTGCCTTCCCCCATCCTACAAATTACCACAGATGATTTGCCTCTGTCTGGTGGCATCAGTGGGAGAAATTGAAGCTAAGAAAATGGATTTAGGAATTAGTCCTAAAAAATAAACTTTCAGGATGAGATTTCAGTTAGCTACTTGATTGAAGGCAATAGGCAGTCCACTATTGATGGTGAGCCCTTTATAACCCCACAGGGAGACCACAATTGATGAGCCAGTGGTTAATTGGAAAGGAAGTTCAAGGTGCTCGGAGATCAGTGAGCAGGAAATAATAATCATAAGGCTTATGAGATGGGTGGCTGTTTGTGTAAGTCATATAAAAAGAAAACAGTACACTCAGGACAGCGAACTGCCAGTTTAAATACCCCCTGGTCTCTAAGTCTCAATAGCAGTTAGGTATCTGGATAGAAGCAGTTGAAATCATATCCAAATCCTAATTATAAAGACAGTAGAGATGTACAAAATACAGCTGCATCTTGAATGAACATACCACGCTGAAGCTGACATCTAGATGGTGAGGCGGGCATTTAGACCCGGGGTAAGGACATTTAAATAAGCAAAACTAAGGATGCTGAACTGGAAATGTCCTTGAGTGTTTCTGGGCTAATGGATTTCTCTGATCCTTCTCATCAGTGGAGAGCAATTCCTCCTTGCCTTGAGACTGAACTTCAACTGAGGCAGGCACCCAACTGGTTGATAACTGTACCACTTGAAAGCTGCCTCCACCAAATTTGGTTCGATTGTTTGGGCTTTCTTAGTTGGTGTGTGTGTGTGTGTGTGTGTGTGTGTGTGTGTGTGTGTGTTAGTGTTAGTTTTTTGGTTTAGTGTGGTTTGTTTTTTTCAAAACAAGCTTTCTTTGCATTGCTGTGGCTGGCTTGTAACTCTGTAGACCTGCTAGCCTCAAAATCAAGAGATCCACCTGCCTCTGCCTCCCAAGTGCTAGGATTAAACATGTGTGCCACCACTGCCTGGCTCCAAATCTGATTCTTTCCAGGCCAATAACCTGGATCAGTACAGTATACCCTGCAAGGGAAGGTGAAGACTCCACTTGAAAAGGAAATAGCTTACCTATAAAACAAGTAACAGACTCTGGCAATTATATATGACAGGAAGCAGAAGCATGTGTGAGAGTGGATTATGAAGTACCAGATTGGGGGAAGATCCCAGTGCTGTGAAGGGGAGACTTCACTAGTAGAGGGCAGTCTCCATGACTAAGGGACTCGGTGTTCTAGGACCTAGAGGTTTTTTTGTTTTTGTTTTTTTTTTTTGATGGGGTTTCTCTGTAGTTTTGGAGCCCATCCTGAACTGGCTCCAGAAGGTGTGCCACCACTGCCTGGCTGACCTAGAACGTTTTTTGACACACATTGGCTAGTTGGCTCCTTGACATTTGCACACGAGCGGCTTAGAATCTGTGAACTAAAATTACCAGACATCTTGACTACACTGAGCAAAGGGGATGTGGATCAGAGAAGTAGCAATATAGGAATGGATTTACCTGAAA
>NC_022015.1:59145261-59161542 GCF_000317375.1 Microtus ochrogaster | reverse complement strand
TGGGCGCCATTTGTAGCAATATAGGAATGGATTTACCTGAAACGTCATTACTGTGCTCCTTTGGAAGAAACTGAGGGATGTTTTCATCCCTTAGGCAATAGAAGATATTCTAGAACTAGATACATTAGTTTATTTAGGACCACGGGGACATTTATTTTTCTGCAAGCAAGGCTTATAGATGTGGCCATGGAGTTAGACTGCCTAATATCAGTAGGATGACAGGGTTCCAGAATGACAGAAACCAGTGTCAGGACTTAATTCTGAGAGGGAAAATAACTATAATTATTATAACAGGCATCCATGCCCGAGTAGCAATTAGAATGCTTTAATCTACACAGATTCGTGGCTATTTTAGGGGAAAGGCAGATGGCAAACTGACAAGGATATTGTTTGATTTGTAAGATGAAAGAAAGTTAAGACATGAAGAGCAGCAGGCTGATATCAGTGTTGCAGCGGGAACCCCGCCAAGTTTCAAGAGCTAAACTGAGTCACACACCACCCAGAGTCTCCTGATGAACTGTGAGAACCAAGAGTCCCTTGAGAAGGATCTTGACAATGCTTCCCAAGTAAATACTCTGAACCTTTCCTAAATGGACTCTGAGCATTTGCAAGAATAACTGTGCTAGTCTATCAACTTGCACTGGGAAAGATCCTGAACTGTGGATTAAGGGCTCAGCATCCTCCCACCTCAATCATGATCCTATATCCTAAAGGTTCCACAGCTTCGAAAAGCAGTGCCACCCAGCTAGGGACAAAGTGTTCAGACTCTCGGGTCTGGAGACAGTTCAAATGCTCCCTATAAAAACTGCACCAGATCTGTGAATATACAGTCTTGTATCTTTTCCTCTTTTTCAGCTTCAATGTCTTTTATCCCTCACTCTGGACTCCTTGGTACAGAATCTCCAATGAACTAGCACCAGGATTGTTTTGTGTTCTGTTTTCACAGAAATTTCAGCTTAGAGAATGGTCTTCATACTCTCTTTAGCAATTAAATAGATCTAGAAAGCAAACAAATGTGTAAGCAGAAATCATTTTTGAAAGACAGCTTCTCTTTACTGTTTTTATGAATAGCTACAGAATGCGGTACAAATAAAATATTGTTATTGAGAGTTACCTTTTGAGTACCTGAATAGCATCTAATTATTTTTATTTATGCGTACCTTTAGTAAGTGTCAGCAAGCCAGTGTTTGGAACATTCTTTTCAAGGTAACAAAGAGTAAATATTCAAGTCTCTGCACCGGAATTGAGTTATAACTGGTCCTTTGACTTGGAAATAGTTTAAGGAGACCATTGTCTTAGTTACTGTGGGAAGGAGAAGGGAGGAGTCAGGAGGCACCAGCCAGACACAGAGTGAATAGGAGATGAATGTGCCATGATAATAAAAGTACCTCCACATGGCAGAGTGTAATAAGGAATTAATAAGAAATATGAGTTAACTTAAAATGCAAGAGCTAGTTAGTAATAAGCCTGAGTGATTGGCCATGCATTTATAAGCAATATCAAGACTCCAAATATTAATTATTTGGAAGTAGCTGCCAGGTTTTTGGTGCAAATGGAGACTGCTCTTTTATTTCCCAGCTGTCAGACCTGTACCACACAAAACTATACTAATTAAAACACTGCTTGGCCAATAACTCAGGTGTATTTCTAAATAGCTCTTACATCTTGAATTAACCCATTTCTATTAATCTGTGTATAGCCATGAAGCTGTGGCTTACCAGTAAAGGTTCCAGTGTGTCCTTTCCTTAGGCAGGTACAGAGTGTCTCTTTGACTCCGCCTACTCTCTATATATCTCTGTTTGGATTTCCCTCCTGGCTTTACTCTGCTAAGCCATTGGCTGAAGCAGATTTTTTATTAAGCAATGGTAATAAAACACATTCACAGCATACAGAGGGAAATCCCACATCAGGCAGGCAGGAAAGAAACGTTCGATCACATAACACTGTACTGGCTGGGTTTGTGTGTCAATCTGACATAAGTAAGGCTCATCAGAGGAAAGAGCCTCGTTGAGGACATGCCTTGATGAGATCCAGCTGTGTAATTTTCTCAATTAGTGATCAGTTGGGGAGGGCCCAGCCCATGGCGGGTGCTGCCATCCTGGGCTGCTGGTCCTGGGTTCTGTAAGAAGGTGGATTGAACAAGCCAGGAGAAGAAAGTCAGTAAGTAGCTCCCCTCCAATGGCCTCTGCATCAGCTCCTGCCTCCAGGATTCTGCCGTTTGAGTTCCTATCCTGACTTTCTTCAGTGATGACCAGCAATGCTGAAGTGTAAGCCAAATAAGCCCTTTCCTCTTCAACTTGCTTTTTAGTCATGGTATTTCTTCAAACAATAGAAACACCAATTTGATCATGGTCCATTTTTTTTATGTTCTTTAGAATTTTTTTTGCAAGTATTTTATTGAGGATTTTTGCTTCTACATTGCATTTATTCCATTTTTTTCTTCCTCCCATTCCTTTTCCTTCTTCTGGAATTCCCATATTGTGTCTATTGGTTTACTTGATGACATCCCACCCCTTAGGCTCTGTTTACTTTCCTTCAGACTGAGTATTATTTAATTTCATTCTGCAGATTCATTGATTTTTTTTTCATGGCAGATCTTCCTTTGAATCTCTGCAATGCATCTTCACTTGTTTACAGTACTTTTCAGCTTCCCATTTCTTGTTTTTTTTTTTTTTAGGGTTTTCATAGCCTTATCACAATTCCTATTATTTATTGCATTGTGTTCCTGTGACTTTCTCCCAATCTCCCTTTAGTTCCTTGAGCATCTTGAAAAATAGTTTTCAGAGTACTTGCTTAGTATATCTCCACTAGGCATTTTCGTGAGTTTGTTTTCATTTATTGTCACCCTTGGATGTACTACAGTTATTTGTTTCTTCATATGCATTATGGCTTGCTATAGTATTTAGTTGCCGTTGAAAAGGGTAGACATTTGGACTAATAGTATGGAAGCTCTGGAAATCAGATTCTTGACTCTTCTTCAGTGTCTGTGTGTGTTCTTTCATGACTGTTGACTTTTGTTTTTTTCTTTTTGATTGCTGTAGCCTATCCTGCTGTTCAGCCTAACGTGTACACTTAAGGTCTATTAGGCCTTTTCCCTGGACATATGTGGTTATCATCTTATGCTCTTTCCTATATGTAAGCTTAAATTTTTTTCAGACACACCCCCACACTCTTGTGGGCTTGGGGACCAGCTGCTACCACTATGAAGAAGAATGGATTTGGATGACGAAGAAGTGAGAAAGGGCTGAGGTCGATAGTGGAGTTGGCAGAGTGGTGTGCAGCAGTCTGCAGTTTACTAAGACACAGATGCAGCCCCCCCCCCAAACATGCTGCAGCTGCAGGATTACCCTGGCTCTGGGCAAGGAGGAGGCCTGAGATGAGAAACAGTTCACTTTCTGGACCTCCTCTGAAGGACCACCATGGTCCATGATTTCACTGAGGGCCATGTGTGGGTCAGTGGCCCTGATGTGGCCAGGGCCAGGTTGTTATCCTAGGCTAGTGTTACTACCTAGTGCATACTGAAGTCCATGTTCCATGCCACGGCCTGAAGCCATGCTGCTGCTAGGGGCCATGTTGATGTGTATGGCCTGAACTGCCACCTGATGCCATGGTAATGTCTGGATCTGAGCTGCCACCAAGGACCATGTCTGTATCTGAGGCCCTCCTACAGCTGGGGTCTGTGTTGATGTCCATAGCCCATGTTACCACTGAAGGTCATGTGGATGTCCATGGCCTATGCTGCCACCTGAAGCTATGTTGTTTGTGTGCCATCGGGGCTCCACTGATCTGAGTGACCTGCACTACCACCTGAGACCATGTGATGTCCAAGCCCATGCTGCCACAGAGGACCATGTCTGGGTCAATGGTCTTACTGCAGCCAGGGTCTCAGTTGATGTCCATGGCTCATGCAGATGTCCATGGTCTGTGCTACAGCCTGAATCCTGTTGATCTCTATGGTCTGGGCTGCGTCCAAGGTCCTTGTTTGAGTCTGTGAGCCTGGGGCTGTGTTCATGGCTGTGCTGTCACCCAGAAACACATGGAAGTCCATGATCCGTGCTCCTGCCGACTATAAAGATCAAGAAAGCTACTCTGGCAGTGATCTGATGTCTGCAGATCTACAGTTGAAAAAGAGGGACATGGAAGGCTTCTGTGATAATCCCCACCCTCCAAGCCCCCCAAAAGTAACAGCCTAAACAGGAAGCTAAAAACTCTTTAAAAGCTGAAGTGTAGCTCTCCACAATATATGGCTTTGGGTGGGACATGGGAGGGGAAGGACCCAGTTCTATTTAAGGAGCAGGCCACTGAGGTTTGACCACACTCCAGGGAGCATCATGGAAGGACCGGGAAGTGAGTGTGATCGTGTGTATGATGTGAGATTCTCAAAGGATCAATAAAAACATGTTGAAAAAAGTTCCTCCTAACTTTGTTTTTAAATTTTCTTTACATATTTATTTACTTCTACGGTTACTTCCTTCTTTCCTTTCTCTCTTTCTGTGGTGCTGGTGATCACGTCTAGGGTCCTGTCAATGCTTCTCAGGTTATCCACCACTGCACGCATCCTTAGTCTCTGTGCACTGGTCTGTTAAACACCCCAGAGATTACTTTTGCCAGAGGAAGAGGCCAGAGCCACAGTGGGGAGGTAAAACAGTACTGGCTGCCCGTTTCCTCCTGTGATCAGCTGCAAGAATCAACAACGTGCTGGTGTTCTGTATTTGGAAGACAGTTCTCTGCCAAACCTGGCTCCTATAAGCTGTATTCAGAACACTCAGTGAGCATCGACTTAGCTGCCTGACACAAAGGGTCAGGTAAGGATCAGCTGCTAGGAATTAAATTTCAAGAAAATTAACCACAATTTACAGTTCAAGCCTTATACTTAAGGTTGCAGTATCTAAGTAGTTTCCAGAGTCCATAAACTATCCCATCCAACAATTTTGCCAGTGAGACTGTTGTAAAATTGCTGTGCTTTTTTTCGATTTTTCTCTCTTTTTTTAAATTCATTTTACAGCCGAGTGGTGGTGGCGCACGCCTTTAATCCAGCACTCGGGAAGCAGAGACAGGTGGATTTCTGTGAGTTCGAGGCCAGCCTGGTCTACAGGAGCTAGTTCCAGGACAGGTTCGAAAGCTACAGAGAAACCCTGTCTCAAAACAACAACAACAACAAATAAAATAAAATTCATTTTACATAGCAACCACAGTTCCCTCTCCCTCCTGCTTCCCCACACCTCCTCCTATCCCCTATCCACTCCTTAGAGAGGGTAAGGCCTCCCATGGGGAGTCAACTAAGCCTGGAATATCAAGTTGAGGCAGGACCAATCCCCCCAACCCCCACATCAAGGCTGAGCAAGATATCCCACCGTAGGGAATGGGCTCCAAAAAGCCAGTTCATACACCAGAGATAGATTCTGGTCCCACTAGATTCATAGTCCATGAATCCCACTAGCTCAGGTCAGCTGTCTCCTGTGGGTTTCCCCATCATGATCGTGACCTCCCCCAACCCCGCCTTGCTCATTAATCCCTCCTCCCTCTCTGCACTCCAGGAGCTCGGCCCAGTGGTTGGCTGTGGATCTCTGTATATGCTTCCATCAGTTACTGAATGACAGTTAGGGTAGTCTGCCACGCCAGCGCAGCCTGGATGCCAAGTCTGAGCGAAGGACGTCAGGGTTAATGAAACACACACTCTGGATGTTGCAGAAGCCCTTTATTGTACGTCACCAAGGAGGTTTTATACCTAACCCAGACAGGTGGGTCAACAGGATGGAGACCTCATCGCCGGATCCCTGGGTTAGGGCCAAGACAATGAGTACTCAGGAAGCAGGGTTGGTAAACAACTCTGAAAGTAAGGAACTTGTAAGTTTCTCAGAAACCCAGAACAACAAGGTCAAGAAAGGTCACCAACAGGGGAGGTGAGTAGGAAGGCCAGGTCCCCAACAGTAGTCACCAATCTGATTACAGAAGGCTGGTTCAGGCACCTTCTCCACTATTGCTAGGAGTCATCACTGGGGGCATCCTTGTGGATTCCTGGAAAATTCCCTAACACCAGGTTTCTCCCTAACCCCATAATGGCTCCCTCCATCAAGATGTCTCTTTCATCGCTCTCCCTCTCCACCCTTTCCCCAACTTGAACATTCTGTTACCTCATGTTCTCATATCCTTTCCCCCGTCCCCAACCCCAGTTTACCCAGGAGAGCTTATCTATTTCTCCTTCCTGGGGAAATCCATTTGCCCAGAAATTTCATGATATCATTTTTTTTTTTCGAGACAGGGTTTCTCTGTGGCTTTGGAGCCTGTCCTGGAACTCGCTCTGTAGACCAGGCTGGTCTCGAACTCACAGAGATCCGCCTGCCTCTGCCTCCCGAGTGCTGGGATTAAAGGCGTGCGCCACCATCGCCCGGCGGCCATGATATCATTTTTTTTGTTTGTTTGCTTGTTTTTTTTTTCCCCTGCAAATGTACATTTTATTTATCCATTCTTCAGTCGAAGGGCATCTAGGTTGTTTCCAGGTTCTGGCTATCCACACACCTGTAAACACCTGATTTTTCCCCCAGACAAGTTTTCCCTGTACAGTTCAGGCTGGCTTCAACCTCTTAATCCCCTACCTTAGACTTGTAGGTACACTGACCACCATGGCTGACTCTAGTCTTTGTTGACCAAGACAGAATTGAACACAACCTTCCAGAGGACTTTGTCTGTGGCACACAGTTCTGTTTAGGCACCTACCACACTACAATCACAATTGATCCAGCAATCTGCATGTTTCTAAAGAACGTGGACCACATCTACATAATCTCTGTGCTTTCATGGCCAGGTACATACAGATCCTTACACACAGGAAGGTCTGTTTATCTTTGAGTACCTAAAATGCTTTGGACAAAAATTATTTTTGTTTAAAATCAGGAGGTTCCTATGCCAGTTTATATTGCTAATAATCTCTTGGATCCAAGATTTAATATCTAAAATATGTGGTAATCTTGCATTAATTTAGTGAGAATGTATTGACTACTTACTTTAGACATGGTAGGATAATCACTGATCAACAAAATCAGAACTGTGCTTTACTGGTCTCACGGAATTGGGAATTTATTGAAGGTATTCAGACATAGTGGAACATAAACATTAGTACTGTAGTCCCGGTACTCAGAAGTCTGAGGCAGGAGGATCAAAAGTTTGAGGACAGCGTGGGCTATTATAATGAGACCCCCATCTCAAAAAATTATTGAAAAATGTTCTCTCATTGTTATGAGTTATTAAATAAGGGAGAATGTATTTTAGGTGTAGCCCCTGGTACCAATGGGACTGTCCACAACGCGAGCCTTTCTGACTTGTAGGTTGCTGCCCATCGGCTTATTTTTCACTCTTTCTTGTTGATTTGTCTTTTGTTCTCCAGCCTAGAAAACTTTCTCAGCTGGTAACTACAATAAACAAGAAACAAACAAGCAAAAAACTTGTACATCTTATTTTAATCCATATTTTAATCCAAGCAAAATATGGCCTTTGGGACTCTGTGGAGGGCTGGGATTTATCAATGGCCTTACTTACAGTTTTACCCAGAGCTTCTGCACTGACAGCAGTATTTAGTTTCACAAAAGGGATGCAAAAGAACACTCAAGAAACAGCAAAATGGATAGGGTGCTTGGACGGGAGGGCCAGCTTGCAGGCAAGGAAGGGTTAATGAAATGTACTCAAGCAAACAGCAGAGGGCCCTGAATCAAGGCAGCACAAACGCCTATTTCAATGCAGTGGGAGAAAAGGAAGACACTGGAATAGGTGTTTTGAAAGGGGGAAAACAGGAAACAAAACCCAAACATAAACCAAAACCAAAATATAGTTCCTGTGAAAATCAGATATTAGAAAGCTCGAACAAACTCAGACCAAGTTTCCACAGGTTCCTATGGAACTGTGACCTTGGGAGGACTGGCTTCTTCTTCCTTCTGAGTTGAAGTTAAAACCAAGGGCAGGTTGAGAGTCAAGCAGAATAATGATATGCGTTCAGTTAGGCCGATTCAAAGGCATAACAGTCAGCATTATAGGGGGCTGACAGTCTTTTCAAAAGGTTTAAAACGGAGGTTGGGAGGCTTAGCTTTCTTAAAACTGGTTAGATTGTGTCCCTGCTGTCCCTTAGCTTAAAGGAGATTACTAGTTAGCAATTGCTGCAGAATAAGACGCAACTTGTGCTGCCACAAGGGTCAAACGTCAAGCCCCAACTTTAATATACAAAGAGAGCAACGTACACGCAATGCAAATTTACATTTTCACTTTGAGTCCAAAATAGTAATTGCCTGAATCAAAGCTAATTTGATTTGCTGAATTAGCCACTCTGAAAAAGTAAATTTTATAAAATGTAGAGGGGCTAATATTTTTTCCACTTTTCTGGGGGACTTAAGATGGACCATTTTCTTCACTGTTTTTTTTTAAAAACAAAAGCTATGAGACCAGGGATGTAGTTCGGGGGTAGAGAAATTGTACAGCATTGTAAAGTGAGGGACTGCATCGCCAGCACTGTAATAAAACAAACGTTGTAGGCAAGCGGAAATGGGAAGACTATATAGCCAGGTTATTTCACACCTTTCCACAACCCCAAATACAAATCTCTCTGGCCTTCTAACAGGCTAATAGCCCAAAGAGTTTGGGATCTGGTCTACGACTCCTCTGGACCCATTTTCCTGTCCGTTAAAAGTAACCTCAGAAAAGCTAACGGATGCATTTCATCTAGAAACTCATGTCAATCACTACTGTAAAACGTGGGCTTCTCTCTCACTGAAGAGCAGCAAATCTCTATTCACAAACGGGCATGCCTGTCATCGAAACTGAACTGTACCCTCATCCGGAATTAGAATAGCTTTACCATCACTGGTTGCTTGCTGGTTTTTGTTTGGCAAGTGTGACGAAGAAAGAGGGCTTCTGGGCCAGTTTGGCAGCCTCACAAGGCTAACAAAGGGCTCACTCTGGCTTCAGGACAGAAAGCAGTTGATCTCCAAGTCCTGGAACAGTTTCACACCCACTCCCCGGAACTGAGTGTGGATCATTGCCACCCGCTGGTGAAGAAAGGAGGCCATTGCCAAGCTCTCTGCCACCTGCAACTCTTGACTTGACAGTCCCCATCAGCCCTTCAAGAGACTTGAAAGCAGACGAATTCTTCATGTCTTCAAGCTTCCTGCAGATGGCAGAGCCCACAGAGGACAGGGCCGTTGAAGTCTTCTGCTTCATGCAGGTATTGGAGGCCTGGACGTCACGCCAGCTCTTGGACAGATTCTGCCTCAGTCCCATCAAGGCCATGCTGCCTAACTTCCTCCTGAGTTCCCTACACCGCTTCTCTTTGGCTGCCAGCACATGGCGTAATGCGAGGATCTCTTCTTCCACTTTAGTGAGCTCAGATTGGAGCTCCATTTGTTCGGCCTCTGACAAACCCGGTTCTGAAGCTGGGTGGGATTCAGAGGTGGATACAGACGTCTCTGTCATGGCCTCGGGAACAGACAGGGAAACATCTTCATCCAGGGAATCCAGGTCCACTTCTTGGTAGAGAGAGTCCTGTCCTTGGTTTGGGGACAAATAGTTGGGGCTGGTGGAGTTGCAGTCTAGGTCTGCAGGCTCAGAATTCTCACCAGTGGGGCAGGACACTAGGTGAGCCAGCTCCATATCTTGGGCAGTAAAACTCATTGGGCGGGCTGGCTGGCTAGTGAGTCTACGGCCTTGCGAGGAGTGGACACTTCCGGTAGGGATCCACTTCCGGTTGGTGGGGGTTGGATGTGCGGGAGGTGGAAGTCACAGAGGTGGGACTTCCGGCCCAAAGGGCTGCCAGTCATTCAGCACCTCTCTCAATTACGGAATGCTCTGTGGAGGTATTTCAGGGGCTTGTTTCTACCTTGTGAGGTAGGCGGAGCTCAGATTATTATTGAGAGAAATCTCTTTTCCTCTAGTAGTAGTGACATAGTGTTCACATCAAATTGTGTGGCGTCACTTTTCTACCACACGAGAGGTTTTTTTTTTTTTTTTTTTGAGACAGGCTTTCTCTGCAGCTTTGGAGCCTGTTCTGGAACTAGCTCTGTAGACCAGGCTGGCCTTGAACTCACAGAGATCTGCCTGCCTCTACCTCCCAAGTGCTGGGATTAAAGGCGTGCGCCACCACCGCCCGGCCACACGAGAGTTTTTCAGACCCCTGGAAATCAATAAGCAGTTACTCTAACAGAAATTTGAGAGGAAACCCAGCACATAAGACAAGTAAGTAAGATGGAGTGTAGCATTCAAAGCCTCCAGACTTGCCTACCTCCCCGTCTTCTTGACCCACGTTTCCAAAAAAGCCCTGAGAAACCATGGACTCTTAAGATAGATTTGAAAGTAATCAGTAGTGAGTAATACAATCTCAGTGAAGTATCAGGAGTGCCAGGGGACTGCAAGGCAGCGTTCAGAGTAAGTCTGGGCAGCCATGAGTGGATGGGAACAGTAAGCCTGGAATAATGGGGTTGGCTTAGGTTTTGCTTTGTTTTGAATTAAGTT
Organism: Microtus ochrogaster; assembly: GCF_000317375.1. NCBI lineage: Eukaryota > Metazoa > Chordata > Mammalia > Rodentia > Cricetidae > Microtus > Microtus ochrogaster. The sequence goes on along the minus strand of NC_022015.1, from coordinate 59,151,051 downwards.
CATTGAAAGCAAAGACTATTGTACCTTGAGAATTTAGGGATAAAACATTTGCAATGTCAGCATGGATTTTTAATACTGCGATTGTTTTTTTTTTTCCATACTGCATCTATTCATGTTTCTGAAAACAAGTCTCGCTATTTTTAACGGTTGCCCGTTGTGGGAGCTAGTCCGGCCAGCAAACTAGAGTCAGCTAGACGGAGTCTGAGAGGGTAGCCAGCTTCTTCCCTCAGTTCACCCAGAGTTTGTAACTCACGGGCAGAGGAATCAGAACACTAATCCAGGGAAGGCATGTGTCAAGTATCCCGTAGCTCCTTGTCTGGTTGCCTGTTCCCAGGAAATACCCTTATCAAGTCATAGAGCTGAGGATCTTGTAGAACAGTCTGCTCATCTTTGTGAGCATGACATTGTGGAACATAATTCATCCCTCCACACACTTAAGGAATTTGCTGTGCCCATGTCTGTGTGTCTACATCTTAGCCAACGTTAGCCCTCTCGGGTTTATATTCAATAGGCCTTTTACCCCACCTCATAATTCTTATAATAATAATAATTATCTTATTATTATTATTTTACTAGGGAGGTGTGCTTCCCTGGTTTATAAAAGGATAATTTTTTTGAGAGTAGGAAGACTGGTGGGATTTGGCTATATGTATGAAATTTTGAAAAATACAGTAACATGCCCCGTCCCTAAACAGCGTTTTCTTCCTGGATAGACTTTTCCTTCTTTACCTGGTTTAAACTTTAGCGGTTTCAAAACTACTTCCAGTCTCTGACAGCACTCTGCTCATCCACAGCTGATAATGAAAGGTTTTCAAAGTGAGAAGTCCCTGGATTAAACTAGTTGACATGGACCATACATTGATCATTCAGAACTGATATTTCAAATTACTGGGTCAGAATTTCCACCTGATATTTTCCTCCTTGGGTTGTTTAGACCACTGACCTCACTGCCCATTTTATTGTATTTATGTTTCCCTCCTCTTCGATTAAAAACATGAATTCTTTGTTAGCTTTGATTCTATTTGATGCAATAATTTTTATTCTCTCCTAGGAAAACTGGGTTGGCCCTTTTCGAACACTTGTTTCCAAATCTCAGATCCAGGCATGGCAAACAAAGGAGGGCCCCTAGCCGGCGGCGTTCGCACCTCCCGCATAAACCGAGAACAGTAAGTGGCATAGTGGAACGGTCTAGTTTTTATTAGGCTTTTTTTTGTTGTTGTTGTTGTTGTTGTTGTTGTTGTTGTTTGTTTTTTTTTCGAGACAGGGTTTCTATGTGGCTTTGGAGCCTGTCCTGGAACTAGCTCTGTAGACCAGGCTGGTCTCGAACTCACAGAGATCCACCTGCCTCTGCCTCCCGAGTGCTGGGATTAAAGGTGTGCGCCACCATCGCCCGGCTATTAGGCTTTTGTTTAACTATATCCAGAAACATTTATATTTCGAGATACATCTACCAAACTAAACTTCATTTAATTTAATTCCTAATTGAGTCCTTCATTAATATAATTCCTAATCAGTTGTTTTTAAAAGCTATCCTTTTAAGGTGTAAAAGTAGCAAACAGTGAAATAATCTGTGTGATATAAAAAGACACAAAACTCCTCATCAGAAACTAATGAAAGCTTTTTGAATCTATTTAGGTAACACCAACAATCAATTCAGGAAATGGTGGTTTTTCTATCCTTTGCTTATAACAAAGCCAAAGCTGTTGATGACCTACATTTAGTAAATTATTTACCTCTTAAGAGTGATGGATTTATAGAAGTCTCTCCAAATGTAAAAAGTAAATGAAACTTTAAAGAAAAATTTTCTACTATGTATAGAAACCTATCTATTTTATCAATAAAAATTCCTAAATATAAATGCAAAACAATCCCCTCTACTAGAGAGCCTTCCTATCCAGACGTTTGGACCGGAGATTCCTCTGTATGTACTGGGAAAGGAGAGCATTGTGGAAAACGAGCCCGGAGGGGGATGTAAGAATGTAGACAAAGCTGGCCTCTGAGTCAGAAAAGACTTGGTTCTTTACATGCAGTCCATATAGGTTGTCTGCCTCTGCCAAGGGAAAATGAGCTTGGCATGTTTCTCTCCTTATGACCTGGAATTCAGAGGACCGTTTAGAAGGGAGCAGGGGCTGGACAGGATTGAGTTTGTCACTGGGTTCTCATGACCCTCTGTTACCTACATCTGCCTGTGTTGCATGCCTTTCCAGCAGAGGCAGAGCCCATGCTGTATTCAGTGGGGTTGGTGGCATGTTTTCCATTGCATGGCTCATTAGCGAGAAGGAAAGATTATCTCCAGACTATGCAGCTCTCGAGTACCAGGAGGCCGGTTCTGTCAGGGCAGGGTTCTGAATGTTGGCAGGCATCCCTCTCTTCAGTGGCTGGCTACAGGGTGTTTATCTGCCTAAGGAGAGAACTGAGACACTGGAAGGGTTAACCATGAGCAGCGAGGACTCCCAGAAGTAACTAGGAGGAGAGTCAGAGTGGGGGTTGTGTGTGTGCATGCGTGCGTGAACAGCGTTTATATGTGCCTGGATGCTAAAGTCCTGAAGCTCAGCATTGAGGGGTTAGAGCTGGCAAATTGAGGCCAGAGCATTCCGACTTCCTTGTATCTGAGGCTGCAGGTGCCTGAAGATACAAAGGCTATTAATAGAACTTCCAGACCTCTTAAAGGTTAGGATCATTGTGGTTGATTTGCTGCAATGCAAAAAAACAAAACAAAACAAAACAAAAACCCACCACACCCTGAACTACACTCGCTAGCAGCTTAGCTATTCCTGTCTCAAAACTGTCGTGCCTGCTATGGCAACAGCATATAATTATTTTCTCAATCCGGGGGCACAACCAATTATCAGACACATCTTCATTTTAATGAGAGGTTTCTAGAAAGAAAGCCCGACAATATTAAATTGCGCATTGGTTTCTAAGATGAAATTCTGATTTTAGGAATGCGGAAATGCCACACGAAGTGGGTGTTTTAAAATCGGAGCGATGCAGTCGTGATCAGCCAGCTGTAGACGTCAGCGCGGCTGCTTGGTTCTACTGCAGCTGAGATCGGCCGTTCTGTCTTCTTCCCGTTCTAAGAAGAAAGATGAGGAAGTGGTTTTTTTGTTCATTTCTGCTATAAAAATAGAACTAACTGAAGAAGAACAAAATATATTGATATTTATGTATGGAAATGCCACAATGAAACTCTTTATTTTATATGCCAACTTACAAAATTAAAACAACAACAATAGAGACAGCTAATCTTACTAACTATGCCCTAGGTATTGTTAATATTTTCACATGGTTCACTCAATATTTTTCTCCTTTTTTCTTTTTCTTCTTTTTTTCTTTCTTTCTTCTTTCCTTCCTCCCTCCCTCCCTCTCTCCCTTTCTTCCTTCCGTCTTTTTTTGAGACAGGGTTTCTCTGTGTTATCCTGGCTGCCTTGGAACTCGCTCTATAGACCAGACTTGCCTTGAACTCAGAGACTCCATACATAAATATTTGTTGTTTTAATTTTGTAAGTTGGCATATAAAATAGAGTTTCATTGTGGCATTTCCATACATAAATATCAAGTGCTGGGATTAAAGGCATGCACCACCACTGCTTAACCCAATCCTCAATATTCTTGAGAAGGAGATCAGAAGTCTGGGGAGATGGCTTAACATGCAAAGTGCTTGCTAAACAAGTGTGAGAACCTGAGTTCGAATCCCCAGAACCCATGTGAAAGCTGGGCTCAGTGTTTCTACAGCAAGATGGGAGGTGGAGACAGGAGAATTCCCTGAGACTTGTGAGCCGGTCAGCTTGGTATGTGCAGCAATGAACAACAAAGGAGAGGCCCTGCATCAAACAGGGTGGAAGGCAAAGACTGACCTTCACATATGTGTCTTGGCATGCACAGATCTATACTCACATACATGAATATGCACAGACACATATACCTCACAATACATGTATGTATCATATACATATACATCATACACTTTTCTAGTTTCATTTCTGTTGCTGTGACAGATACCCTGACCAAAAATAACTTTGGGCAGGAAAGGTCACATTTTACACAGAACTGCAGGTCACAATGTAGTATTAAAGCAGGAACTTGCAGACAGACCTGCTTGGTATCCCACACAGCATTCATTACCTTTCACCATTTACTTCATAACAAAAGAAGCACAGCAGGAAGCACGAAGGGTCCTGCTGGCTGGCTGGCAGGAAGGCTTTTGCTCCTCTGGCATTCATATACAGCTTAGGATATGGTCCTAGGATATGGTGCTACCCACAGTAGCCCGAGACCTCCTACATCAGTTAACAGTCAAGACAATCCCTCACAGACATCCACAATCCAGTCTGATCTAGACAATGCATCAGTTGAGATTCTCTTCCCAGATATTTCTAGATTACATTAAATTGATAGGTAAGGCTAACCAGATCCTTCCCTCTCTCTCCCTCCCTCCCCCCTCTCTCCTTCTCTTTCTCTCTCTCTCCTTTCCTCTCTGTCTCTGTGTCTCTGTCTCTCTCTCTGTCTCTCTCTCTCACACACACACACAGGGGTGGGAGCAAGAAATGAGTATTGTGAGGGCTAAGCACGTAGCTCACTGGCCCTAGTTTTGAAGTTCAGCCTTTCAGACACACAAAAAGCTATTAACGTATTTGAGACAGTCTTCCCAGTTTTATAAGTCATGAAGTGGCATTGCCTAGAGGATTATTTTCTGAGGATATTCAGTTATTATTTGCAAACTTGGGATATTAAATCTCCTAAGCTAAATTGCTTTAAAAAGAAAAAAAACTCATTTTCAAAAAAAATCTTTATCTTAAACTTTCTGAAATGTAGCATACATACAAAATAGGTATGAACCTTTGATGGTTATCAGCAAGCAATTTCTTAGCAGCCATTCGTCTAAGAAAATGGCATATTTCGATGATCTCATAGTTCTTTGCACGCCCTTCTTGTTATCTTTCCTTCTCCCCAGTTAATTGCACCAAAATTTTAGATGAGCCATTCCTTTTTTTCTTTTCAATATTTTACCACCTATGTGCCAATAGAAAATGTTTTATTTAGTTGTGCCTGGTTTTAAACCATCTATAAATTGAATCATATCTATGTGTTCTTTCCAGACTTGCCAAGATCCATCCATGTTGATATTGTCCCTGTAGTTCATTCATTTTCACTGATGTGTGGTATTTTATGATGTGCCTAAATCTGAATATATTTTACACTTCCTGAAACACTGGGTGATTCAGCTTCTCCAGTGTTCCTCCCCAAGGCTCAGGCTCATCTAAAGTATATTCTCATGCTTATGCTTAATGTTGTAGGCATAAGTGATTTTATTCACAGTTAGAGTTCCCTTTCCTGAAATATGTCCTGATGCTCATTTAAAATCTCCCTTCTCTAGCCCTGTTTCCTACCACTTCCCAGGACTCCTGGGCTTCTAGCCTCAGTTAATTGCACGTTTGCAAATTGTAAGTTTCTTCATATTCTCCTGTTCCCAAGCCTTTGCCCACATCCTCTGTTCACTCTGCCTGGAAGTTCATTGCTTTCCTGTTGCTTTCCCACTTCTTAGGTGGCTCCTGGGTAGGGAAGCCATTTTCTAGTTTGGGTTTTCCTTGGGCTGGCAGAGGTCCTGCTGTCAATATCTCAGGTTTATTCATTTGACTTTCAAAAGCTGTCAGATGTCGGGAAATAGAACTCCACAGCTGTTTTCAGTGTCTGGAAAGGCATGCCAGTTCTGCTTTGTGTAATTGTCAGTGTAATGGGCAAGAACTATGGAAATGCCACTTAGCATTGTGAGTACCTAACTTCTCAAGC
>NC_022015.1:59141304-59142420 GCF_000317375.1 Microtus ochrogaster | reverse complement strand
AGAACAGGAAAGCAGAAGAAGGGGCAGGGAAGAGCACACCAGCAATATTTATTAGTAAAAAATATCCTCAGGCGACCCCATCCTACAAGCAAGGTGATTGGCTGGGGCTACCCCTACATTACTCAGGTAACATATCCTCAGGTCTTTGATGGAGATAGTATACAGTTTTCCATATTAATAAATTTTAAAAAATTGACATAAGAGATATAACATTTATAAGGTTAAGAAACATAAATGTTCACATTGTTTATCTAAAAAGATGTTTTAAGGTTTAAAAGGACATTTTAGGATGGCAATAGAAGTTATGATAAAAATGGTTTAGATATAAAACTTTGGACTCACTAAGATAGCATAGATAATATAGTATTTTCTCCAAATTTGCCAAATACCTGTGGACTAAGCATTGTAAATGCAATTCTTGTCAGATAATGGTTCTTATTGTATATAGTTTTACTGTGTTAAAGTTAAAACCTTTCCTTTTTATTTAGACAAAAGGGGAAATGTGTTTTTTTTTTTGGTTGAATATGTATTCAGGGGGGTGTGGAGGGGAAAAGGTGAAGGGGGACAGAGAGAGAGACAGAGACAGAGACAGAGGAGGAGGAGAAAGAGACAGAGAAGGGGGGAGCAGAGAAGTGGGGAGAGAGGCAGAAGCAAAGCTGCCTCTCAGAGAGGAAGATCCAAAAGGGGAAATGTTGCAGAATATTTGTGCACTGTGTGAAGATGTGTTTCTGTGATTGGTGTAATAAAAAGCTGAATGGTTAATAGCTAGACAGGAGAGATAGGCAGGACTCCCAGGCAGAGAGAGGAAGAGGAGACACCACCAAGTCATGGAATGAGTTGGACACACAGAATGGGAGAGAGGTAAAAACTACATGGTAGAACATAGATTAAAAAATATGGATTAATTTAAGTTGTAAGAACTACTGGGGGCTGGAGAAATGACTCAGAGGTTAAGAGTGCTTCCTGCTCTTCCAAAGGTCCCGAGTTCAATTCCCAGCAACCACATGGTGGTTCACAACCATCTGTAATTAACTCTGGTGCCCTCTTCTGGCCTGCAGACACACATGCAGACAATACTGTATACATAATAAATAAATAAATCTTTTTTTTTTTTTT
>NC_022015.1:59126092-59140808 GCF_000317375.1 Microtus ochrogaster | reverse complement strand
AGATACCCACTTAACACAAGAGAAATTATTCCTGGTGATGGAAACCTAGCCAGCTACCCAGGGCTAGTGAAGTCATGGATCTTGGAAGAGAAACTACAACCACCACTTTACTTAACCAGCATAATCCCTAACTACATCCTAAATATTTACCCATCTCTTTACAACAAATGGAAGCTATTACAGAAAACCACAACTAATTACAATTCTGAGTTGTGGAGCCCAGTCCCAAGGGGGTTACATCCCCTGCTCCTAAGATCCAGGAGAAGAGGGGAGTGGAAATATTTTAGAACCAGAGGAGCTAGAAGTTTGCTGTGAGGTTGTATCTCCAAGAGATGTCAGAAGAGGCTACACCCATGGACTCTCACCAGTATGGCTGCTTAAACACGAGCGGAACAAGGACACGGATAGACATGCTGAGTGGGAGCAGGGGACCTGAAGAGGCCTCAGACCGCAGAACTACAGGCAGCTGAGGAATGCCAGGAGCAGGATCATCGTCTCTAAGGAAGGGCATTTCAATCAGTCATTCAAAAACCAGTAACCAGCCTTGAACACACATACAAGTAACCTTACACAAACTGAGCAGGCTGTATTTTTATATTTAGGAATACAGACATGCGTGCGCGCGTACACACACACACACACACACACACACACACACACTGCCACCAAAAACAATAACAACAATTAAAGAAAAAGAGGTCTTAAACAAGTATTGGGGGACACATGGGAGGGAAGGAAGAATGATATAATTATATGCTAATCTCACAAAAATGGTTTTTGAAATGAAATGGATAAATCATATGTCATTTTTACTTGCTTTTGAGACAAGGAAACCCCAGGTTACTTTCTCCAAAAGTAACAAGGTAAATTCACCCCTTTTTGTGGGAGTTAGTCTTATTGCATTAGAAAGGAAATCTCCCATTTGGTTTCCTCTGTGTCTATTTTATGCTGGCTGCTTATCTGCTGAACAACTCACTAAGAAATACCTGAATGGATAGGTGGAGATGGGAAGTAAACACTAAGTTAGTTAGTTGCATTTTGTTTATCTGTCTGTCTGTCATCTATTTTTGTTTTGTTTCTTTTTCGAGACACAATTTCTCTGTTTAATAGTCCTGGCTGTTCAGGAACTCACTTTGTAGACCAGGCTGGCCTTGAACCATCACAGTCATCTGCCCGTCTCTGCCTTCCTGGTGCTGGGATTAAAGGTGTGCACCGCCATTGCCTGGCTAAGTTAGTTGGATTTTTTCAAAATAAGCTTTACATTTTAGAGCAGCTCACAGCCTACGTGAAAGCTGAAAGAGTACAGAGACTTTCCCAGCCTCTCACTTAATTCCTTATCTGCTGCATACATTTGTCAACGCTAAAGAACCGTTCGTGTGGCCGGGCGGTGGTGGCGCACGCCTTTAATCCCAGCACTTGGGAGGCAGAGGCAGGCGGATCTCTGTGAGTTCGAGACCAGCCTGGTCTCCAGAGCTAGTTCCAGGACAGGCTCCAAAACCACAGAGAAACCCTGTCTCGAAAAACCAAAAAAAAAAAAAAAAAAAGAACCGTTCGTGTGTTGCTATTCACTGAGCACTGCAGTTTTACTGTTTAGGCCCTTGTGAATATTTGTATTCTCAAATCCCACCCACTGTATTTCACTTCATCTTCTCTTAATGCATCCCTGGCCTCCTCTAGTGTGTGACAGTTTTTCAGGCTTCTCTTAGTTTTGATGTCCATGGAGTCCTGAGGAATTCAGGTTAGGTATCATTGTAGAATGTCTGTCCATTTAAGGTTATCTGATGCTCCCATGTGCAGACAGCAGTGCTGGGTTTTGGAGACGGTGATCAGAGAGGTAGGTTAGCATTGTTTGTGCTGGGTTTACTTCGATTGGTGTCTTGGTTTAAAAGCCTGGTAGTGAGGGCATGGAGAAGCCAGAAAACCACTCACACAGAAGCTCAGCCATTTATTATCTGTGCAGCTTTGGAAAGTTACTCCATTTCCAAAACATGATTTTTAATCTATAAAGTACAGACAATAATTGACTAAGTTATTCAGTGTAGAAAGTGATTAAGAGTGGTGCCCAGCAGATGGGAACTGTCATGTATGTGTGGGCGTAAATGTGCAGTTGGTAGTGTTCCTGGCTGGCATGAGATTTACACTCTTCCCTTATGTACAACCACCAGCCCCTCTTTATCTCAGACGAGTAAGCTATTTGTATTTAGTAGTGAGAGATTGAAATTGTAAACATTGGCAGTGAAAGAGCTTTGTCTTGCTGCTTCTGGGAATTGTGAGTTTACCTCCAAGTAGTTTTCCTTACAAATCGTGTCATCGGGACTGCAGAAATGGCTCAGGAGTTATGAATGTTTGTTGCGCAGTCATGAAGACTAGAGTGTTTGGTTCCCAGCGCCCAGCTCACAGTCCAGGCATCCTGCAGATGAAGATTCATAAGGCCAACTCTGAGAGATCTGAAGCCCTCTTTTGGCCTCCACATATTCATAGGCACTGACTACATCTGCATGTGTGTGTACATTCACAACACACACGCGCGCACGCGCGCACACACACACACCATGCACCAGTGGGTGCTTCTGCAGAGACTATGGTGTGAATTTTCGCTGTCACTTTGTACAGTGCACGTTAACCTGGCATCTGTGTACCTATCATTTATTTGCACACTCACTTGAGCACCCTGGCTCTTTTACCCACTGAGCAATCGATATGCTTTAGTTCCCTAGACCAGGAGAGTGCTTTTGACTGATAATCTATGATCTAGTTATGACTGTTTTCTTTCGTTCAGCCCAAGCAGAAGGAGCCTCAGAGCTTACTAGTATTAGAAACAAAGACAACATTGTTCCTTGATTGTGACGGGTCGGTGTGGACACCCGTACAGAGGAAGACAATTGCATTTGCAAACTGCTCAGTGTTCAAATGTGCTTCCCGGTTAGTCATCTGTGACGATATAAAATGCTGGTTCCCATTGTGCAGACATGCCTAGGCTGTTTGAGTTTCTGAAAATTCCATTAGAAACTTCACGGAAATGTTTGTGCAAATCCAAATGTGCACTTCTTTCGAATTCTTAATAAAGATGTAAGTCTCACTGTCTACAAGGCAAGTCTTGAGCTCACTATGTAGCTCACTCTGGCTTTAGTTCCATGGTGATCTTCTTGCCTCAGCCTCCCAAATCCAAGGATTACAGGCATGAACCTCCAAGTTCGGAAAAAAAATGCATATTAACACATTTTGGCCTCAATCTTGCCTTACAATTTTTTTTAAAGTCTGGATTTTACAATCTGCTCTGTTTCTTGGTAAACTGGGCCAGTGGTCACAATAGAGCCTCTTGTGGAGACTCTTATGAGCTCCATGTGTATACGTGTGTTTGCAGGTGGGTGACCACAGATGGGCGGTTCATGTGTTGAGAGGGAAAAATAATCTGTTTTCCTTCATCAGAAGGAGCTTTAACTGAGCACTTCCTCCAGCCCACAGCTTTAAAGGACACCACGTGCCCATTCTTACCACTGTCCTCTGCGTGGAGAACCATTGTTGCTCCCATCTCTGCAGGTGAGGGAGCAGAGGCAGGGAAGCTGAACAGGTTGCTCACATCCGCAGTGCTCATAAGTGTCACTTAGGCCTGTCTGAGTCCTGAGTCCATTTCTTTCCTGGTGCCTGATCTCAGTATATATTTGAGACACGTATATAACTCACAATACATTTCTGCGAAGTGCGTGGGCATGAGTCCTAGAATTACTTTGAAAAGAAAGATGTGTTTAAAGTGCCTACATCTGAGGTATAGCAGCTGGGAACTTGGAGACACATATACACTCACGTCATCATCCCCAGATCAAGGTAAAGCGTATTTCTAGTGCTCCAGAACACTGTCTGAAGCCCCTTTGCCATCATAACCTGCCCCCATGCACACCTAACTAGCAGCTTTTCTGGTCTCATACCAATATACAGCTTTTTCCTTTTTGTGAGCACATATGGACTTGACAAGAAACACTCTTCTATGGCTTCTTTCTAAAATCTTTATTACATTATTCATGTGTATGCATGTGCACACATACACACACATGCACACAGACAATTTATGAGACATGATTCTCTCCTTAACCTGCAGAGTGAACACGGATTGTCAAGCATGGTGGCAAAGTGACTTCACCCACTGAGCATTCTCACCAGCCCGGCTTCTTTTATTTGAAATGGTTGCTAAGGGGATTGTTTCTGTTGTTCTTCTGGAGATTTTCTGTAGGTCTTTAAACAAATGTGGGGACATGTTTCATTTGCATTATCCTTCTGCTAAGTGTAATAGGTTTTTCCTTTCCATGCTGAGGATTGAACCCTGGACCTTGGGCATAGTAGGCAAGCACTCTGTTGCTGAGCTACCTCCCCACCCTCAAGGCTGGCATTCCCTTTTGGCTTTGACAGTAATATTTTCAGAGCAGAACATTTGGAAAGTAGGGAGAGGCACACAGAGGAATTCTGCTACCCGGAGCTAATCATGAAAGCTTCTGATGGTATGTTCCAAGCATGAGTTCCCTCTGTGCTTGTGTGTGCTAGTTTTGGATTGTACGGACACTTCTGTTTTATATCCTGTTATTTTCCCTCAGCAACCCGAAGCATCATTTCCCATGCCATTTAACACGCATTCTTTTATAATGATTTAAGACTATTTTAAAAGTACCTTTTATTTTCAATATTATCCTCTTTTTTATGTCAGTGGTAGGGAAATATGTAAAGCGGTCACAAGACATAATGGTATGACAGAAACCCCGCCTTTTGACCCTGCTCCAGGATCCCCAAAGTTCCAGGCCTCTTCCTTCCAGTGTGCTACTCTGCAGCTCTTCTAGACGTATATAAATAGATACGGGAAAAATTGTTCTTCTCTTCTCTTCCTTATGCACAAATGTCAGCACACTGAACTAATTTTACCCCGTGCTTTTTTGGCTTAAAGCCTCCCAGAGAAAGCTTTGTATTAGTATTTAAAGAGCTTTCTTGTGTTTAAAATATAGGATTAAATGCTTGTGTGAGTGCAGAGCACAGCTACATCGGAGGCCATTTTTCACCTGATCGGCCCAAACAAATGCCATTTGGCTTGTCACTGGCATCATTCACGTAAGTAGACTGCTCTTATCTCCTCAGAGAGCAATTAGGCAGTGTTTATCAAAACCACGCATGAACTGTCATCAACAATCCACTTTTAGGAACCTGTTTCCCTGTGTGCTGTCTCCCATGTGACACGGTGCCCCTGCATGAGCTTTGTTGTTTTCATTTCCTGTAGAAATATTGCATTCTATGTTAAACACACAAGTGTTTCTTAACTGTATACACACATTTAAACGGTTATTTTTAAAAGATGGTCTGACTATGTAGCCCAGGCTGTAATATCCCTGTGTCCCAAGTGTTGGGATGACAGAAATGTGGCCCAATAATCAGCAGCTTACTTTTAAAAGCTGGAAGGTACAACATAAAATTTGTAGTCTCTTTTGGGCTTTGGCTCCAAGATGACAAAAAAGAAAAGAAAAGAAAAAAAGAAAAAAAAAACAATAGTCATGCCAAAAATGATTGTGGCCATGTGCAATCAGTCTTCTGCACAAACTGTGCCCAGAGTGTGCCCAAGGACAAGGGCATTGAGAAGGTCATCATTCAGAACATTGTAGAGGCTGCTGCTGTCGGAGACATACCTGAAGCAAGTGTCTTCGATGCTTATGTGGTTCCTAAACTCCATGTCAAGCTGCATTACTGCCTGAGCTGTGCTGTTCATAGCAAGGCAGTCAGGAACTGATCTCACGATGCCTGGGAAGGACAAAACACCTCCATCAAGATTTAGACCTGCTGGTGATGCACCACGAGCTCCACCTAAGCCCACGTAAAGAGGGGACTTCATAAGAACAGAAGGAATGACACCTTGGAGAAATAAAATGGAAGTTACACTTTAAAATAATCTAACATAGACAACAAAATACACAAAGGAACGTGTGAACATAGTCCCTACCACAGCAAGTTATGTAGTCACAGTGCCTGAGTTTGGGGAAACTACAGAGGTACTAGATCTAGTGGGGTAAGCCCCAGAGTGGGAAGACGACCTCTCTGGTCATAGTATCTCCCCTGCCATGTAAGCACCACACTTAAATGTTTTAGAAGAAAAACACTGGCTAATAGACTATAAAACTTTGAGAACAATCTTCAAACTATTTCACATGATTTGGAAGTTACAAGTGTGCCATTGTCAAAGAAGGAATGTTTCTGTACTTTTTTATGAAGACCACTAGAAAGAAACATCATTTAAAAAACTAAGGTAGGTTGCCAAATGGCTCAACAGGTAAAAACACTTGCTGCCAAGCCTGAAGACCTGAGTTTGATCTCTGAGCCCTACTTAATGGAAGGAGAGATTTGACTCCAGCGAGTTGTCCTCTGACACCCCCCCCACACACACACATGCTGTGGCACATGCCACCCTCCATAAAAAAATAGATAAAATGTAATGTTAGTGATAATAATAAAAAACCAAAGGGGGCTGGGGAGAGTGGCTCAGTGGATAAGATCTTTTGCTACGTAAGTATGAGGAACTAAATTTGAATTACTGGCTTACACATAAAAAGCCAGGTATGATGTGCAAGCCTGTAACCCCAGCTCTGTTGATGGCAGGGGCAGGAAGACTGTTGAGGCCTGCTGCTACCAGCCTAGCTCTAGATTCAATGAGGGACCCTGTCTCTCGGGAATAGAGTGGAGTGCCATAGCATTGCCTTCCTCTGGCTTCTGCATGCACTCTCCTGGGGACACATCTGGACACACATGTGTGCACACCACACACACAGAATGAGAAGTGCTAGAAGCTGTATCAAAGGCTTAAAAAGTTCTTCCTGAATGGTAAGGTAAAAGTTATTAAATATTCCTCTCTTTTTGCCAAATCGTAGCCTGCGTCTGCCCTCATGCCTCTTGCCTTCTCAATGCATCTTTGTGCTTGACTGAAATAAAAGTTTCCCGAACATGAGTAGTTCAATAACTTGGAGCTGTTCGGTACACAGTTACACTGGTACCTTCTTAGTGCCTGTGACAAAGCATTTCAAAAACTAATCGTCCCTGAAGAGAGCCGAGCTGCCCAGGAAAGGCAGCAGTCCTGTAATTCCTCTTGTGCTATAAGCAAGATATGAATCAAGAGAGAGCTCAGGCCACCCAACCGTGTTAGGTAGACGTCAAGTGGGTTCTAGCCAATGTAGCCCTGAACTAGAGGTTCTTGTGGTTTTAGCAGCTAGGGGCCTAGGAAGAAGGCTCAGTTAGGAACCACATGAGTGTTGGAATACTGTCAGAGTGGAGAGAAGGGTCCTCAGGCATGCCTCCCTCTAGGGAACTGGGAAAAGCTGCTGTTGATTGAGGCGTCCCCACTGAAAAAGAGGTGTCTACAAGAAAGGTGTCTGAGCAAGGATGGATTTGCAGAAGGCCCAGCTGGCCAATGGGAGCTGAGTCCTTTGGTGTGGGAGGTCCTTCTGTCTATGTGTTGCTTTTATTGGTTAAAGAATAAAGAAACTGTCTTGGCCTGTGATAGGGCAAAATAACAGAGCTAGGTGGGGAAAACTAAAGTAAATGCTGAGAGAAAGGAGGAAGGGTCAGGAAGACACCATGGAGCTACCACCAGAGTCCGACATGCTGAAACTTTGCTGGCATTACACAGATTAATAGAGATGGATTAAATTAAGATGTAAGAGTTAATAAGAATCTAGAGCTAATGGGCCAAGCAGTGGTTTAATTAATACAATTTCTGTGTGGTTATTACAGTTCCGAGCAGCTGGGATGAACTGGCGGCTCCTTGCAACATCCTTGACAGTGACTCCTGTCTGAGATCACAGTACCTTGGCTGTGCTCCAAGTCTGGCGTGGGAGGCCAGATATTTTCCCATGTGTTCTGTAATTGCCTGTGGTCAGGCTTGAGAGATCACACACAGGTTTCTGGGTAGAGGTCAACCTCCTCCCTAAGATTAGAAACAAATGTTCTCACTTGGGTATTGACTATGGCAAACCTGCACAGTGTTTTACAGTATAGTAGAGAAACCTGAGTCTGTGGCAGCATGGTCAGGAGCCTCGCCAGAGATAGATGGTTTACTTGAAATGAATGATTGAAGAGAGGGTCCAAGGGTTTAAGGAATGCGGTGTCAGCAGGGCTAGCAGCGTGGAGGCCGTTACTGTTCCTATATTGGACTTGAGCCAGGAGAGATGGGCTGGTGAGAGAAGTCTCTTAAGGGATGCGTGGTTCAGTAGATGAAGGCAACTGCTTCCCAGCTACAGCCCAGCAAGGTGCCTGGGCTGTTAATACCCAAGGGGGGAGACTCCACAAAGAAACCATCTGTCTTTCGCTAATGCTGTTTATCTGCTTCACCCAACTGAAACCAGAGGGCCAGGAAACCTGTTTGATGTGGTCTGTAACGGAGTAGGACATAAAAAGTGGAGAAAGAAGAGAAGGTTGAAGTTGCAGAGGCAAACAGACTGTCCAGTTCTGCAGTGCAACTATATGCGTGCTCAATTTGGTATCTGTTATGCATCTAGTTTGCTTGCACATATACCTTTTGCTCACTATTAAGCCACTTGATCAATTATTTGCATGCCTTTCTACTTTCCATAAGGTGGATAGAGAAGAATGGCTGATAGAACCTTCAAAAAGCTCACATTAACTGCATGTGGACCAGCTTGTCTTCCTGTGCCTTTGTTAACTCTAAGTATAATTATTGATCTTTGCAATTTTAATAGAAGGAAATCCTGACTTGATGTTTTAACCAGCATGTCTTTGACTTCAAGTTTTAAATAAAAATACAAGAACAAGTTGTTTTTGGTATACCACATCCCATATGACACTGGGGCATCCCAGTTGAAAAGGGCCTCCTGATATATCTAATGGGGAAGCCCACGGCTCAGAGCTTTGCATGAATATTCTAGATTCTCACTTTTATTTGAGGAAAGCTGTATGAAAAGAAAAGGTAACAAAACACAGAGACAAAAAATAGTTTTGAGGGTTGGAAATATGATGAGGGAACAGAGGCTCTTATCACCAAGTTTAAGGACCTGAATTTGACCCTCAATACCGACATGGTAGAAGGAGCTAAAGCACTGACCTCCACACATGTGCAGTCATTCACCCCCAAATAAATAAATACATGGAAATTTAAAATGACTTGGAGTAGACAAATCGTGTGGGACCGACGAGATGATAGCTCAGTTGGTATGTAAGCATGAAGACTTGAGTTTGATCCCCAGCACCCATGTGAAAAGTCAGGAATGATGGGACATTCCTGTAATTCCAGTATTGATGAGGCAGAGTCAGGTGATTCCTGGAACTCCCTGGCCACCGAGCTTAGCCTTCCTAGTGGGCTCCAGGTCCCAGTGAAAGACTTTATCTTAAAACAGACAAACAAAAGAGATAAAAACAAAGTAGCCGGCTCTCCAGGAATGGTTGACTTCTGGCATCCACAAGCACACACCCATGCATGTGATGCGTATGTACCCAGGTGTGCATCCCACAGACATGCAAGCCTACTTCATGTATCCATCCCATTCCCTCACCAAAGACAACTGCGTTTTCATCTCTGTATCAGGATTGAGCCCTTGAGACCTATGCCAAGGAGTGGTGGAGTTGGGCTGTAACAGAAGGTCTACTCTTAGCCTTTCTGAGGATTCTCCACACTGACTTCCATCGTGGCTGCCCCAGTTTGCAGGAGTGAGTAAGGGTTCTTTCTAGGCCTCCTCGCCAGCATTTGTTATTTGTCTTCTGACTGGGGTGAGATGGAATCTCAAAGTACTTTTAATTTCCATTACTCTAATTGCTAAGGATAGTAAACCTTAATTTTCCCAAACATTTCCCATAATTTATTGTACTTCCCAGAGAATGAAGAGCTTTTTTCATTCTTTTTAAAAATTAATTAATTAAAAAATGATGTTTTCTGATTTCACATACCTATCCCAGTCCCACTCCCTCCCCTCCTCCCACCCCCTTGCCTTCCTCACCCCACTCCCTCCTCACTCCTCAGAGAGTAGGTAAGGCCTCCTAAGGGGAGCCAACAAAGTCTGACACATCACTTTGAGGCAGGATCATGGCCCTCCCCTCTATATTTAGGCTGAGCAAGGTATATCTCCAAAAAGAATGGGCTCCAAAAAGTCAGTTCATGCACTAGGGATGAATCCTGGTCCCACTGCCAGTGGCTCTACAGACTGTCCCAACCACACAACTGTCACCCACGTTCAGAGGGCCTAATTTGGTCCTATGCAGCTTCCCACACTGTCAGTCTGGAGTCAGTGAGCTCCCACTAGCTCAGGTCAGCTGTTTTTGTGAGTATCCCCATCATGGTCTTGACCCCTTTGCTCGATCTCTCCTCCCTCTCAAACTGGTCTCTGGAAGCTCAGCTTAGGGCTTAGCTATGAATCTCTGCATCTGCTTCCATCAGTTGCTGGATGAAGGTTCTATGATGACAATTAAGGTCATCAATCTGATTACAGGAAAATGCCAGTTCAGGCACCCTCTCCCCTATTGCTTAGGGTCTTAATTGGCATCATCCTTGTGGATTTCTGGGAATTTCCCTGGTGCCAGAGTAAACACTTTTTTAAAAAAATTTTTTTATTTATTTTTATTTTGTGTACATTGGCGTTTTGCCTGTATGTATATCTGTTTGAGGGTGTCAGATCTCCTGGAACTGGAGTTACAGATAGTTGTGAGCTGGGGGTGCTGGGAATTGAACTCTGTCAGTTGTCAGTCCTCTGGAAGAGCAGCCAATGCTCTTAGCCACTGAACCATCATTCCAGACTGGTTAGTAAATACTTTTGAAAGGTATTTCTAGTTTTTCTTAAGGGTATTTATTATCTGCTTTTATTTCTTCTTGTTAGAACTCTGCTAAGATCCGTAGCCAATCTGTGTTTCTTCTTCACTTCACTGACTGTTCTTTTGTTGTAGGAAAGCCTTTTAGGTTATGAAGTCCCATGTGTCAATTGTCGGCCTTGATTCCTGAGCAAACGGAGTTTTATTTGGAAAGCCCGTTCCTGTACCTGTGTCTGGTAGGGTCCTGCCTGTGTGTTCTTCCAGCCATTTCAGCTCTTCAGGTTTCACACTCAGATTTCTGATTCATTTGAAGTTAAATTTTGTGAAGTGATAGATACAGATCTAGTTCCATTCTACTACATATTGGTAAAACATTAAGTTTTGCCAATGCTATTTATTGAAGATGCCATCTTTCCTCCAACCTGTGTTTCTGGCGTTTTTGTCAAATATCAGATGTCTGTTGTTACACGCATTTAAATCTAGGTCTTCTATATTTTCCCATCTATCTAGTCATTTTGCATCTTATTGTCTATTTCCGTGTGAGCCAAATATAGCAATCTCTGAGGCCTCAAGGCTTAAGTTTGTAGTCTCTGTATTTAGACAGTCCCCCAATAGGCTCTGGCTTTCCTGACACTGACAGTGATCATGTGACTGACCTATGAATGCCCTCACAGTATCTGTGTTGGTGATATCACTCTACGATGGATTCTCCGATTACCAACTAGAAAAATGTCACTGCTTGCCCTAGTGTCCTTCTCATGCTTAGGCTGGACCTTTTGTATTTCTCGTTGTCTGTTTCTGTTCACCTTCTTTTGCCTAGTTTCTTGTATGAAGGGCTTTATTTTTAGTTTAATTTGTTTTTCAGTTTCTTCACGTAAATTTCACACAGTCACTTTAGTGTAGAACCAGTGTGATAGCCACAGAGATTAGTTTTCATCTTTTCCTTCTTCTCTATCCCACTTTCCCTTCCATGTGTTTCTCTGATGTTTTCTACACGGGCACAGAGGAATTAGAAGCCCCATGTTTTTGGAGGAAAGAGCAGAGAGTAGTTTGAAGATGGCTCGTCATTGCCACAGCTTCATGCTGAAACTCCTGAAACAAAGTACTGTAGGCCGTGTGACTCTTGCAGTTCTAGAAGCTGGAAGATGTACATCTGAAGATGGTGGGAGTTTGCTTCTTGGTGAAGACCTCCCTGCTGGCTTGGTGCCATCTCATCGTGTCTCATATAGCCAGAGTTCCCTGGTGTCTCTTCCCCACGCCTATGACCTCATAGGGGTCAAATTTTCAATGCTGTGACAAAAACTGGAAGAACAATTTTAGACAAAGAAAGCTAGCCGGGCAGTGGTGGTACTCACCTTTAATTCCAGCACTCGGGAGGCAGAGGCAGGTGAATCTCTGTGAGTTCAAGGCTAGCCTTGTCTACAAGAGTTAGTTCCAGGTCAGCTAGGGATGTTACGCTGTGAAACCCTGTCTTGAAAAAACAAACAAACCAAAAACAGAAGGAGGAGAGGAAGAAGAAAGCTTTATTTGGGGTCATGGCTTCAGAGGTTTCTAAGGTTGCCCAGATTCTTTGTTTTAGACCCGAGACAAGGGAGCACAGCAGGGCAGTAGGGGCATGTGGCAGAGAAGGTTGCCACCTTCTAGAAACAAGGCAGCAGACAGTGATAGGAAGGGACCTTCGAAAGTGTGCCACCAGAAACTCATTTTCTCTTGTTATACCCTCCTCCTTCGAAAGTGTGCCACCAGAAACTCATTTTCTCTTGTTATACCCTCCTCCTACATATGCTCCCACATCCCACAGTAGTGCACAAGCTGAGGGCTAAACCTCCAATACATGACATGATGAACATATCAGGGACATTCCATACTAAGACAATAATGCCTTATTGAAATGAAATGAAATTGAGTTCCTTAAGGCTCTGTGTCCAGAGATATTACAAACAAGGGTTTCAACTTAGTAATTTGGGGAGCTCATTGAAGTCCTTGCCCAGCCTAAGTTCCATGGGAAATCCTAGCTTCAGTCACTGGCTAATTATTTCATGTCTGACATTTGTAAAACATTTAAAGAGTGGTATCTCTTAAACACTAACATACACGCAGTCAGCCTGGGAGAAGCCTCTGTGTGATGAAGATACCTCAGATCTTATGTGGAACTTAAGAAGACCACCCTCCCATCTTCCTCACGTGCTGCTGAGAGCAAACACTGGGCCTTACAAGCACTCTGAGCTCCATCATTAGTCCTTGGTCTTTTGAGATAGAGTCCCAGACTGACCAGGAACTTGCTTTATAGCCCCAAAGGGTCTCAACTTCACGATCCTCTTGTCTGCACTACTGGAGTACTCAAATACTGGGATTACAAGTCTGAGCTGCCATGACTGGGGAGAATCTGTTTCTAACCTTCTGTGATAAGGACTGTCTAAGGATTGTATTTCCAGTAACTATGGTACAGACCTCGAATACTCAGAAGCATTGATTTGGAAACTTAGAAGAAAAAAGTTTTGAGCTTTATTTATAAGCACCACTTCATACATATGCATAAATTACATATGTATAAAATTATGTGTAAAAAAGTAATGACTGTTAAATATATGGCTTAATATGTTAAGAAATCATAGTTGGTCTCAAATAGTATGCCAGGTGTTGTAGATCTTAGTCCTAAACATCCCAAGCACTTCCTCTGCCTGATTCTCTTCAGATATTCTAGCTCTATCCTCCTGAGATGGGAATGGACAAAGATTCTCTCTTCTGGGAAGAAGCTTGGAGCTAGAAGATAAAGTCAGATGTTGATAGGCATGTATCAGCTTCACTTTTTTTCAAAAACTGTATTGTGCCAGATATGGTAGCGCATACCTGTGATCCATGCACATGGAAGGTGGAGGCAGAAGGTCCAGATTCCAGGTCATCCTCGGCTATGTAGTGAGTCTGGGCTACATAAGACATCGTCTCAAAAACCAAACATTCTGAACGTGAAAATACTTCTCATGCTCTAGTATCTATAACAACCTCATAGGACGCTTGCGGACACTAAAAGGTGACTGGGCTGTGCTCTGATGTGTTAGTACTAGCAATGGCAGAAGCAGAAGACTAAGGGGGCACTCCAGGTGAGTCTGACAAGTTGGCCTTGGACCCTGTTTTGAGAAACATAGATTTTCCAGACTGGCAGTCACCTCTGGAAAAGTATAAGAAAACAGGCAAATATTCCCATCTGGTCAATTGTAGTTTTGAGTTTTAGTAAGAGAAAAATAAAAGAGCAAAAGAGCCCCCCCCCCACAACAGCAGACAGACTGCCAGTCGTCTCTCTGTAAATTTTCCAAATGCGAATCAACATCACCCCAAATCCACAAGAACCCAGGACTATAGATCTGTAGCCTCCAGTGTTTCTTCCCTCATTTCTATATGATCCATGTAAATGAGCACATTCTCCATGGGGTCCCAGGAAGTATACACCTAGAGGGCATGTTCACAGTGTACACACCACACACACACCACATATACACACATACACAAACACCACATACACACACACCACATATTTACCACACACACCACATACACACACATACACAAACACCACATACACATATATATATATACACACACCACACATCACACACACACCACATATACACACATATACCACACACATACACAAACACCACATACACACACACCACATATTTACCACACACACTACATACACATGCATACACACACCACATACACACACACCACATACACACACACACCACATACACATATATATACACACACTATAATTCACACACACACACCACATATACACACATACACCACACACATACACAAACACCACATACACACACACCACATATTTACCACACACACCACATACACACACATATCACATATACACCACACACACCACATACACACATACACAAACACCACATACACATACACACAC
>NC_022015.1:59122491-59125870 GCF_000317375.1 Microtus ochrogaster | reverse complement strand
ACCACACGTCTCTCACACACACATCCATACACCCACACACTTGTCCGAAGCAGAGGTTTAATCAGAATTTGTAACACTGACTTTGTGGTTGTTACACTCAGATGTTTCATTGCCAGGAAATGAGCCATGACATGGGGTCGTGACTAGCGTGCTGAACTCATTCCTTCAGAAGCACTAACCTGACATGGCCACGTCTTGTCGCAATGTCACAAGCTTAGGGCAGTAATAAGACTCATCTATGACCATGTAGCTTTGAATGGTGGACCTCAAAGCTAACACTCAGACACTAGACTCTTTATTCAGTGGTAAGTCCACCATGGCCTGATTCTGTAACAAAATGTTTGTTTCACAGAGCCCAGCCAGTTTTCTCCCAGGTCCAGGGATCTCTTTATAGCAACTTGCCTCTTGAATTATTTTGAAGGACACAAATGTCTTTTCCCTAAACAAGCCACTAGATGGTGGTGTAAACTCTCCGGACAGTGGGCCTATTAGTTGAGTTTGGCTGGGATAAATTCAGGTTTGGATTCTGTATTTGTACCCATGTCCTGTGGCTTTCCAAATTGGTAGTCCTTTGTTGGGAAGCTGAGAATTATTCCCACCCAGAGAAACAGTGATGCGATAATTTCTTTTAGCATAGAAAGTCTAGGAAGTTAAACACATTTGTAGTAGCTTTATACTTACCATCTTCAAAGAAATACTCTGCTTAGGAGAAATAACCCAATTTTAAAAATGGGCTACAGAATTAAGCAGAGAGTTCTGAAAAGTCAAAACACAAATGGCTGAGAAACACATAAAGAAATTATCAATATCCTTAGACATCAGGGAAATTCAAATAAAGACTACTTTGAGATTGTTATCTTATACCAGTCAGAATGACTAAGATCAACACAGGACAGCGCATGCTGGAGAAGATGTAGGGAAGGAAGAACACTTACTCATTGCCGGTGGGAGTGCAAACTTGTCCAGCCACTACGGAATGTCGGTTCCCTGGGAAATTGGAAACAGATTTACCTCAAGATCCAGCTATACCGCTTTGGGCCTATACCCAAAGGACTCTACATCCTACTACAGAGACACTTGCTCATCCATTTTTTGATGCTTTATTCACAATAGCCAGAAATTGGAAACAACTTAGATGTCCATCAGCTGATGAATGGATAATGAAAATGTGGTACATTTACGCAATGAACTATTTACTCAGCTGTTAACAAAAAATTATAAAATTTGAAATTTGCAGGCAATAGGATGGAATCCTGATGAGATGAACCCAGACCTAAAAAGACAATACTGCATGATTTCCCTTATATCTGGATGTTAGCTATCTACATGTAGCATGCTACATTCCATATACCCGTAGAAATTAGGTAACTAGTAAGGAACTGGGGGAGGGGTCTTCTAAAGAAGGAGAAATAGAATGTAGTGTTATGAAAAGACAGGAGTGGGGGCTGGAATGGGAGATTAAATGTGGAAGGGAGAGAAAGGAGATTTGGTAGTTTGAGTGAGAATGATCACCATAGGCTCATATGTTTGAATGCGTGATCTCCAGTTAGTGGAACTTTTTGGGAAAGATTAGCAGGTATGGCTTGTTGGAGTAAGTATGGCCTTGTTGGAAGAAGTGTGTCACTGGGGGTGGGTTTTCAGGTTTCAAAAGCCCATGCCAGGTCCAATTCCTATTTCTCTGCCTGATACCTGTGGGTCAGGATGTAAAGCTCTCAACTACTGCTCTAGTGCCATGCGTGTCGCCATGATGCTCATGGACTAATGCTCAAAACTCGCAAGTAAGCCCCGAGTGAAATGTTTTCCTGTATAAGAGTTGCTTTGGTTATGGTGTCTCTTCACAGCAATAGAGCAATCACAAAGATGGGGTGGGGTAAAAGAGGGACTATAGGGAGAAACAATTGACACTAAGGATTATTTGAGGACCATATGGAAACCTACTACTGTAAATGCTTCCTAAAATATATACATATATAAAAGAAATCTAAATGGAGTCACCAAACAATGGCAGAGACAATGCACTGCCAGGAATAGGTGCATCTAGTTGGATTTTATACCAAAACGGCATCAAGAAAAACCCCAAACATCTTGGGCATTTGCCAAGACTCTTGGTTGTGCTCTACAAACTGATGGTAATGCCCTATTGCTGAAGACAACACTTGCATATCTCACTGAATACAGAGAGGTTGAGCTGGCACCTAACTAGGGACTTGACCCCTGCTGACTGTTGTTCACTGTACTCTAAGGAACCTTGCACCCGATCAGAGGAGAAAGGTAACCATCAACTCAGCTTCGAACCCTGAGATGCACAGTGGCGAGCTGCCTTCAAGGGATGGTGCTGGTGGAATACTGGTACACTGGGAGTAACCAACTACTTAAATCTGATTGGATTTAAGACCCACTCCATGAGGTAGAACCTATCCAAGACACTGCTCTAGTGGCTAAAAACTTGAGACTAGAGAGGCCATGGATCTAGGGGAAACCAAATACTACTGCTTCACTAGAGGAACATGGCAACAAGATGGCTCCTGATGATATTCTGTTCTACCCACAGATCAATGCCTCACTCAGCCATTCTCAAAGACGCTCCTTCTTGTGGTAGGTGGGAATTAGCACAGAGACGCACAACAGGACAACACACAGTGTATTCTGAACTACTCAGTCCTAAACGGGATGTTCCAGGGAACTCTGCAGAAGAGGGGTCAAAGAGATGTTAAGAGTGAGAGAGGGTGGATGACGCCAAGGAAACAATGTTCTCCCAACATAACAGGGCTGATGCACACATGAACGCACAGATCTTGCACATGTTCAAGCCAGATGGGGTACCAGCCCTGAGATGGGAAACCAAGAATAAGCTATTTGCAAATGATGCCCTCTTTCAGAGGAAAATTAGTTTCTCCAATGGAATCTGACTGGGTTTGTTAGACACATTTCAGATAGGCCCTATGCTAAGCAGTAGATGGTCAACACAAAACGAACTCAATATTTTTGTCAAATTTTTGGTCTCATATTGCTTTATTTGGACATTATTTTGTCTTATTGGCCTTCTACTTACGTATTTTGGTTTTTCTTTTGAGTTTCTTATTATTTCTTTTATTTTTTAAAGACATGAAGGCATGGAGTTGGGTGGCTAGGGAGGTAGACAAGATTAGGAGGAGTTGGGGGAGGGGGAAAGTTTAATCAGAATATATTGTATGAAAATTTTCTTCAATTAAGATTTTTTTAAAGAATAATGAAAAGAGAAATGTTCTGCTTTGTATAATTTTTTTAAAAGTTGTATCAAGGGTAGAAGCATGACCTAATGACCTATGCATGTACCACTAGCTAGTAGTCTCTCTCTCTCTCTCTCTCTCTCTCTCTCTCTCTCTCTCTCTCTCTCTCT
>NC_022015.1:59120653-59121387 GCF_000317375.1 Microtus ochrogaster | reverse complement strand
GAGTGAGCACTTTTGAAGTCTTACAAACAGAAGGAAAGATGAGCATGTAGTGTCATAGGATCAGGAAAAACTTATGACAGCCATATACTCAACAAAAGGTCAGTACCCAAGATCTGCACATGAGTTCGACATCCCAGCTTTAAAAAGTTCAATAGAAAGATAAACATGGGGACAGGACGATACCAGCACAGGAAAGTTAATAAAAGTTCAATAGAAAGATAAACATGGGGACAGGACGATAACAGCACAGGAAAGCTAATCTTATCATTAACACTTTAAACTTTATTAAGACAGTAACAGAATGGCATGAGACTGTCAAAAAGCTGCTAATCTAACAATAAAGTATGGATAAGAATATGAAGTAAAAGAATTCATACATTATGCTTGTGAGTGTAAATTGGTATGACCACTTTAGAAAACAATGTAGCATAAAAATTCTTTTACCCAGGAGTCTTCAGCTCCACTCTATTAGTTCCATTGGCAAGCAGCATCAGGGAGAAAGATTTAATTTTGGTTCACAGTCCTTCATGACAAGAAGCTTTGGCAGCAAGCGTGGCACAGGGCTGGAACAGTGGAAGCATGAAGAAGTGGTTAGTTACATGGTAGCAGCCAGGAAGCCGCATGTTCATCTTGAATGTAACCCTATCTTTATGCCCCTGTGTGTGAAGATGGAAGTTTTTTGTCCTGCCTGGTTCCATAGCTGTTCAGTCCCATAGAAACACACAGAGGCATAT
>NC_022015.1:59087844-59103491 GCF_000317375.1 Microtus ochrogaster | reverse complement strand
GCTGTTTCCTGGTTCCTGACACAGGCCAAAAAGCCTCTCACCCCTCCGAAGGGTCTTCAGGATCAGGACCAGGCTCCCCGTTTGCCAGTGACCTCGCCAACAAAAGGCCTACCTCTTTGATTTAATTGTAGTGGGGCGATCTGCTCTCGTTATTGCGTGCCTGTCCCCGCCTCGTGTGTCTGCCGCCACACCGCGCCGGTCCCCACCGCTTGCATCTGCCGCCGTGCCGGTCCCCCCTTGGGGTTTCTCTTTGATTTACTTGTAGTGGGGTGATCTGCTCTTGTTATTGTGTGCCAGTCCCCGCTGCTTGCGTCTGCTGCTGCGCCGGTCCCCCAAAGCCTATTCCTGATTGCAGCGCCTCTCCGCCGTGACTGCGCGCCGCGCCTCTCTGCCACTAACCCATAATTCTTTTCTATGTTCAGCTACATGGCTTGGTACTTTTTCTCAGTAAGGCATTCTCATCCTGCTTCCTCTGCATGTGGTTAGTGACTGCGTCTCTACCTTTCCCCTTTCCAGAATTTTCCTAGTCTGGTAGCCCTGGCGATACTTCTTGCCTGGCTACCAGCCAATCAGCATTTTATTAAACCAATATAAGTGGCAGATCTTTACAGTGTACAAGAACATTATCCCACAACAGCCCTGCAGCTAAGTCACATATCCAAAAGGTTCTACAACCTCCAAACAACACCAAATGGGGACCAGGTATTCAGAGCCGCTAGCCTATGGAGGACATTTTTATCCAAACCATAGCATACTCCTAGAGAAACCCTTGCACATCCGTCATGGGAAACATGAGAAAAGCATGGGAATGTTCAGAGCAGTGCAGCTCAGCATGCAAAGAGACAGAAATTTGATCAGATATCTATCGATAGGTATGTCTAACTATTGATGAGCAAAGAAGAAAGGTGGTGTGACGATGCCAGCTATGGTATAGTCCCCGAACAATGTCTTCTCTGCTGTCCAACCAGAAAATGCAGAATAAATGATTTCTTAAACTCAAGCAATGTAGTTCAGCATGCCCTTTCATTTTCCTTCCTCTTTCAAAATGATTTATAAGCCAGATGTAGCGACTTTAATCCTGACTTTAAGCCCCTTGGAAGGCAAGCTGTGAGTTCCAGGCCAACCTGGTCTACATAGAGAGAATGATATAGCGAGATCCTGTCTACAAACAAACTACAAAAGCAAACCCAAACAAAAAACTTACAGTAGGAGGTACGGCTGTAAAATAGAAATAATTTGCCAAGTTGAAACTCTGACTTTAGAAAGTCTGCAGAGCGAGCGTACAAAAAAAAAAATACTTTTAAAAACAATTTCATGACCAACTTTGGAATGTTTGTTAGTCTCTGACTTGCACACTGCCTTTGTTTTTATAAACCTACTTACTTCCTAATAAAATGATCCAGAAAGGCCATGGGGAGGGTGTGGTCAGTTCCTTTTGCAATAGCAATGACCTAATGCCTTTCCACATAGCTGAGGCCACTTCAGCCACGGATGAGAATAGCAGATGCTGCAGGACGGGTCCCCTCCTGCTCAGCAGATGCTGCAGGACCTGTCCCCTCCCTCTCAGCAGATGCTAATGGCTCGCTGATTGAAGGCAACAGTGCCAAGGAATCTGTTTACTCTGCTAAGCCCAGTCATGAGAATCCCAAATGTGCCCTCAAGAAAAGCAACAGCAGAGTTAAGAATTGAATTCCATCTCTCAGGAACAGAAGGAGGGGGTGGAGGAAGAAGAAAAACCTTCTCAGGAAGCAGTAGACTCTGTTGATATGCTAGGGGAAGAAAATATTATCGAGTTCTTAGATAATCTTATTATATAAAACAATAATCTCCAAGCAAAGAGTGAGAAGATTAGTGGGGTCAGACACATTTGGCTCCCAGTGCTGGTAATTGCTAACTTGTCAAACTCTGTTATAGAGTTTGAGAAAGCTGTTTAAAATGTTAAGTCTTGGCTCCTTTATTTGAAGACTAAACAAAACAGAAGAGTCACCTTGCAGATTTCTGAGAATATAATAATGTCCGTTTCTTTTGTAGCCTTTTCCATGGAAGGCACACAATGACCTTAAGAGGGACTTCTGGGTTCTGAGTTGAGTGGCTTGTTTTATTTATCGAAGGTTTCTTTAGAAGTCTCTTAAGGAGTCTTTATACTGACAAGTTCATGTGTTGCATTTAAGCCACAAGTTCAAGATGCCTATCCTGAAGGTACAATGACAATGTAAATCTGCCACTAGAAATGGGTTAGCAGATTTTATCTCTGTGAGTGACACCTCGAGGCGCCACAGTCCTACACAGAAGAACTTGTTTGACATCTGCATGTGGTATGTTGGGCCTTTGTAACCTAACTCATTCAAACTGGAGCTCTTCATCAATGAGTTGGTTCTCTCCATCTCAGTAAACTATGTTGTTGTACATCCAGATACTCAAGCCCGAAATCTTTGAATTATTTCCAAGTCACACCATCCCTTTTAAAAAATACTATTTTTTTAAATCTTTGAGAATGTCTAACAATATATTTTGATCACATACAGTCATCCCCCAACCTCTAGATCCATCCTTACCCCTATCCTCCCAATTTCTAGTTGTTGTTCTCTTTTAACTCCTGAGTTCAATTTGTGTTACCCAACTACTCTTGGGACTGGGACCTGCCTTAGAATGTACTCATCCTACCATGGGTCACACCATCTAAGAAAACTGACTCTCCTTATTCCAGCAACTATCAAGTGCCAATAGTTTTTAAGTTAGTGGTGGGATTTCATGTCTACCCTAACCCTTTCCCACGATGGCATTTTGGGTGGCATGATCTAAAGTAGGTCTTGTGTATGCTGTCACGATCACGGTGAGTTTATATGTGTGACTGCCCTGTGTGTCCAGAAAGTAGTTTCCTTGAAGTTATCTACCACCTCTGGCTATTGCAGTCTTTTCAGTCCCTTTTCTTAAAAGATCCTTGAGCTTGAGTGGAGGGGTATGCTGTGTCAATCCCATTTAGGGCTGAACACTGCAGGGTTTCTTATTGTCTGTGTGCAGACCGGTTGATGGTCTCAGTCTCCTGTTAATTGCCTTCTACTACAAGCAAACACTTCCCTACGTTTATCCCTTTTTAAAATAGAGGGTTTTTTTTTTCATATTAGAAAGTCAATAGTACATAGACCAATCCTAGCTAAAGAAGTTCGATAACGAAGATAACTTTATTTACAGGTGAATTTCTCACGTAGTCTTTGCTTTCTCTTGATTTGTTTTGTGTGTTACTTAATGAGTCTGCTCCCCTGAGGGTTCTCTGTAAGCCCTTCCTCCCCTGTATATTGTTCACGCATGGCTTCAAGGGTCGTTTCTTCTATTCCATTCTTCGCTGGAGCTAGGCGTATCTCCCGTTGTTTAGCATTCCCAGGACCTCTGCCCTGGCGTCTCTACATCATGATAAAGCTTCTGCTGTCCCTCTCCTTCTAGGTCCTTTCTTCTCTAGGTCATGCTGATGTCTTCCAGTAGTTGATGGATCTCGTAGTAAGAATGTCTCCTTCGCTTATTCTCCCCAGAATCCTCTTAGTTTTAGAAACCTAGAATTGGAGCAATGGAGATGTAGTTTAGTGGTAGAGCACTTCCCTAGCATGGGCGAGGCCTTGTGGTGAGCCCTTGGTACTAAGAAGAAGGGAAGGGAGCATAGTGAGGGAAGAATATTCCTCGGTTCTATTCCTTACCTCTAGAAAGTTCTTCATAAAGATTTCTTTCTTACAAACTTGTCCTCTTCAGAGTCACTGTTATTTCCTGAACAGTTGTTTTTTGTTCCTTTCTTCAATTCTATATTTTCTTTGCATCCTGAAATCTCAGAAGAGAAAGAGAGGGAGGAAAGAAGAGGAGGATTTTTTAAATGAGCATTGTGTGTGTTTAATTCTGCTTTTTTTTTGCAAACTTTTCTTTTTAATATACCTCCCTTCCCTTCCACTCTTCTCCCCTTCCCTTTCCTCCCTTCCCATCCCTGTTCCTCTCCTGTCCCCTCCTCTTTTCTTTCCAAGTTTATCTAATTTCCTGAGAAGTTCTGCTTTTGTCTGGTTGTTGCTAGCATTAAGAATCCAACTAGGCAGGTCCTCTTCACCCTAGCGGCAGCATTCTCCTGTAACGAGCCTTTTGTAGCCATTTCTCTCTGCTAATGCAGTACAAACCCACCGTTTCTCCTCTCTCCCATCGAGCTGTGTTGACAGGACCACATCTGGGACAGGGATGCGCTGCACATTTTGAACCTGAACAATTAATTAAGTGCCAATCCCAGATGTCTGTGTTACGTATGACATATTTTTGGGGGTAGCTCCTTTCTGCCCTTCTAATTTGTTTTATGTTTTAGTTCCTGATAGGGCTTCAGCCAGGATATTGAGACCATTCTTTCCTTATTCATCTCCCAAGAGCTTGATAATCATGAGATGGTTCTTATTCATCAAACAACAGCTATGCCACTTTTTTTTTTAGTCATTCAGTATTCTCTGTTCTGCCATCTACATCGTTCTGATTCTGATTTTTCAGGTTAGATGAAAGTCCTTTTTGTACATGGGACTGAATGATGGCATTTTCCATCCTGGAGTCAGAGCTGGGAAGGGCAGTGGCTATGTCTGTGGGCAACATGACCAAATCCTACTGCCCATCAGAACTTCCTGTCC
This sequence comes from Microtus ochrogaster, assembly GCF_000317375.1. NCBI lineage: Eukaryota > Metazoa > Chordata > Mammalia > Rodentia > Cricetidae > Microtus > Microtus ochrogaster. The sequence goes on along the minus strand of NC_022015.1, from coordinate 59,098,851 downwards.
ATCACTTCTTAACCTGGTATGGTATTTGGGAAATTCCAAGAATTTGGAGCATACTTCCCCAGAACTGTGGATAAAGGCCAACCAAATCCCCCATCTCTGTTTATGTATTCTGAGATGAAATCATGCTTTTAAGTATTTTAATAGCATAAACATCTGCTTCTTGGCATTGCAAAGCACGCTGGTTTCAGAAGGGTGTTTACAGCTAAGGGGAACTTGAAATCTGTCAACAAATCCCATCTGAAAATCTGAAGTGAGACAAATGGGCTAAGGGTGCAAGTGAAATTAGAGGGCTGTTCATAGCAGAAACACAGAGGAAGCATCTTCCTGATGTAACCGTGGTGAAACTTTAACACACTGCTGAAAACCAAGATGAACTTCTCTCCTTTGTGTATTACGTATATATGCAAATAAACACACACAGACATACAACATACACACACACTTAGTCTCACTGTATGGCCCTGGCTAGCCAGACTTGCTATCTAGACTAGGCTGGCCTTGAACTTACAGAGATTGGCCTGTCTCTGTCTTTTGGGTGCTTAGATTTAATTTATAAATACCCAGCTTGTATAATATTTTTCATAAAGTGCTTCATCCGGTTAGCCAAACACCTTTACATATATAATCATATGTGGGATTTACAAGAGACGCATGTAGGCTAAAATGAGCGCTCTCCCGTTTTACAAAGCAGGTAAGGTGAACAAGGTTGAGAGCAGTTAATGATTTGCCACTGGGTGGAACCCACAAGATAAACTCTGCTGTCTGCTTTGACGGACGGCTTTAACCTTCTACAGTACTCTATGCCAGCAAGGATGCCACTGACCCAGTAATGGCATGACTTAAAGTGGATTTATAAACATTAGTGATGAATGCCTGAAATTTATCTCTACCCTGAGGCAAGAGTTATTGTGAAATAGGAGTTAAGATGCTGTAACATAATGAAAATAAATATCCGGGCTTCTACCACAGTTATTGTGCATAGCTCCTTAAACACTTGGTAAGAGTGTCTTTTGTATGCTAACAAAAGAGTTGGCGCCTTAAAGGGTTCTTAGGGAACTTCCAATGAAAGAAAAAGACTAGGTCCTAAGTGGGCACCTGGCACTCTCGTACTAGCCCTCAGACCGCGTGCCTAATCCACAGGAAAGGGTGAAGGGGTGAAGTGGGGTCAGCCACCGGTGGCAATGATTATTCAGTATCTCTGTAATGGCATCAGCCTGAAAAATCTGTGAAAGAGAGACCTCAACGGGCTTCCTAGGGGGTGAACACAGAAGAAAAGTGGCGTTCCCAGAGAGACGGGTAACCTCAACACCCCTGCCCATTTCTCTTTCTTCTTACTGTTCCCGGGCCGTATCCTTTATAATAAAATAACAATGGCAGGCAGAATGGTTTTTGAGTTCTGTGGATCACTATAGCAAATTATCACAGGGTGTTCCAGGAGCCCCTGAAATTAACCAGATTGGAGGATCAAGGATATGGGTATGGCTCAGTTGGCAAAGCGCTTGCTTGGTATACACAAGACCGTTGGCTCCATCTTGAGGACTTGGGGTAGACGAAGATAAGGAGAGTGCAGCATCAACTGTGGACTTGTGTGTAGAATATATGAGGTAGGGGTGGCTTTGTAAATCTGAGCTTCTACGTCAGAATTAAACTGTAGAATAGACACTCCGTATCTGGAGAGCTGGAGAAGCAGCTGGTGAGAGAACGCGGTATCAGCAGCGTTGTGGGTCGCAGCAGTTTGGGATGCTGCTTGTGCTTGCAGGCAGAGAGAAATTTACATAGGACCTGGAATCTTGATCTTATTTAGACCTCCGTTGTTATCACACAATCTCCTATAAGATAAAGAGCCTCAACAATAATAGGAAATCATGAGGAAAGTAAACTTGGGTATTGAAGTGTTATATGTTGAAAACAGGGAGCCAAACGATGAAATAAGTAAGCACCTGTCTTACTTCAATTGAATTTCCACCACCACACACACACACCAGACGGTTTCTCTGTGTAAGCCTTGGAGCCTGTCCTAGAACTTGCTCAGTATACCAGGCTGGTCTCGAACTCATGGAGGTCTGCCTACCTCTGCCTCCCGAGTGCTAGGATTGAAGGTGTGTGCCACCACCGCCCGACTTCATTTATATTTGTTATGGAGTATTTTCTTTCTCTCAGGAAAACACTGACAAATATTTATACTCGAGCACTGTACAAACATTATAGAGTAACCAACGTTTTTTTCAAATTTGATTTAAGGCATGCTCCATGAGATGGAACCCAGCCCTGATACTGCTAAGGTGGACAGAGACCTAGGAATAGAGAGGTTATAGGCCTAGGGGGAAACCTACTATTTTCTGCTAAGGGAACATAGCAATAAAATTATTCTTAATGACATATTGCTATACCCAAAGAGCAGAATATCACTTAGCCTTCATCAGAGAAGCATCTTCTTGCAAGTAGATGGGAATTAACAAAGAGATCCACAGTAAGACAGCATGCAGAGTGGAAGACCTTGGAGCACTTAGCCCTAAATGGGGTGTCTTTATCAAACTCTTCCCCTCAAGGGCTAGGGATCTATGTGGAAGAGGAGGGAGAAAGATTCTAAAAACCAGAGGTGGTGGGTGACTCCAAGGAAACTGTCTTCCAGACACGACAGTGCTGAGAGGCATAGGAACCCACAGACATAGACGATGACATGTCCCAGACCCGCACTGTTTCAACCCAGATAGAATCCCAACATTTAGAGGGGAAGTGGACATAAAGTGCCACCTCTAACCAAGATGCTATTCATAGTTGATACCTTCTGGGAAAGGGACAATCAATTTTTCCCCCAGTGGAGTGTCCCTGGATATGTCAGTCACACTCCAGGGCAGGACCCATGCCCAAGAGTAGCAGGGGCATCACAAAACAGACACCATGCTTTTGTGTACGCTTTTGGCTTGATTTTGGCAGATTTTTGCCCTAGCTTCTTTTCTTAGTTTGTCTGTTTTGATTTTCATTTTTTTGTTGTTGTTGTTTTATTGATTCCTTTTTTTTTTCTTTAGAGAAAGGGAGCAAGAAAAACAGGAAGTGTTGTGTAGGGAGGTAGGTGAGAATCTGAGAGTTGGGGGAGGGGAAAGAAAAAATTATAATTGGAAAACAAAAATCCCCCCGAAACACAGAAACATAAGGAATATAAATAAAATTACACAACTGTAAATTTTGAGATAGCTATAAAATAAAATTATCATTTCTGATATAATTGAATGGACAAATTACTTCCAGTAACATGTATTAAGAGCCAGCAAAGCAATGCAAGTAAGACAAAATGTCAGTACGCATTTGTATATTTTAAGCATGAGACACTGATTGTAATAATGTGGAAGAGAAGTATGTATGTGGAATGCGTACACGTGTACGTGTGTAGAGGCCAGAGGTCAACATCAGGTTTGCTCCTCTATTGCCCCTCTGTATTTGAAACAGTGCCAGAATCGGGAGCATCCATTTGGCTGGGCCAGCTGGGCACCAGCACCCCAGGATTAGCCTGTCTCTACCCCTCTCCTGCACTGGGGTTTACAGTCACTCTTGGCTTCCATGTGGGTGCTTAAGATCTGGACTCTGTTCCTCTTGCTTGCTTAAAAGTCTCCTCAGCTCTGAAAATATCTTTTAAAAGAAAACAAAACAGAAAATCAGGCAACCGAGAGAAAGACACCTGAGTAATGAGTTGGAAATTTTAGGTTAATTTCTGAGGCGGGAACTTGTGGGTGTGTGTTTGGGCTGGAGCAAAAGTCAAAAGTCACTTGCGGGAGGGGAGGAGGTGTACCCCAGTAGACACTAGGATGACGAAGCAAAACAGGCATCATCCCTTTGCTGGCAAATTTGAGTTTTAAAAACCCAGAGTTATGAAACAAACTGCTCAGTTCCCTTGTCAATCGTGATGGACTGGAGTATGCCCATTTTCATTAAAGACTCAGAACATTGGAACATTCTTTGATAAAGTCATGGTCACACGTGATTTTGATAAATAGTTTATTCAAGATTATAAACAATGTCATGGACATATTTGACTACTTAATTAATATTTTATGTATATTGTACAAATTCATATAGTTAACATCGAGGTTTCCAGGGAGATGACATAGATTCTGGTTTCACTTTTGTCTCTATAGTAAAACAGTAAAAAAGATGAATGAAACAGTTATATCATGCTATAATTGTATGATCGTATACAGCAATCCCCAGCCTCTTTTTTCATACATCCAACCAGGTAATATATATAATAGCTTTCATCAATTGAAATTAAAAGTTTGTACTTTTAGAAGTATGCTTTCTGTTATTATCTTTTGCATTTACTGTAAATTTTAAGCCAATAAAAATGTAGTAGAAATTGCTATTGTCTATATAATCCAGCTATTCCTTTAGTATCTTAAAACATTATTGTACGGTTGAATATAAATCTCACTACTTCAGTAACAGTAAAACACACAAAAACGTTTAGTGAACAACTTTGTAACTAGTCAGTATATATAAAATTCTAGAGTGTAAAGTAAAACAGCAGAATAAAAGTGTTAGTACATAGGCGTCAGAGAAAACAAAAATGAAGTTTAGGGAGTAGGAGATATGTTAAAGATACATTGGTCAAAAGACCAGAGAAAGGGAGAGAGTTCAGCTAACATATCCCCCAGTGAACAGTGCTACTGTGAACCCAAGCAACGAAAGAATTTGTGTGTAAGAAAAGCAAGCCATAGAGAAATTCCCTCCAAGTTGATGCACACATTCATAGTGATAGCTCTTTGGAAACAGGTGAGAAGGACACAGCGTGCCACAGACCATAGGCCACAGCCAGTTATTGAAAGACACAGCGTGTCGCAAACATAGGCCACAGCCAGCTATTGAAGGACACAGCGTGCCACAGACCATAGGCCACAGCCAGCTATCGAAGGACACAGTGTGCTGCAAACATAGGCTACAGCCAGCTACTGAGAACGTGAAGTTAGTTCGGTGTCTTCCTAGTAGGAGGACTTCTGACTGCCCTGTGAGGTCCCATCCTACCTGGATGCCCTAATACATGGCCTGGTCAGTACTCACAGAAGAGTTTAAGTTTAGTAAAGATAGCCAATGATTTCAACCACAGTTGGGAACTAAAATGTGTTCTTTTTTTTTAATGTAAGCTTGGCTTGCTTAAACTTAAACTGTTACCTTAAAAAGATATCAGAATTTTCAAAAGGAAACAGAGAGCTTGGTGGTGGTGGCACACACCTTTAATCCCAGCACTTGGGAGGCAGAAGCAGGTGGACCTCTGTGAGTTCGAGACCAGCCTGATCTACAAAGCAAGTTCCAGGATAGCCAGGGCTACACAGAGAAACCTTATCCCCAACCCCCTGCCCTAAGGAAAGAAGTAGAGGTAACATTATTCCACTTTACAAATACTGGCTTTCTTTTTCTTTATTTTATTTTATTTTTTTAGTTATCCTGCGTTTTCACAGATTTATCTTAACCTGTCTAGGTAGGAAGGCATTTGGAGCACTAGATTTCTTGACAGAAAGAGCTGGTCTGAGGCTTGCCCTGGGGGCAGCTGCCAATAGATTTGGTGTTCTGTTCTAATTGAGTTGTGGTCAGTCTGTGCAGTGGCTGGTCCTCCGCTAGCTGCTCTAGGATTTCAACCTCCTGTTTAGAACAGGGGAGAAACCACGTATTCTTTTTAAGGCTTTTAAAATGAACCCTTGTCTAAAGCCTAGCATGAGCTATGGTGCTTGCTCGCCTGAAGAAATCTGGAAGTGTGAATTCGTTCAGGTCTCGGAGCAGACAAACGTAGAAGCCAAGGCTGAATGTCTCTCAGTTTCTTTACCAATGCCCTGTGCTATATATGCATGTTCTTATTGAATGCATAGTGGTACAGAAAAAGAAAAGAATTTTCATATATAAAAAGACAACACTCCACAGCATTTTAAGCCATTCCTTTAGATGTCTATTGCTTTCTCTCATCCTTTCTTTGGTGGTAACATTAAGTCGTTCAACCCAGGACCCACAAGCTTCTTATTTAGAAAGCTTAAACATGATATTTTCATCGTCATTTTTCTCTCCTTCTAGCAGAGCCAGCTTATTATCTTTCACTCCTATGTATGTCCCAGGCAGATTCCTACATTCGAACGAAACATAGTCGGAGGCCTTTTGGTGAACGACGAAAAAGACCGCTGGCGGCAGTGGAGCTTGACACTTTTCGAGCTGAGGAAAGGAGAGAGAAAGCCCATATGTGAATGGGAAGTCCAGGGCTAACGCTGCCCCTGCCCCCAGGTGAGAACCCATGGGAGAACAGTCACGTATAGCTTGGTCTGTCTAGCAGGTCGGTTTACTGAGTTGAGGAGGGAGCGGGGAACGGCAGAGGCCAAAGGACGTGTGTGGCACCAGTGGAAGTGATTGACAGGGGGCAGATGCATTTAGAGATGCTGCTTGGTGTAGACTGAGCAGATCTGTATGTGGCCCCTCTGGATTTGTGCCCCTCTTTTGCTACGCCTTGTCTCTAATACAAAGAACATGCTGCTTTATCTAGCAAACCTTGACTTTTCAGTCAAGCCAGCGCTCCCTTCAGATTGGTTCATTTCCACTTTAACTACAGGCATATTTTTATTAAATTTTCATTAGATTAAATTCTTTAATTAAATCCTCAGTGACAGACAAATTATGCTTTTTATTTATGTTATCTTTAAGGGTTTATCTTATTTTAAATTATAGATGTGGGTACGTCTCTGTGTGGGTGTGTGCGCATGAATGTAGATGCCCATGGGTGGGCAGAGGCATTTGACCATCTTGGTGCTGGAGTTACAGTGGTTGTGAGTCACCTGACAGTCAATACTGGGGACCCAACTCAGGTCTTCAGTATAATCTCCCAATCACTATGGACCTATGAAGAATTATTATTTTAATCCATTGAGTTTTGAGGCAGTTGGTTGCACAACAGCAATAGATGAGCAGTGTAATTATTCCATTATGAACATTCTTTGAGGGTTAAAAGAGGCAGGGCTGGTGAGGCATTAAGCAAGGACTTAGGATGCCATGGCACTCTGCTTTTACGTTTTATTATGTATGCTAGAGCTTGCATTATATACACTTGAGAATATTCTCTGGAGCAGAATGCTGACCACTGTCCACTATTTATGTTGATGTTATATTTATGTGATCAGTGAATCACTTAAATTTTGTCTGTTTCTAGAAATTGTCTTCTTTATTATGCTGTTCTGTTTTCTCCCTAACTTCTTGCTCTGACTCCTTTGCTCCTTGACCTGCTCATAATTATTTGTCATGACCAATGTACACCTGCCATTGACTAAGTAAGAATAGCTCAGATGCAGAATTTTGTGCTATTAATAACTGGCGTTGTATGGACACACTCGCTGTCCCCTCCCTGACAGACTTGGAGCCAGAAGTTATTATACACACAGAGAAAACAATTCCTGGAAGAACACAGCCAATCGGAAAGGATGTGAGATCATTCTGCATTATCTCTCAAATTGGAGTGAAGTGATGAAGCTCCCGAGGGACTGTTCAGAGGTTAGTTCTGATTCAGTTGTGGGGGAGTCTGAAATCCTGCTTTCTAGCAAGTTCCCCGGTATTCTGTGCTACTATTGGAGACCAGACTTGTGGTACAAGGCCACATATCACGCTCCTTCCCTCCCTCCCTCCCGAACAAGCCCTTAGAAGTGACTGCCTGTGTTCCTTTACAACAGTATGTACACAACTCCGTCTTCACAATTCCCCTAACACCTAATTACATATAAACAGAACGAGTACACTGCAGCTACCCAGTTATAGTTCTGTTACCTTCACACAGTGGTTCTGCTTGTTGGCATGCAGCCTGATGTCTGTGTCTTTCACAGGACTCATGTCCACCATCAGCAACTTACCATCCACACCATCACCTTACAATGAAAAACAATAGCATGTGAGACAATGCATTTGCCATGTGGCTGGATTCTACCATTCTACAAGACAGAGAGACAACAGCTACTTCAAAAGCTCCTGGTGGGGGCTGGCGAGATGCTTCTGTGGTTAAGAGCACCTGATGCTCTTGCAGAGGACCTGGATTCAGTTCCCAGAACCCATAGAGTGGCTCACTTACCAAAGGGTCATTGCTCTCTGCTGGCTTCCTCAAGTACTGCACATACACGGTATACTTACATACATACACATAAAATAAAAATAAAAATTTTTAAAAGTTTCCTATTGTACATGATTAATACAATTTTACCTGTCAATTAAAACGAACAAAACAAATTATAAGTAAAAAAAACCCCAAAGTCTTGTAACTCATCTTAATTTAACTTAACCCAAAGAATCCAGGAAAATAGTTCGTTAATTTCCTTCCTTCCTTCCTTCCTTCCTTCCTTCCTTCCTTCCTTCCTTCCTTCCTCCCTCCCTCCCTCCCTCCCTCCCTCCCTTCCTTCTCCTCCTCCTTCTTTTCTTATTCTTTTTTTTTTGAGACAAGGTTTCTTTGTTTAACAGCCCTGACTATCCTGGAACTTTCTCTTCAGATCAGGCTGGTCTTGAATTTAGAGATTGGCCTGCCTCTGCCTCCTGAGTACTGGGATTAAAGGTGTGTGCCACCAAGCCTGGCCCAAGGGTCTTTCTAAATTCCTCAGAGGAGAAGCTTAGGTTTTGAATTTCTGTTGTTGCTTTGATCTATTCTAATTGAATTGATTCCAACGGACACTGCTGTGAACATCAGCTTCCCTGTGTGCATGTGAAGCCACTGAGTTGTCTTGTAATAGCTGTCATTTCCCTGCCTGTATTCTCATGGCTTAGTGTTGCTTTTAGGCTAAGTTCTGACAACTGAAGATGAGCAGACATGTGATGTGTAGCTTCTAGCTGTGCCCTCAAAGGGGAAAGGAATGTATTCGCCCGTTTCCTTTCTCTTGCTGATTGGGCATAATGATGAGGCATTCAACACGAACAGAATGATGATATAGAAGGAACTGCCTCTGGACAACCTTTGAGCACAATCTTTCTAGCTGTGTCTGAGGAGGGCTGTATTATTATAAGTACAATATGGATCTAAGCCTTTATCTTATTAATTCAGAAAGAGATGAGGTGGAATAAGTGCTCTAAAACACTAAGGTCTTACATTACAGTGAGCATGGGGTTGAAGGTAATCTTTTGAGCCTCTCTTTATTATGGGCTATTTTAGATTCATCTTTGTTCTGAATGAGAATTCAAACAACACCCCTCCACCCTGCCTCCACATTACCTGATTCACTTGAGGACTCTGAAGACTCATAGTAACGTAGCAGCATCTTGTCTGAAAGACAGCCGGGTATCACTTGGTGAGAAGCAATTGTATCTGAAGGTTTCAGTTCCATCATACACGGGGCCATAAAACCTTGTCCTAAACCTTGTCATATACCAATAAAAGCAAAACTTTGGAAGTTCCTACAAAAATCTCAAAATAACATTATTATGCTCTGATGAGTTCCCTAATATGACTGTTATTGTTTATGGCAGAGAAATACTCTTTCACAAAAGACTTATGCTATGGGACACTGAAACTGTTGGAAAGATCTAGTGAGTACTCAGCATTAATGCACACATGTGGCTTCTCTGTCCATATTTCTCAATAGTTGTTTCTCAACATCTGTATTCTTCGGTAGATTTTTTTTTTGACCTTGCCAGTCATCATTACTAAATATAGACATGAAGAAATAGTCTCGAATTGCCTACCATTTTCTTGGAGCTTTCCAGAATCTTCAACGTTGATCACATAGCGTCCGTTCTTCAGAACTTTGAAACTAACAGATTGGTCATTGAATGTGCTCAGGGAGGCATGAGATTGTGTAACAGGTAAAATCTCTGTTAGCAAGACAACACACAAATTTGTCAGTAAACAAATTATCCTATGAACAAATTTCTTGGCTATGTTTTGAAGTAATTCCTCAGAAGAATTTTGTTTATTTTAACAAAACATATATTTTGTCATTGTAACAAAAGCAAAACTCACGTACCATAGTTGGTACCAGGGTGGGATTAAAGGCACTAGCTTCCTGCATGGTGACTCTGGGAGTGAGGAAGAGGACAACTCCATATTTGCCTTCCTACAGTCTAGGGGACTGTGGAAAAGAATGGTCCTATTTTGGAAGACATAGGTGAACATATGTCCCTTTATAAAGCATGCCTACTTAGAGATTTCCAACATGCTAGACAGTGGTTCTCAACCTGTGGGTCGCAACCCTTTTGGGAATTGAATAATTCTTTCACAGGGGTCAAATATAAAATATCCTGCGCATCAGTTATTTACACTACAATCCACAACAGTAGCAAATTTATGATTATGAAGTAGCAACAAAAATAATTTTATGGCTGGGGGTCAGCACAACGTCAATAAGGTTGGGAACCACGGCTCTAGGGGGATGCAGAGGTCAGCTAGTTCATGCCTTTGCCTGAGACACATACAGAGCTCATGATAACGTTTTGAAAGCATATGTGGGGAAATTGAAGCAGGCTTGGACCATATGAGGATCCTACTTTAAAATTTATCTTCTATAGGTTATTGAGTTTTGCAACTAAAAATCATATACAAAATAAGCATTTGTATGTTAACATCTAAAGCAAAATAATTTCAAAACAGTTTGTGAGAAGTGAATATTGATTAGAAGCTTAATATTATTTGTATTAAATATATACTAAATACATACTATATATGATACATACTAAGTTGCTTCATATAATATCCCTTATATAGAAAATAATATATATTAAAATAACAACACGTGATTCTTAGTCAAGTTCCTTAGTGATGGGGTTTTCACTTGTTAATTAATTGATTAATTTTGGGTTTGTTTATTTGTTTGTATGTTTTTGAGACACTGTGTGACTATACATATCTGGCTGTCCTGGGACTCACTATGTAGCCCAGACAAACCTGAGCCCACAGAAATTCACCTGCTTCCCAAACAAACACTGGGATTAAAGGCACATGCCACTATGCGCAGGACTCACTTTTATTTTTCTCCCACATTGGTAGAGATTAAACGCAGAGCCTCGCACGTGAGGCAA
>NC_022015.1:59085879-59087339 GCF_000317375.1 Microtus ochrogaster | reverse complement strand
TGTTAATACCATTTTTTCATTCACATTCCAGCAGGGCACACCAAGAGGAAGAAAACTACTAACAATTGTGCACCACTCAAAAGCAGCCACTGGGAACCATTTACTTTACTTCCTCCATAGTAAAAATATCACCCCAAGGGATTATGTTCTTATTTAAAATCTTGTGTGTTGTTATTTCGGGTGTAAAGTTAACCATGCAGGAGCCAGGCAGGACAAAAAGCAGGCCTGCCTGCTGCTCTTTCAACAAATGGTGCCCACGTGGATAACTGAATCCACAGAAAGCCTGAGAAAGCTTGGGAAAGAATTGACTAAAGCATGTTTTCTTGGTAGCAGCAATTTGTTGGGTCTGCTGTGCTTGCTAGAGGTAAACAAGCACTCTCATCTAAAAGAGGCTTCCTGACTCAGCTTTAGCTGCAAAACCCTGCAGCTCTTTTAAGAGGTATTGCCACGAAACACTTAAATGTTGTTGATGAAAAGCTGAACGCATGCTTTTCGGTTTTCAGCCATAGCAGGAAAAAAGCTTTGCCGTTGTAAAATGCTGGCTTTCTGGGCTGTCCTGCCAGGGCAAACTCTGACTCTTTCAGACAGGCAGGCCGATTGAGTGTAGTCTGTGAGCAGAATGCTGCAGCTTGCTTACTGGCAGGGACCTTGAAACGCCATAGAGTTGTGGCGATAAACACGGCTACAGCTGGTACCTCCATCATGAGGCTGGAAAGCTACGGAATGGGCTGGATCTAGCCAGCAAAGCCACGGCTTTAATCCTACCCATATTGCTCAGTAATTTAAAGGCTCGTGTGGTCAGAAAAAGAGAGAGATACAGTAAAGAGAGATTCAAAAACAAAGAAAACCTCTAAATGATTTACAGTATGTTAAAAATATATACAGGCTAAAAGTTAAAGTTCTTAAAAGTAAAAAAGAAAAAAGGGAGTAGTTGGGTGTGGTGGTACACACTTTTAATCCCAACACTTGGGAGGCAGAGGTAGATTGACCTCTGTGACTTCAAGGTGTGGCAGGGCACACCTTTAATCCCAATGCCTGGGAGGCAGAGACAAAAGGATCTCTGAGAGTTCAAGGACAGCCTAGTCTGTAGAGTTATTCCAGACTTCCAAACTTTAGAACTGTCACCTCGGGGCTGGAGAGATGGATGGCTCAGTGGTTAAGAGTACTAACTGCTCTTCCAGAGGACTTGGGTTCAATTCCCAGCACCCACATGGCAGCTTACAACTGGATCTTCAGACAGTTGTAGGGGATCTGACACATTCACACTAATGCGCATAAAAAAATAAAGTTAAATAAACCATAAAAAATATTAAAAAAAAAAAAGAATTGTCACCTCTCGCACTGACTGCACCAGACCGGCTGTTCTTCACAGCAGCAGCAGAGACGTCCTTTTCATGCTTTCTACCTGCAAGACAACAGTAGGAGTCGGGGTGAGCCATCCATCTTCATTCTGCAAAGAC
>NC_022015.1:59076979-59085089 GCF_000317375.1 Microtus ochrogaster | reverse complement strand
TGTTAATACCATTTTTTCATTCACATTCCAGCAGGGCACACCAAGAGGAAGAAAACTACTAACAATTGTGCACCACTCAAAAGCAGCCACTGGGAGCCATTTACTTTACTTCCTCCATAGTAAAAATATCACCCCAAGTGATGACGTTCTTATTTAAAATCTTTTATCAACTGTTTTCACTCACCATTGTATCCATTTCTCTCACGGCACTAAAACCCCTCTCTAAAACAGCCAACATGGTGTCTGTCATCTTTATTGTTTTCCTCAAGGAGAACTTGGATGAGGAAAACAACTGTATATATAACTTTGGAAAGTAAAAGCTGCTAGGTGCCCATTCGTCTGTCCACGAATGAACTTACGTGATTTTTGTGGATACTTTTTGGTGGATTCTTTCTCAAAGTAACAGGTCTTTCCTATGATGAGGCCAGAACGGAGCTTCATTTGGTAGATGTGGCAAATTTCTCTGGTTTTCTGTTGGTATTCTAACAATAGAGAAACAGTGTAGATTTATGTAGGTTATATCCTATAAATATACCCAGCACCTCCAACAGAGAGGTGTTTTATAATGAATCACAGGATATGGTAGGCAAAATGAAATGAAGTCTTATATTAGTTACTTTTCTCGCTATGGTGATCAAGCGCTTTTTGACAAGAAGCAACTAAGAGGAGAAAATGTTCATTTTGCTCATTTCAGATCCTTTGTAAAGGGAAAGAGGCAGCGAGAGGCTACCTGCTCACTTCTCAGCAGACCAAAAAGAATGGAGAAAGCTGCAGCTTAGCTGTCTTTATCTGGATCTCTTTTAATTGGTTCTAGATCTGGACCATGAGATGTTGCAGCTGCCCATTTTCAGGGTGGGTCCAAAATTAATCGTTTCTGGAAAACGCTGTCCTGGGCATACCCAAAGATATGCCTCAGTAATGCAATCAAGTTGACATTTGAAATTAACCATCATGGATCTTGGGATTTAACAGACAATAGGCTGGGGTTGTATTCTGCTGCCAAATGAGTTGTTGAACCGTTTAGGCCTTTAGAAATATTTTTATTGTTGTTTTCATTGTGCCATTTGAGGGGTCATAGCTCTGCATTCAGTAGGCGTCAGCCGTTGCCTAACTGAGGGGACTGTTGACATCCTTATAGATTGGAACTGTTCTCCTGTCATCTAGAATAAACTCTTAGTAATTTTTGGAGGATGATTGAAAACTGTAAAGGGTGTTGATACTAAAAGAACTGCCCTTATCCAAGCATCAGCACCAGGCCATTGCTCTGTGTTTCCACTTTATGTGCCTTTTTTCTTAGCCGCTCATAATAATTTTGCAAAGTATTATTATCATAGTTTTACAGACTTTTAGGGATCACAACACTGTCCAAGGTTACATGGCTCATGAGTTCTGTTAAGGAGTGTGTTCAATGTCCCCACAGACTCTTGTTCTTGAACACTTGGCCCTCCCTGGTGACACTGTTTAAGAGGTTACAGAACCTTTGGGTGGAGGACACCTGCGGATGTACCTACACCATAGGGGCCAGTCTCAGAAGACTATAGCCTGGTCCTTCAGTTTTCTCCTCTTGGCTGGTGCCATAGGAGAAGCTGCTGCAAGCTATGACTGCCAAAGATCAAACTGATCCAGCTGCCATCCATATCATGATGGACTGTACATTCCAAGACATGAAGCAAAATGAATCGCCGTCTTGAAGTCACGCCTGTAAGCTTTTGGCCATAGAGACATGAAAATAATTAATGCAGTATGTTTAATAACAAAGCTCTTCATTAGGTTTTACCTCCACTCACAAAAAATGACCACAGGTCAGATGTGGTCACACCTCTAGTCCTAGCACTCAAGAGGTTAAAGGAGGAGGGTCGGGAATTCCCAGATAAGTCTGAGCTACATAGAGTCTTATTTATCTGGGGTGGAATCTGCCCTGTAACCTAGGACTAATCAAATACAAATTCTATCAGCTGAACTAGAAAAAAAAATCAGCCAGTTATTCAGTAATCTTCATTTTGCTTAGCCAAAGAAAAATTTAAATCTCCTGTGGAAAAATCTCATTTGTGTTTTGAACATCATAAATAGTCTTTCAGGGTCAGGTTGTAATAAAGACCGTAACATGTGAGTTTTAAGATCTCAATATTCAAAGTGAGCTCTGGCACCAATGCCAGAAATTCTGGCATGTCTACTCCATAACGCGGTGTCTATGAAGGGCCTCATTTTCTGGATACTAAGACAGCACATTCTTTAATATGAGGAAAACTGGAAACACTGGGTCATTTCTACTGAGTCACTATTTCTGCACATAACTACAAATGCAAGGATCAGTTAAACTGGGATTTCCTGACCATTCAGTAACCATTGTCAAATTGGTTTTTAAAATCCTGATTACCAAAGAAGTGTGTGGATGGTTCGGAGCCACAGGGAGAACAGAAGGGGCATTGCTTTCTCGTTAGCCCATTCTTAATCACTCTCTAGTTTCCTTCCAAGCCACCAGAGCTCTGTTAGCCTTCCTGGTGTGGCTGTTCCAGTATAAAAAGCATGCTGCAAATATTAATGATTCCTTCCTGTATTGTTGATATTAAGACTCAAGGATCCTTACAGCCCCTTCTCGTCAGAGGTATACCTAGAATTTAACTTCATTTCTCTTTCATCGAATTCCAAACATTTTAGTTTTTGATGACAGGGGCTGTGAGAAGTGTGAGGGGGACTGATAGAAAAAAACCCCATATTTCACTAAGTCAAAGGTAGAATGATCTAAGCTAGCACTGTCTTGTGCTGTACCCAGTAACAGCAGTGACTATAAACTCTTCAAACACAAGGCTTCCGTATCCTCAGGAGTCACCTCTTTTTTTTTTTTTTCCTGTCAGTTCTTACATTCTTAGGTATTTTCGTAAGGTGGCATGTCTGGGCATTGGCATAGTAAGTGTTTGACGACAGGTTTTCAGCAGTGTGTAAAACAGGAATGCGGACGCTCTTACTTGGTAGCTTGTGAATTTTTACCAGGGTTTTGCCTGTTGCGTTGTTCAGCTTGGCCGAGGAAATTTTGGAAGTTGAATATTTCACTTTAGGTCTCATTTTTCAAGTTTCTGTGGGATTAAAATATAACATTAGTCCAGCTATATGTACCTGAAATCACCAGAAATGGTCTTGGCTAACTCGACATGAAATCCTTAGTCATACAGAAAAAGTAAATAAGGAAACTTGAGCATAGCATTCTGGCTGTGCACTTGTGCTAGAATCTAGCCATAGAATAATAATAAATAAAGCACAGAAAAAAATCTCAAGCTGAGTAGACTTATTGTTAGTGGCAATATTTATATTGAAACCTTAGGGTTGTTTTGTTGTAGTACATAGCAAAAAAAATAGTCATACGAATATGGCATGATTTTCACTGTAGGGGAAAAGAAACACAAATACATAAAACCATTGTAATGTTAAATTTGAGTCAGTATTAAAGAATGCCCAGCAGTGTGTGTACATAACGTATTTTCTAAATATTTTCTCCACTTAAAAGAATCATGACTCCAGATATAAGGCCAGGAGAGTCATAATGAACATGAAACATGTCGTGGCAGAAAAAATTAATGAGGTTGTCGCAAAGCATTATAGCCACCTTGGAGTTTCTGCCTATCAGATCTGGCACCCACTCGATATTCGAAAGAGTCATGGTGGTGAGCAAGAATAAGCTTCATTTCTCAAGAACAAATGAAGGGAATGAGATTGCTGGATTTCTCTGCGCACTCCCAAGTAAGAAGATCAGGGTGACAAGAGAGAAACTATATTCCAAGGAGACAGAGTGGAAGATCACTGGGAATTAAGGGGGATGGGTAGCTAAAACGCTTGGACAAACAAAAAGATAACGTGGAGGAATAGGAAGCAATACAAAACCGGCTCCCTGCAAGGGTGGAGGATGGGAAGAGGGGCTGGGAGGGGTCAGGAGGGAGGGAAACAGCAATCACGTGGTTAGCCTGGGTTTGGGTGGCCATCGTGAGACCAGAGGAGCCGTGGTAGCAACGGGGGAGAAGTGCAGGATTGACAACACAGTTCTCACAAGCGTTAAACCCAGGGCAGGAATTTGGTCCCAGGTGAGTCCTCTCTCACTGCTGACTAGTGTTAAGGAACCATTCCCTCACTCCCGGTAACTCAGAGCATTGCGAACAGGAGCTAACTTCAAAGGGGGCCTCTTGTTAAGAATGAGTAACCCTGGAGATTAGAAAACACAGGCAGGTGACCAGTCAAGGTGCCTGGGAACACTCTGCCATGGTGACTGTCCAGGAGAAAACCCCGTAAGGAGAGGGGATGGCCGATCCACTATGAAGTTTCAGTAACCCGGAGCCCGGGCTGTGCAAACTACAGGGATCAGAAGTCCTGCCCTCTTGTGGCGAGGACTGTGACCTGTAGCCTGAGGTTGTCTGCCGAGACAGGCCTTCAAGCCGGCAGCTGCAGGTTTCTGAGAATCCAAGGCAGATTGATTGCCCTCCCAACAACCACTCTCAGGTAAACCAGGTGAACTTTGCCCCGTGGAGGAATGCAGACCGAGGCTCCCTGGAGTGAATGGGAACCTGCCCAGTCTACAGGACGTAGAGATCAGCGTGGGGTGCAAAGGTCCCACAGATGCAAAGGAAGAAAGCTTCTAGACTTTTATTAAGAGTCTAGCTTAAGCACAGCCCTGATGCAGATGACTTGTCCCCCACTGGCCTCATGTAATGCCAGCCTGCTTCTCGGGAGTAAACGCAAACCCACGACCCTCCCCACACAGACCTGGGAAAGTACTTCTGCCCCCCCCCTTTTCATTTTCCTTTCATTTAAAACAATTATTTATTATTTTGAGTTTTTATTTTTTAATTCCTCTTCTAATTTTACCTACTTCTTTTATATTTGAGTTTTGTTTTTGTTTTTTTTTTTTGTTTTGTTTTGTTTTTTCGAGACAGGGTTTCTCTGTAGCTTTGGAGCCTGTCCTGGATCTAGCTCTTGTAGACCAGGCTGTTTATATTTGAGTTTTAAATCTCTTGTTATCTTCCTTACATCGTTTCAATCTTAACATGTTGTCTTTTTTCTTTCTAAATTTTGTAAAAAGTAAAAATATGATTATATTATCATCCAGGCAAATAGAACCATCTAGTTCTTGACAGAGGTATCAAAAACATATATATGAAAAATACACCCTTTAGCGCTTTTACTGGGAACGCTGGATATCTACATGTAGAAGGATGAAAAGAGAAATCTTTGTCTTAGCCAGTACAAAGTAAATCCCACGAAACTCAAAATGCTGTCTATCCCCTTCAATATCGTCCTATCTCCTTTTCCCGTTCAGACGGATTAAAAATTAACTACTCTATAAAAGTTACAACCCTAAATTAAAGGAAATAATTCATTCTGAGCCAGTAATGATGACTGTTCCTGGCTCAGGAGCATGGATTCAGGTTATTCAAAAGGATACATTCCCAAGTGAAGGTGTGGTTACATGAAGGTTTGCAGGCAGCAGACAAAGGAAGTCTTAAAGCCGAGACATTCAACAACTGCGTTAGTTAACAACCGTGGGGAGGGGTCAAGGTTGGGTCAGAACTTGGAATTTTGTTTTAAACAGTCTGCCCTTCTTATACTCAAAGCAAATACCCATCTTCTTTGAAACAGAAATAATAAATTTCTGAAGATGTTAGCATAAGGCAGAGTTCCCTGAGGAAGCTATAGCTGTGTCAGTTACCTACCCCACACACTCTTCATACAAGGATTGACTGAGGAAAATATTGTGGTTGTGGAGAGGTGTAAGATTAAGAGTCAAAATTATCTCGGGCTGCTTCTTTGTGCAAGAAGCCACCTTTTTTTTTTTTTAAAAAAAAATAATAATGGCATCTGATTTGATTCCCTCAGAATGTGCTGTTTATGCTTAGCACAAAGCCAACAAACTCTAAGATAACATATAAAGCCTACAAGAAATATTTCCTCATCTCTCTGTGTCTACTGTTTGTTGAATATGTTACTTATGGCTAAGGCAGTTATTGAATGTATCGGCTTATGATTTCTTTTGTTTGTGGCCTGCAAACATTCATGGAACCACTTTTGCTTAGGAATGCATCGTTTGGGGTAACTGGCATCCATGCTCCTGAACTGTAAGTCACCTTTGCCAGTTTAGGAGAATTGATTTCCTTTAAAACAGAGCAGTAACTTTTACAGAATAGTTAATCCTTAACCCTTCGGCATGGGATAATTGAGGTCAGGCACACATATTAAAGTTAGATTTTCAGTTGACAGAAAATAGTTTAAATAGTAGCCCAGACCAGGAGGAATTAAGGTAGCATGGGCCTATTGAACCTTACCCTTCTGAATAGCTTCAAAAACAGTGATAGGTTTTGTCTGCTCTTTCACCCAAGGGTACATGAATGAAACAATGCTTTCTGGTCATAAAAATTGCCATTTAAATAAATCAGTGTGTTCCCGTCTATAGCCTGTCTTCTTGGAGAATTAGAATTCATGTTAGCATAGCACAGATGCTGTATTTCGCCCCCCTCACTGAAGCATTGTGCCCGGCTTTGCTTTTCTCTATTCCCAGTGGCTATCATAACCTTCTCCTCCCTTCCTGACTCCCATGGACTAGCTTGAGCAAATACCCGTGGAAAACCTCTGTTCTACAGCACTGTTTGCTTGCATGGTTGAACAAGATAAGAAACTAAGAAATAAATGTTTATGACGGAGTCATCAGCCTAGAAAGTCAGCATCCTTATCATAATCACAAATCGAAACTCTATAATCCGGAACTGTGTTCAAATCCCATTCTGAAAGACAAACCACTTTATTCAGTAACAAGTCCTTTATCTTTTTCTATCAGAATTGTTAGAGCGCTTAGAAGAGGTCCTGTTCTCTCCTCCCCACCTACCCTCCACAACAGAGAGCAACTATTCTGGTAGACTGGCGTGGCACTCACCTCGGCAGGGACACGGAATAGCTGGTCTTGGATAGCCAGTGCACTCACCATCAGATCTATTTATACGGTAGCTCCGATTAAGCAATGTAGGTGTCAGTAGCTGAGACACGAGCTATGCAAATAGAGCCGGCTATCTGAATGGATTAGAACGTGTGGGTGTGGAGCCTTTCCCTACAGACAAATCCCAACAGAGCACTGCTTTCAGAGTTACACTTAATTGCTAATTTTTTTTAAAGGTATGATCTTTGAAACAGATGCTCAGAGGTGCCTGTTCTGGAATATGGAATATACAGAAACAGATTGTCTCTTCTGGAGAAAATTGGCTTTTCTTTTTCTAGTTAAAATTTTTTTTTTCTAAGTGTAAAACTGACATATGTGCCCTTAGGAAAATATATAAATATCTGGAAAGCATCAGTGCTATCAACTTTTCCCCTCCATACATCTATTTCTAATTAGACTGTGTAGAACCCTACTGTGCACATTTTGTGAGCCATCTTTCTCAGTCTCTAAAGTTAGCACTGCATCCTGGGTGTTCTCTGCTTTCAGTCATATGAATTGATCTTTAACCCACCCCTTCTTGATTAACACATTGGCTGTTTTCAGGCCCCCCCCATTTCCCTAATGTTAGTGTGTTGGTGTGTTGGTGTTTCCAGCTGAAGGGGAGAGCGTATGTGCATGATTCTTAGAAAAACTTTTGAAGTTTATCAGTAACGTGAATTTCATAATAGTGGAATTTACCCTTGGATCACGAGGTGGATATATATACATATATATATATATATATATACACACACACACACACACACACACACACACACACACACACATTTGACATCCAAGAGCCTGTGTTGGTCTGTAGTTAGTCAGCACTCTGGCTGAGTTTCCTTACCCCTGGCCCTGAAGTAGCAATAGTTGCTGTCACCTTTGACACATTTATATTTCTGATGAACAGGAAAATTTTACGTCATAACTCTATGTGTCAGGGTCTTGGACCTACCTAAAAAGGGAAAATGAGCCAAACACCAGTATCCATAGCTTTCTGCTTGCTGGGTGTGGACAACATGCGACCAGCTACTCAGTGTTCTCGCGGCCATGTGTTTCTCTGTCCTGACAAGAGGACGGACTGTGAGCCAAAATAAACCCTTTCCTCAGAAGTCACTTCTTCAGGAGTTTGTCACAATAATCACACACACACACACA
>NC_022015.1:59076294-59076854 GCF_000317375.1 Microtus ochrogaster | reverse complement strand
TGCTGCTGTTGTTTTTCAGCTGCTTGTCCCAGTTACATCATCTGTGACCCTGTGCAGACAAAGTGAAGCTTTAGTGTGTTAGGTTGGGCTCAGTACGTACAGGGTTGTGAATGGACTAAGGAGAACTGAAAGCCAGAAACTTTTTAAATCTATTTATTTTTGTCTTTGAAGCAAGATCTTAGTATATAGCCCTGGATGGCCAGGACTTGTCCATGTAGACTAGGCTGGCTTTGAACTCACAGAGATCCGCCTGCCTCTGCCTCCCGAGTGCTGGGATTAAAGGCGTGCGCCACCACCACCCGGCTATTTATCAGATTTTTAAATGATATTTTAATCCATATGGTTTTTAAATATTATGCGGAAATGTTTACTCAGAATTTTCATTTAAAAACTTCTGGGTTTTGTATCTTAAGACATCTTTCTCATCTATGACAGAAAGCAAATTTGCTTATGTTATTTTATAAAATTTTATTCTGTAATGCTTTATGCTTGGATCTTTGACTGATACACTATCACTATTAGCACAGAAATGTAAGTTATGGCTAGGCATAGTGGTGCAC
>NC_022015.1:59075376-59076188 GCF_000317375.1 Microtus ochrogaster | reverse complement strand
TGACAGCAGGAAGTTTTTAAAAACATTGAGAAATGTTCAGTGTGTTTTGTGAGCATAATTTTCTGAATATGTAAAATCCCCAAGGAAAAGAGCGGAAAGAAGATCAGGTCTACGGCCAATAAAAATATTCAAGACACAAAGCAGTGCACGAAGAGCTGGGGTCATGTTAGTAGGACCAATACAAAGTGTGCGGAGCTGAAGGCGGGCTACCCACACGCTTCCCAGAGTCCTTAAGCGTCAGTGCGAGGAACTCCACCGTTCTGAGTCTCCAACCAAACAAGAGTGAACTGTAATCCATTCTAAAGTGCAAACGCGGAGGGTGGCCTCTTTGGCTTTTAGAAAGCTACATTTAACAAATATTGTTTTCCCATTTTAGGCCAGGGACCATGTATTTCATCAGTGTGAGCCCACGGGACACTATGTGACATTTCTTTTCACATTGTTGTATTATCTACATCTGGTCGACCACCAAACCTCTTCCTGAAACACCTATGTTCCCCTAGGTGCCAGGAGATTCCCTCCGCCGATCAGTGAAGATGATGTATTGCCAAAATGTTAACCCGACTGCTGACCTTTCTTTTCTTAGTGAGAATCTGACTTTGAAAACTTGTCGGGTCGGATCCATTTTCTATAACTGACACCGTTAAAGTGCAAGGTTCTTAAGAAAATTTTTATGAAACGTGCCTTCTCAACTTGGAAGATCTGGATAATACTGAAAAGAGGAAATTCAACCTTTGACACTCAAGAAAGCAATTAAGTGCTTCGGAAATCATTTCAAGAAAGCTTAACTTAAGCCGGGCGATGGTGGCGCA
>NC_022015.1:59072616-59075276 GCF_000317375.1 Microtus ochrogaster | reverse complement strand
TTGTGAAGAGGTGGAGGGGATGGGAAGAGGTACAGAGAAACCCTGTCACGAAAAAAAAAAAAAAAAAGAAAGCCTAACTTGCCCGAGGTCCCAGGTCATAGTAATACTAGGATGTGTTTACAGAGGGCCGCCTCCTGATAATAACAGTAATAAGTCAAACACTTTGTTGCTAGGCTGGGTACTGCGGCTGCAGTAGTGAATCAAATCAAAGTTCTGCTCTCTTTAAGTTTACTCCCCATTGGGGAGGTAGCTACTGAGTAATATTTACACAGCATTCCTGAACGCTGACGTCAGAAGCAAGCGTGGAGCAGTACTGAGGAAGTGTGGCCACAACCTTATATCTAAGGTCCGTCCAAAAGGTGCAAAGAGCATGGGGGAAGGAGGGGCAGAAGTGCCTTCTAGGCAGAAATCTCCAGGACAAGGCACTCAATTCAAGACAGACACAGTCTGCTTAAAGCACAGGAGGCTGCCAGGAGCATAGCACCATTGCACAGAGATGGTAGAGGCTGGAGACAGGTTTGGCTGGGCTCAAGAAACCAGTGGAAGTAGCTTGGCTTCTATTTAGAATACAGAAGGAGCCAAAGGAAAAAAAAAATTAAGTAATATGGATTTTCTTTTCTTTTTCTTTTTTCATTATTTCATTTTATTTTATTTTTTCATTTTCTCCCTTCCTTCATTTCCTACTCCTCCTCTTCTAGACAAAAATTCATGTATCCAAGACTGGTATCAAGGTTACTGTATAGAGGACCTTATAAAATTACATTTATTTATTCATTCATATGCCATGGCACCAGAGGACAATTTGCAGGAGCCACTATTCTCCTTTCACTATGTAGGCCCCAAGCTTTGAACACAGGTGAGCATCCTTAGCCACTGTACCATCTTAGTGACTCGGCCTTGGACCTCCATCCTTCCAACTCTATGTCACAAGCGCTGGAAGGGCAGTCTGCCACCATGCCCAGTTGTGGGATGCTGGGATTTATACCCAGGACTCTGTGGTTGCTGAACAAGGCCCCTACCAACTGAGCTGTGGATCCTGGCCTTTCCAAAAACAAACAAACAAACAAACAAACAAACAAACAAAAAACTAAAACTATGACTACCACACTAGAAACATCTAAAGGACAAGAATTAAAAAAATTATTTTTTTAATTAATGTGCAAGTGCCTGTGTGGATTTAAGTTGTCTTTCTCCCTCTCTCTGGGAGTGTGTGTGTGTGTGTGTGTGTGCACGTGCATGTGCACGTGTGTCCACAGAAACTAGAAGAGGGTGTCAGATCCCCTGGCACCAGATTCACAGGTGGCTGTGAGCTGCCAGACGTGGGTGCTTGGAGCCAAGCCCAGGTCCTCTGCAAGAACAGCATGCACTCTTAACTGCTGAACCAGCTCTAGCCCTCAGGTCAGATTCTTAAGGGAGTGAGGACAAGGATGGTGATAGCAGCCGCATGGCTTTGGCCGCTGGAGGCTTTTCCAGTAGTTGTTTGGAAATGATTATCTCCCTTTTATAGGTGAGTGAGTAGCTCAGAGGGATGGTCTAGCAAAGGCTACACTGATAATAGTAAGTGAAGCCAGATCTGATGTCAAGATCTTTTCCTTAGGATACGGGGAACAGTGATAGAATGGGGTGATGCCAAAGTCCAGGGCCTCAAGTTCCAGTTCACTACTGTGCCGAGCTTTGTGCTCTGTCATGGGAAGAAGATGCACGAGTCTGCGATAGGATCTCAAAAACCCGTTGCTAGTTCACAGAAAAAGACAGTGTCCCTACCCCCCCCCAATGACCCACCCGAGTTTTATTTGTAAAGCTGTGATAAAATATTCCCACAAAAAGCAACATGGGGAAACACTGGTTTTCCTTCAGCTCACACTTCCAGGTCATAGAGTCCATCACTGTGGGGAAGTCAAGGCAGGAACTTCCAACAGCTCCTCACATCACCTCCACAGCCAGGAGAAGAAAAACAAATGCTTACATATTTGCTTGCTTGTACTCAGTTCCTCCACTCCTGTACCTGTCCAGGACACCCTGCTAGGGAATTGTGCCACCCACAGTGGGCTAGATCGTTTTACATCCGTTAACGCAACTGCGACCATCCCCGTAGACATCCATCCAGTCTGGCCCACTGCACACAATCCCTTATTTGGGTTCTTTTCAGAATGGTTGTGGGTTGTGTCAAATAAAGACCATCACACGGTCCCAGCTGGGAGAAAGGAGAAGAAACCGGGACCATGGCTGTTTTCTCACACAGTATGACGTCATCGCAGGACTGGAATGACGCAGAGTGGCCTCTCGTGTAGAGCAGAGTGGCTCTCTGATATGGTGGTTTCACTTCTTTTCAGTAGAGGATGGAATCGAGGGTGTATGGGACGGGAAGACTGAAGTGAAAGCAAGCTTCCCATCTGAGCTGAATTGCTTTCTCTCTCCTTCCTCCCATCACTCCAAAATTTCCCCTCCCTGGAGAAAGCTGACAAATCAGAGTGTCAAGAAGATCCACTCAGAGAGGGTCCGGTGGCCTTACAAGTGGGAAGATTTCTTTAAAGCCTTTAAAGTGGGGTGGGGAGGTGGTGGCATGCACCTTTAATCCCCAGCACTCCAGAGGCAGAAGCAGCTGGGTCTCTGTGAGTTTGAGGCCAGCCTGGTCTAAAGAGCCAGTTCTAGGACAGGTT
>NC_022015.1:59060664-59072194 GCF_000317375.1 Microtus ochrogaster | reverse complement strand
CAGACTACCTGTGTGTGGGTACCCAAGGAAGTCAGAAGAGGGCATCATCAGTTCTAGAGCTGGAATTACAGGCAGTTGCGAGCTGCCTTACATAGATCCTGGAAACCGAACTTGGGGCTTCTGGAAGAGTGACGAGTGCTTTTAACCACCGAACCATCTCTCCAGCCCCAGCCCTTTCCGTCTGTGAATCTCTGCTGTGCTTTTCTGTTCTCTGGATCCGGGGTTCCCCAGTCACTTTCACACCTGCCAGGATGGGCTCCGCCAGCTTGTGTCAGTTCCCTCCACACCCTCCACCTCTGACAGGACAGACTCGTCTTCCTCATGGCCCACCTGTCTCACACCTGTACACCTTTGCACACCTGCTCTCACACCTGTACACCTTTGCACACCTGCTCTTGCCTGAATGTTTCAATTTGACCCTTGGAACATAATTCAGATGTTTATCTCCCTAACAGCCTACAATTTCTTACTTGCTTATCTGCCCCTTTCATTGGGAGCCGGGGCTGTGCTGGCGCCATCGTCATTTTCCAGGGAACTATCGTAGTAGGTACTTAGTACATACTCTGTTATTTGGAACATTGCTTGTAAAAACCTCCACGAACTGCTTAAGACAGGTGTCACCTACCGAAGACAGATAGGACACCACCTAAACCACAAAGGTCTACAGAGCAGGGCAGATGGAACTTGGGGTTGAAGCTGTACCAACCTGGCGCCACTCCGCTATTTTTGACCTGTAGAGTGATGATTTTATCCATCTTAGCCTAATGGAACCCACACTTCTTGTTCCTGGGTAACAATTCTTCCTAAAGTATTTAAAGTAGTTGACCTTCTGACTGGACCATGTTCTACGATCTTAGGTAGACCATTCAAATTATTCGGTTCAGGACGTCCCTTTATTTTTCGTCTTCCCCTCGAGCCCCACCCTGTATGCTGTTTGTTGGATGTTCCCTATGTGGTGGGTGCGTTAAGTCTGTAGTGATTTTTGAATCCCTCTCTCCCCCCATGCGCCACTGCCCCCTCTTGGCCCTTTCAGCGTTTCTGTTAGGTTTCCCATCTTAAAAGCGAGGAGAGTGCATTTCGCGATGTGTGCCTTGCTTCCTGTCTCCCAGAATCCCCTTTCACACCTGCCCCCCCCCCCTCACCCTAAAGATGCCATCCTGGCCTCTTCCATCTACTATTAGCTCCTGCACACAGGAGGAGGCAAGCGACTCCAAACTGGTGCTTGCTTTCTTTTGTTTTTATGTGCTCAGAAAGCTGTCCGTCCTGGAAGAAAGTTGTGTGTAATGGCTCGAAGGGTGTGTGTGTGTAACGAAAAGATCTTTGGCTTTTGTTTAAGTCTGAAGGACAAAGCCAGTTTTTCTTCTATATTTAGGATAGGTTTTAAATAAAACTTAACAAGTAAATACATAAAATGACTTTTATAAAAATTCAAAATGAATATGAAAGATGCAATGAGTACCACTTTTCTGTGTTTGTATCATTCATTGTCTCTCTTTATCCATGGCCAACCAGGAACACACTTTAAAATCCACACAATAGAAATATAATTAACACTTGAATAAGCATGTGTGACAAGTGTGCTTTACATAGTTAACTATATAATATATATAATCAGCACTCAAATAAGTACCGTGTGACAAGTGTGCTTTACATGGTTAGCCATATAATATATATAATCAACACTCGAATAAGTACTGTGTGACAAGCCCTTTGCTGAGTGCTTACCATAGTTAACTTGGTTATCATAGCATAGCAATCTCACCGGGAATGAAGAAAACGAAGCACAGACCTGTAAGACCTAAAAGCCAAGCAAACACTTTAAGGAAATGGGTGGAGTGACCCAACCCTGTTACATTCCAGATCTCCCTCACCACCTGCACATCTCAGCAAACTTCCTCTTCCAGTTTGGGTCTACGCTTATCTAGGTAAGCAAAGGGTTTTGCTGCTAAGAAAACAAAAACTGGAAGTTTGGAAAGGTGTCATTAGATCGATCAGTGTCGTCTGGATCATTTGACCCCAGGAGTGAGGGTCATATTCAAGATTCAGGGGGTCATGGGGTCTAGTCTCCGTAGAGAGCAGATTTAGCAGTCTACGAAGAGAAATCTATGCGCTGTGGTTAGAAGAGGGGACTCTCAAGATATTTCAAGGCAGAAAACCTTTTTCTGGAAAAAGTAGCATTTCGTAGAACCCTAGTGGATAAACAAATAGCAAGATCATTGATTTATTAAGAAGTGTGTGGTTTCTTAGTTTAAATTCATGTTTGGTCAATGTAAATCAATTAGGCAAAAATTTGTTTCCAGCACAATAGTGAATTAGTTACCATGGAAACCTTCCTGACGAGCGTGCTGAAACTGAACCGCACAGGCAGGCCTGGGAGATGACTTGGTGGCGAGGAGCACACACTGCCTTTGCGGAGGCTCTGGGTCCGTTTCCGGTACCCACGTGTGGATACACAACTGTCAGTCACTCCAGTTCCTGGGGACCTGACACTCTTCTGTTCTCCAAAGGCACCAGATATGTATGAGGTACATATACATACTTGCAAATAAAACATTCATACACACAACGTAAAAACGAAGAAGAATCAAAGAGTTAAAGGCCGTAGTGGTGCACAAGAGCAATCTCAGAACTCTGGGGGAGGGAGCCGGAGGATCTCAAATTTGAGGCCAGTCTGGGCTGTAGTGTCCTGGACAATGGCGAGCAGACGAGCTCGGTGTCTTCTAAACTCATCTTTATGTCTCAGAGAAAAGCTACTCAAAGTTACTCAAAGTGCCAAGGTTGGGGGGATAAGGTCCAGGACGGGCCTAAGATGGAGCTTCTAACAGGAAGTTCATGCCTAGAACAAGAGTTCTCAAGTGACTGCGTTCAGAGCAAAGACTGAAATAGATAAAGCCGGAACAATAAGGGGACAGCTACGAAGCCTGTCTCAACCAGATCCCTTTGAGAATTTGTTTTCTCCTGGTGAGTCAGGCCCCACATGAGTGTGAATTCTGACATCATTCTGTCCCTGCGCTTCCAAAATATTAAATTAGAGAATTAAATGCAAAGCAGTTTTAGTATAGCAGTGTCCTAAAACAAATGGGAACAGCAAAGGCAGAGCTAAAGACATTAGCCAGGCTGAAAACCACGGCTACTCCATAGGAGTTCTGGGGCAAGTGGATATTCTATAGTCAACATTTACAAAGGAAGAGTTCTGATGACGGTGAGAGCCCACAGAGAAAAGGAGCTGAGAACAACCACAAACGCCTCATTCATTGGAACAGTCTGGAAAGTCATGCAAAAATAACTGGCTTTAATCTGTTTATCAAGTATTATCGAAGAAATAGAAAACAGGAACTTGGAATAAAAGTGGCACAGAAGCTAACACTGTGTCAGTTAAGAAGCAGATCCGACACAGGTGGAGCAAGCCTAGGAAACAGATGAAAGCATTTGCTCAAATGCAATCCAGAGGCACCACCAGATGGGGCATGTGAAAGAGAGCGGAGGAAATTTGGAGGGTAGATGAGACCGCCTAACGCGCACCCAAAGGGGCAGCATTGAAGATAGAGTGGATGAGAACGTTTCAGAACTTTTTGAAGGCAACAATTCACAGATCCAAAGATCCCAAAGGATCTTGAGCAGGAGAAGGGGAGGGGGAGGAAGGACTCCATAGCTTGTTTTCGTTGTTGTTACTGTTTTTTTTTTTTTCTTAAGACAGGTTTTCTCTGTGTAGCCCTGGCTGTCCTCTAACTAGCTCTGTAAACCTGATTGTCCTGTCTCTGGGTCCCGAGTGCTGGGATTAAAGGTGTTGGCCACCACTGCCCAGCCCATAGCTTGATTTATCACTTGTGAAACTGATGAATATTAAAAAAGGAGATTCTAAGGTTAGTTCTCAAAGTCAACAGAAATATTTGTGAGAGCATAAAGTCTATAGCAGGCTTCTGGATGGATGATTATGGCTTGTGTTAGCCCTGAACCTTACTGCTAACACCCGATAGTTGCAGGCACTGTCTAGTAAGCACAACAGAGGCTGCAGCGATGGCCTGAACACCATGTTTTGCTGACGAGGCACACGACACAGTGAGCTAGAGTCTGCTGGACCTGGGCCAGGGCTCAGGTCGTTCGACTCAGCTCCAAGGGCAGTCAGTCGTTGGAAATATTTTGCTCCTGTTCTCCTGGTATTTCTTTAGTATGTTTAGCAAAAGCAAAGAAAAAACAAAACGTGAGGAACATTACAGTTTAATATATCAGGACTTTTTTTTTTGGTACCATTCTTGTATGGGATTTAATGGTTGGCCACATTGCTAGTTTCTTGCTCTGCTGCTCACCCTGTTCACGGTGGTAGGGAGTGAAGCCTTGGCTGCTTTCCTTCTAGTGTGGAAGAAGGTGTAAGGTAGGAGAGGAAGGTCGTAGACACACGTTTAAAGCTCAGGCACAGAAAGTTTGGCACAACATTGGCTGGAAGGCAACAGAGACCAGGCAGGAGACACCTCAGTGTATACAAAGGCTTTTCTGAGAACTAAATATACAGGGAAAGGGGAGCCAAGCCATAGCGTGGATTTTGAATCAGTCAGATCAGTGAACAGAGGTGGGGCAATCCGAGTGACTTCAACTCACGTTAGAACTGGTGTGGCCCGCTGACTAAAATGTTTGCGTCAAAGACCCACAAGGAAGACAGTTTACAAGGGAAAGGAATGGTGACTTCAAGATGTATCACTCTGCTACTTCTTCGCAGAGAGAAAGTCTCATATGCACTCACCACAAAGCGTTTCTTGTTCTTAGCTAATGTACCGCACAGATAGCCTACCAGGTTTGAGGACATCTGCAGTTGGCAGCAATACAGTCAAAAGAGATTGCTTAACTGAGGATGAGAAGTTGCTCACTAACGTGAGCCTGGACACGGTACCGAAGTTTCTGCAGAATGTACAGTTCCCGATTCTCACAAGAATAGCTTTCCTGGCAGGGCCCTGACTTCCATCGGCTGGTTTGTTGTTTGTTTTTGAAGGGAAGCATGAGATTTTCCAGACTGCAACACTTTGGATTTGGAAGCTCGGCCTCAAAGTAAAGTATACTGTCTCTTTAAACCGATTCTCTCGTAAAGGAGCAATCTTGTTTGGGCCCGATTCATTTCTCAGTGACACAAAACACTAAATAAAAAGAAGTTTGTTTTTCTCTAGATACCACGGGCTTATATTTAGAGCCAGTAAAAGTATCACTAACTCCATTCTTGGCGTACAGGATGCTCCAAGACGCTTCTAGAACAGACCCTATTCACTTGTAGGTATCATTTAAAGGCAACCTTGGAAAACAATAAGGACCAGCAAGAGGAGTCTGTGAAAGGGGAAGGCATGTGTTTATAGAAATGAGGAAAGAAGATTCTAGACTTTAGCATTTAAGACCCAAAGAAGGAAGCTCAAATTAGTAAATACAATAGCAAAATTGCCCTGGTGGAAATGTGCCAACACCATTTAAAAAGTTTATATAAATATATCATATGCCTTTCTCTGTTTTCAAGCCAGGCAGATTAGTTCACATCTGTGACCAGCACTCAAGAGGTTTAGGCAAGAGGATTGCCACAAGTTCAATACTAGCATGGGCTACATAGTGAATTATGACCAGCCTGGGTTACACAGAGAGACATTGTTTCAAAAATAAAGCAAATATGTGTGTGTGTGTGTATGTGTGTCTGATGTAAATGCGTGAGTTTTCAAGAAAGGAAGTCAACTGCAATGCTGGCTAGTTAACTAAAAGCAAGATTCAAAAATGGGCTTTGCCTGCTTTTAAGAAAGAATTTGTCTTTAATGCATATGTTTTATGTGTACCACATGCACACCGTGCCTGAGATTCATGTACATCACATGCATGCAGTGTCTGTGGAAGCCAGAAGTGGGGACCAGATCCCCCAGGGAATTGAGTTATAGACAGTTGTGATTTGTCATATGGGTGCTGGGAACCCAACCCAGGTCCTTTGCAACTCAGCCAGTGTTTGTAAACACCCGGCATCTCTACCCCAGTGCCTGAACTTGCTATCCTGAGGATAACACGCCCAGCAAGAGGTGAAGCTGTCCTTGATGGGGTGTGAGGGAGAAAGCTAGCTGGCTATGTGGACTCACTCTGTAACCAGCCAATCAGCTTGAGGTGCTTAAGTGTCACATGTGTGATTTGCTTCATCAAATGTGGTAAAGCAAACAAAACAAACATTTATTAAATAAATTGCATATCACCCCAACAGTATCGCAACTGTGAAAATTAGTGGGGCAGATTATGGTTGATTTGTAATGACTCAATAATAACCCTAACTAAATTTCCTTAACATATAATACCTTCAAAAGTCTAAACATTCATTGTTCTTGTTTCTTTTTTTTTAAATTGTGGGATTAGATTAACCCTCTTCTTTTTTAACTTTATTTTTATTTATCCTTTGTATCTTTCACATCATGCCTCCCGGATCCCAGCTTTCTCCCTCCCTACTCCAGAATGAACCAAATTACAATTTAAGAGAGATAAAGGGGGTGGGGAGGGAGAGGTGGTGAGAAATGGAAAATCAGGTCATAGAAGCATCAGTGTGACGTGGTGAGTCACACAGTAAATCTCTTTATCTGTACATTTTTACATGCAGCTGTTCATCGCAAAGAACCACCGCTGTGGTTCCAGGTCCCTGATCTCTGCTCCACCTCCGACACTCCCTGGGACTCACCATGGACGTCCATGGAGGTCCATGGAGATCCTGCAGCCCTCCTAACTCTCTTCTTTAAAAAGAAAGTCCTGCTCCAGCAGAACAGTTGAGCGAGAGGTTATGACAAGATCTCACTATGTGGCCCGGGGTGACTTTCAGTCCCCCTGTTCCCACCCAAGTGCTGCCACACCCAGCAGGAGAACACTTCTCAAAGTGCTTGGATCAACTGTTTCCCCGAAACACAAGCGCAATGTGCAAGCTAGCTTCTTTCACTAAGGTTTTCTTCCCGTATTAGCATTGCTTTGTAACTAGGCCATGGTGCAGGAGTGCTCTGTCCCCAAACTCAATTCTTTCTTCTCTTTTTTTTTTCTTTAAAGTGTGTTTAATGCAAGTCTGGGGTGGAGAGGGGGGGGGAAACGAAACAATATTCCTCAGACTGGCAGAACATGTTTTCAGGCAAGGTATCAGAATAAGTAAAATGAGATAGATAGGGGAAAAAACCCACAAGCATTGACAAGTTTGGGTGGGGTAAAGCTCGCATTTTTATGTATGACTGTAGAAGTACAAATTGCCACACCGCCTGTGGAAAGCAGTATGGCGTTTCCCGATAATGCTCGACAAATGTACCGTCCTGGCCCAGAAGGTATGCACTCAACACTGAGGCCCAAAAACATTCACCGGAAGGTCCACAGGAACGCTGTGAGCGATCTAAGTAGGGAATAGCATATATGTCCATTCATGTTCTGCCATATTTGCTGTGCTGGATTTATTTAGGGGAATTCTAATCAGTTATGTGAAGTTAAAAACTTCTGCTACCAAGCAGTGGTGGTGCACGCCTTTAATCCCAGCACTCAGGAGGCAGAGGCAGGTGGATCTCAGTGAGTTCGAGGCCAGCCTGGTCTATAAGAGCTAGTGCCAGGACAGGCTCCAGAACTACTGAGAAACCCTGTCTCAAAGAACAAACAAACAAGCTTCTGCTACTTGAACAAAAAACAAAACTGCATCTTAGAAACATGATGTTGAGGGAAAGGCAGGATGCAAAGTACGTATTGTTCAAAACTACAGATGCAATACTGTTGTACATTGCTTAGTGATGGGGACACATCCCCAGTACATCACTGTGTAACTATTGTAGGGTGTAGAACACAAACTGAGATGGCTCGTGTACCACATTGGTGCTATAATCGTATAGGATCACTGTTGTGGTCTGTCATTGACTGAAGCGTCATTGTGCACAGAGGACCATATATGACGTCGGGAAATCTGATAATGGTTACCTCTGAGATGGAATAATAGAGGGGTGAGTGGGGAGACTTGGGGTGCAGTAGTCGTTATAAAATTACATAGGTCTGTATAGTTCATGACAGTTCATTAAACATACAATTGGTTCAATTTTGTGCTTATTCTGTATATTTGTTAAAAATTATTAAAATACCAGTTTATTGTTGTTGTCGTTAAGGGAGCAAGAATGTCAGCAGATTCTAAAATACATGGGTTCTACACTCATGGTTTTCTTGGTTAGAATCAATAAGAAAAATTAAAGTAATTCTTAGGAATTATTATTCAGTTAACATAAATTAAGTAACTTAAAAATAAATTTTAAATTAAGGGAACTATCTGAACTAATGATAGGAAATAGTCGACAGGAAAGACAAAACCCTCTTTTCTATTAGACCGAAAATGAGCTACTTATATGCTTGATTAAACACTAAGTTTTCTGACTTTAAAGAACTGCAAGTTAATCATATTTAAGGGAATAGCTGAGATGTCTATTAGGCCATGACAGAATCCTTGGAGCAGCTTTCAAAGGCTTCAGCTGCCCTTCTTAGGTGTAGACATGAAGCCACTAAAAACGAAAGCAAAGTGGGAGAGATGGCTCAGTAGGTGAGGGCCTCTGTTGTGCAAACCTGCGAGGACTGAGTTTGAATTCCTGGCAGTCATAGAAAAGGTCAAGTGAGGTCACTTGTTCCTGCAACTCCAACACCATGGGGGACAGAGGTAGGAGAATTCCTGGGCTTGTGACTGCCAGCGTAACTCTAGGTTCATGTCAGGGTATAGTGATGTTTTGTTTGTGTTTTAACAAATAAAGCTTGTCTGAAGATCAGAATGCAGCGCCAAGACACTAGAGGCCCAGGAGTGGCAGCACACACCTTTAATCCTAGGACTCTAGGACTCGGGAGACAGAGGCAGAGGGGTCTGTGTTAGTTCAAGGCCACCCTGGGCTACTCGGAGATTGAATTTGTCTAAAAGAGAAACAGAACTCACACAAACGTGATCCCAGCACTTGGGATCACATGTCCTTAATCTCAGCACTAGGGAGACAGGAGTGATATGGCTGGGCAGAGAAATGAATATAAGGTAGGGGGAGACAAGAGCTCAAGGCAGTCTGAGGTTTGGTAGAGACAGTTGCTGTCTGAGATGCAGTCTGAGGTTTGGTGGAGACAGCTACATTCTGAGGATCACTCCTCCGTCAGTCTGAAGAGGCAGTCTGAGCACAGGATCACCCCTTTGGTCTATGAATTCAGAAGAGTTCTCTCTAGTGGCCTGGTGCTCTGCTTCTCTGATCTCTCAGTTTTACCCCCTAATATCTGACTGTGGGTTTTTAAGAACAGTTACAGTTTGGTGCTAAATCGGGGCATCAGGCAGAGTAATAGAGCTGTACCCCTGGCCTCCATGTGCGTGTACCCCCTCACGTATGCACATACCACACATACACATTCACGTGTGTATGCAATCACTAGAATTTCTCAGATAAATCAGATAACTTTGAGAGTTGCAGAGATAAAACAAAATCTCTTTTCAAATATACACTACTCATGGCAACCTCATTTTTAGCAGTCAACAGTGGGTCTAAGCCAGGTATGATGGATACTTCCTGTAAACCCTGCACTTGAGTGACTGAGGCAGGAAGAGTGTCATGGGTTTCATGTGAGCACGGGCTACACAGTGAGCTCCAGGCCATCCTGGGCTGCAAAGCAAGACCCTATCTCAAAAGAAACAAGAGCAAAACAGCAACAAAGAATGCTACAACAATAACAAAAGATCCCAGTGAGTGTAAGCATAGACATCACACCCTTATCTGACCAACAAATGGGAAAGGACCTTCACCTGTAGTTGCAGAAGTTCCATTCCTGTGTGATAGGTAGCACCACTTTGTTATTATGGGATAGTAAAATACCAGTCAGCATATTCACCGAGAATGTGTATGTATGTATGTATGTATGTATATATATGTGTGTGTGTGTGTGTGTGTGTGTGTGTGTGTGTGTGTATAAAATGATTGTGGGCATCCCATGGGACAGATAGTGACAAAATGACTTTTCAAGGCTTTGAGCTGGAGTCCTAGCACTTGAGGGGGCTGAGGCAGGAGAATCATGAATCCAAGGGTCAGCCTAGACATCATAGCAACAACCTGCTCCCTCCCCCCAAAAGACTTTAAAAAATCAAATTTCATACAGCCATGAAGGAAAAAAGGGAGTGATAAATACAAAACTCACTTTCTCTGGCGGGAAAAAGGCTTTTTCAGATAACTACATAGGAGGATTTTTTTTAAAGTATTAGCAACATTTTTTGTTGTTGTTTAAAAATGTTGTTTTATTATTTATAAATTTTGTGTGCGTTCCTCTGTCTCTCTGTGTGTCTATCTCTCTGTGTATTTGTCTGTGTGTCTGTCTGTCTATGGTACAGTGTTCTTGTAAAGGTCAGAGGACAACTTTTGGGAGTCACTTTTCTCCTCCCACCTTGTTTCAGAGGCAGGGTCTGTCTTGTGTCTACCACTTTGTGGCATAAGGAAACACTCGGTGGCTCTCCTGTCTTCATCTCCCACCTCGCCCTGCAATTGCTAGGATTACAAATATGAAGCACCACATCCAGCTTTCTATGTGGGTTCCAGGGATTGGACTTGGCTGTCCGGCGTGCATGGCAGGAACCTTTACCCACCGAGTCATCTCACTGGTCCCAGTGGCAAATACATTTTACTGTAGTTTTTCTTCAGAATTTACATTGACATATATATTGGTTTTTAATGTATTGAAATGTTTCCTCATTTAAAGGCTTCAGTTAAACGCTTGGCTCATATACTGAGCTGTTAAACAGACATTCCTTCTCCCCCAGTACTCAGGAGGCAGAGTCTGGTGGATCTTGTGAGTTTGAGGCCAACCTGGTCTGTAGAGCTAGTTCCAGGACAGTCAACTCTACCCAAGGAAACTTTGTCTTGAAAAAACCAAGAACAAAATAAAAATTTTAAATTTTAAATAAATAAAGCCTAACAGCATCTTAAAAATCAAGAACAATTTTCCAACTCCAAGGTATTTTCTGATTAAAATACTATCTCATATCTCCTCTATTCTAAAGTTAATTTAAATATATCCATAGGACATAAGAAAGGTTACCCTTGCACAAAGGCTATAATTGCTCCTAGTGTAGCTTTTATGGGTTTTGTCTTGAGTTTATGATGTCCTCCTTGGAGGGCAACAGAAACATTCAAGACCCTTAAAGCTCCGTGTTTCACAATACATTCGCTCCCACACACCTTCCCAAGCCAGTTGGCATAGTCAAAAGTCAAAACAAGAATCCCTCCCATCGCTGGCGGTTCTGGTTCTCCTTCTTGGGCTGTCCCCTAACTCTCTGTTTTCAATGGTTTTGCCTAGGATTCCTAGTGGGCTCAGTCTTGGTTACTCGAAGTTGGGTTGAAGTGAAAACAGGAAGTTAAAAAGGCTGTCGAGCAGCATCGCGTACTGAATGATATCAGCGGACGCCGACACGTTCCAAAGTTAAAAGGCTTTCCATGCATTGGAGCACCGGACAGAAATCTCAAGGTCCAAATCAGGAGCAGAAGGAGAGAGCACGAGCAAGGAACTCAGGACCGCGAGGGGT
>NC_022015.1:59057726-59060254 GCF_000317375.1 Microtus ochrogaster | reverse complement strand
AAAAAAAGGCTTTCCATGCATAGATAATAAATAATAGAGGTAGGGAACCAGGCACCAATCCCCACCTCGTCCATTTCATCCC
Organism: Microtus ochrogaster; assembly: GCF_000317375.1. Lineage (NCBI taxonomy): Eukaryota > Metazoa > Chordata > Mammalia > Rodentia > Cricetidae > Microtus > Microtus ochrogaster. Next base: position 59,060,172 of record NC_022015.1, on the reverse strand, counting down.
ACCTCCCAGTGATCACACATTACACATTAACGGAAATACCACTCAGAGGTCTGTGTTGTGTGACGGACTTCGCATGCTGCCACAACCGCCTGCCAGATCCCTGCCACCATTACTTCAAGAGGACCCCTCACCAACTGGGTCTTCCAGACCTAGTTACTGTTGTTGCCATGAGAACTGCTGAGGGGAGAAGACTGTTGGGAACCTCTCTTCTCAAAGATGGCATGGAGAAGAGTTTCCCTGTTGTCTTAGAATACTAACAGCCTCAAGCTATCTGTGTCTGAGTCTGCTCCCATGCGTCTGACACTGAGCAGAAAGCCTTCCACTTCTTCATTAGAAGAATAAAGAAGATAACAGTCAGGTGTCCAGCTTGACCATCACATCCTAGGCACGGCACTCTCCAAACACTTAAGCCGTTTGCATTCTTTGAGTTAAGAGCGCTAAATTGTTGTATCAAATGTTTACTACATAATGAAAATTCTGTTTTCCACAAAACATATTATTAGGTCAGTGAAGAAAAAAAATATGTGCTTTATTTAATAAAAAAGGAATGAATCTATTTATTCATTCCAATAATAGGGACTTTTTGTTAAGAAAGTAAAAACAGGAAGCTGAAGACTGTCACTAAGTCAGAATCAATATCTGTACCAGTTTCTCTGGCTGAAACTTTCAAAAATATTTGAGATAATTAGTGTTAAAAAAAAGCTTAGCACTACTAGTAATAATTTGCCAATATGAAGACATTATATAGAGAGCTGGGGAAGTGTGTTTTTACTTCTACTTTGAAACAGGGTCTTGCTATGGAGCCCTGGCTGGCCCGGAACTTGTTATTTAAACCTGAGAAGAACTTACAGAACTATGTATGCTTCTGCCTCTCCAGTGCTTTGATTATAGGCATGATCCCACACCTGGCTGCAAAGTATTTTTGCACACACATGATTGGTGTGAACATGGACGGGTCATATACATTATGCATGAAAGATAACAGAAAATAAAACTCCAAGGAAGAGAAATCTTGAACTAATACATTTAGGTTTGAAGAAGTTATGTTTGGTTCTGAAAAGCTCCAAGTGAGAACAAGTGATGAAAAGCATATCATCCTTTATGAAAAACAAAACAAAACATGTGTGGTGGCTCATGCCTGTAATCCCAACACTTGAGAGACTGAGGCTGAAGGATTGCCATGAGTTCCAAGAGAGCCTGGGGGGTTCCAAGCTAGCCTGGGCTACACTGTGAGACGTTGTCTCAATACACCAAAACTTTCTTTAAAAAGGAAAAGGGGTGGGGCTGTCAAGAGAGCTCAGTTGGTTAGAGCATTTAGTATGCAAGTCCAAGGACCTGAGTTCAATCCCCAGAACCAACATAAAGGTGGAAGGAGAGAAAAGATGATACAGAGTTGTCCTGTGACCTACACACACACACACACACACACACACACATGAGAAAATATAGCTTACTTAAATATCATTTAAAAAATATCTGTCATTAACAAGTCAACAAGCTAAAACTGGTTGAGACTGAGCAGAGTAGCCATACACAGCTATGAAGTTCTGTGGGTGAACCTGTCTAATTCCTAGCAACAAGAATAGCAAGAGAAAAAGAAGGGATGGTAGTTGGTGGAAACTTCTCCCTCAGGTAACAGTGGGTTAAGCCCTCCCCAAAGATGTTGAAGACTATAATGTTTTTTCACTAATGTTTTACATTAGAAAACTATGGGAATTTGAAATCAAAAGCATTTCTCCCCAGAGACACGTAGAGACATCTATGACATTGGTTTAGAAGCATGCTTACTTCTTTGTCTTTTTTTTTTTTCTTCTTAATGAAACTTAGCCTTGGGTTTTAATCTCCGACCTGAAATTTACCAACTTTGCCATTTGGGCTAAGTATGGTCTTTCCAAATCTCGCTTTCTGGTTTTCACAAATCAGGATGATAACATTTACGTCACAGAGGTACTGCAATAACTTGAGGTCATCTCACATCCAGTGGATGCTGAGAGGTGGAATCGTAACCTCTGACGATCGATCACTTCCAACTGTGGAGCCAATCACAGAACTTCTCTTGAAGGGTTCTAATGATGTTTATTTGATAGTGTTGTGTTGTTTCACATTTCATACCAGAGGGGGCAAATTAGATATAGGAATATTGAGAAAGATCCAAATTCATATAGCTAACAAGTGGAGCTAGCTAGCCCCATAAGAGCTCCCTCAATCAAAATATCTCTTTCCTTGCTCTCATCTCTGTCCTTCCTCCATCTCAACTATCCCATTCCCTCAGGTTCTCCTCCCCCTCCCCTTCTTCCCTCCTGTTCCTCTTCTGCCCTCACTTCTTCCCCCACCTCCATGCTCCCAATTTTGTCAGGCAATCTTATCTATTTCCCCTTTCCCGGGGATCTATGTATGTTTTTCTTAGGGTTCACCTTGTTACTTAGGTTCTCTAGGGTAATGAACT
>NC_022015.1:59046703-59057017 GCF_000317375.1 Microtus ochrogaster | reverse complement strand
TGGTATGTAAAATGAAAAAAAGATAGTTTGTTTTCTTTTTCAAAAAAATAAAATAAATTATAAAAAAAGAAAAGGTAGCTAGAAGATGGACTTGAAGCTGCCACCAGAAGCTGTGTGTGTGTGTTTCTATTATATTACATTGCATGTTTCCCTAAACAAAAGGTTAAAAAGCCTCAGGGGTATAACCTACCAGTGTCAAAAGCAGTATTGCTGGGAGTCTGCAGCAAGAAGAAGGTAGAGTAAACTTCCCACACCCATTGGTCCCCTCTCATTGTGAGACCTGCCTGCCCTGTATGAGATGTTTCCTTAGATATGCCTTTTGTGGGGTATTCAATCATACTGTGAACCCAGAGTTTGCCTTGGGGTTAGTTAAATAAAATCTACTTTATGTCAGGAGACTGGGTCAGCAACTAGTTGACAGAAAGTAATCATAGAGGGTATCTATAAGATAATAAAGAAATGCATAGGAAGTAGTAGGGAGGGACTTAGTTAGCATGAGTTCTTTCGTTTTGACAAAGCAGAAGGAAGCTCTCTTTTAGAGAGAAGTCAGCTAGTTGCTACTCAGCCTCTCTGAGCTAGCAGGTTTTCACCCCAGCCTTTGACTCCCAAGTCAATAATTATTAATAAAATAAATAGAACAATAAAGATTTAATTAAAAGCTATATTTGGCAGCAGTGATTTAGTTGGTGCCTATGGGAACAGAATTTCCACTAGACAGCAGCCTGAGTGGCCCGGCTGCTACCAGAGAAACAAGTTGGTAACTGTGGAACCACATTTGCTGGCTAAAACGGAGGCAGATTAAAGCGCCAACAGAAAAACAAGTACCCAAGTGCCTGTCATAGGCTGGAGAGATAGTTCAGCGGTAGGGTGTTTACCCACTGTGTCCAAAGCCTTGGCATTAAGTCAGAGCACCAGAAAATAAACAAAAAAGATGCTCCCTTTGACCCGGACACCAACACCAGAGAAGTGGTAAGGAACTGATGAGGCAAGCAGTTTTAGCACAATTTCCTGATGTCTGTGAACCAAGCATCTTTTTGTGTTGTTCCACAGAATTACACTTCCTTTCGACTACTGATGGAGTTCACATGTGACCTTATAGTATCTAACTGCCCTTCAGCAAACTGGTGCTTGGAGGGGAAATTCTGCCCCCTACCTTTGGACTCACCTCACAGAGTTTGCAAACATGTCAATACTCAGGTTGTTAAAAAACGAAACAAAATACTCATTATTGGACTTCCTCGGCAGAACTATTCCCAATTACATATTTATCTCCTCACAGCACTGCTTTCATACCGCTTCCTTTTGACTCGATGTCGGGATTGAATGTGGCGCTAGACAATTCCTGGATGCATCTCATAAGCCTCTTTTCCTGTAAACCTTGGCAGACGCTGAAGAGAAATCCTCATTATTTACTGTTTCAAATTCACTCCCAACCCTACTTTATCCTGTGCATGAAAGTTAAAGTTGACCATGGAATTGTTTTTTTTTTTTTTCTGCAATGTAAAGTATACGCCGTAAGTTAACAGAGATCCAAAGAAACAGCATGTAGGTCGCTGAGGAAATCAGAGCTCACCTTTCCATGGGAGATGGCAGAACCTCTCAGAGAAAAAGGTGGTGGTGGGGGATGTAAAATTTGAGCCAGAGAACCAGTGCAATCTGCATGGCATGTTTATTAACTGTTTAAGGGAACTCGCTCACTGTGAGATAAGTTTCAGGGGCCCCTAAGTCTGAGAAATTAGCGGGATCTGAGATGTTTGAAATGTAGAACTGTGTATCATCTGGGAAGAAACCAGAAGGGGAGCGTTGAAGACAAACATGAAAAGCAGCTGTCCAGGGTCTTGGACCCAGCTTTGGACCACAGCATCCAGCAAGGATGAGGCCAGGAAGCAGGCACATGTGGAAAGCAACTGCAGCTGGAGAAGGCAGCCATAAGCAGTCTCTGGCTCCCGTGTGACCACAGTGTAGGACATGGCAGGCTGTGTTCCTTACTAAAACAATCTGAAGGGCAGACTAGATCAGTTTCTCAACCTATGGGTTGCGACCCCTTTGGGAGGGTCGAACAACCCTTTCACAAAGGTCATATATCAGACATCCTGCATATCAGATATTTACATTACAAGCCAAAACAGTAGCAAAATTACAGTTATGAAGTGGCAATGAAACACTTTTATGGTTGGGGGCTACCACAACTGTTTTAAAGGACCGGAGCACCAGGAAGGTTGAAGACCACCCACGTACAGAGAGGTAGAGAAAAGTATGAGGAAAGATTGTCAGGAGCATAAACGACAAGCAGCCTTCAGAAGAGAGTCTCTTAGGTGAACAGTAACAAAATGGATACGTTTTTAAAATGGATCCATTTAGGTAATCAGTTCCTTACGTGCCCCCTCTCCCAATTCTGTATTCACAATTTTCCTGTGATCATCCTTTTACTGAGAGCCATTTGCAGCAATTGCTAAACATAAAAGCAGGAAGTCAAAGTATCATCTTGCTTGGGAAAGTTTCACGGTGGGAAGGGATTTAAATGCTAACATTGTCCAGTCAGACAATTTGTCAATAATTGTAAAACTCACCAGAAGGAAAGCAGACGGCGTTCATGAGTTAGTAGTGGCTATCTCTCATGGGCTTTACTTCTCTTAGCAACGACTTCTTTCTCAGAATTAGGGAGGGAGGGAGAGCCCCATAGTTCCTAAGGTTTCTCTTTGCAAAACCTGACTAAAACCTTCTCACGATTTTGGTCTCCGTCTTACCTTGGTGATCTTGTCCCGATTTCTCTCTCGAGCAGCTGCAGTTTCTCCTCCGCACAGAGCAACGCACGCTCTTTTCATTACCCAGGATTTGGCAGAGAACCAGGTAGTCTTCGAAGGGAGATGTGGGAGGCAGGAGCTGGGCCAATTTTTTTCTCACTTCTTTTCAAAAAGCTAATAGCATTATTGTTGTCAACATCTATGATTCACTGATTTCTGCCTTTTTTTTTAGTTGATTTGTGTGTGGGGGTCAGGGAGGGCAGAGAGGGACAAGGTCTTGCTATCTAACCTTGGCTGGCCTTTGATTCAGGATATTCCTGCCTTGGCTTCTAGGGCTAGAACTACAAGGTTACCACATCTACATTCTTCTCTGCCTTGATTTTAAGTTTGAATTGCCAACAATGGATTTTATGTGTCCCCCCTTTTTCTCTACCCCCTTCTTCCAGACCTCATGCCAGAGTTATCTCACACGCACCCCTCCTCCCATCTTCATGCCCCAATTCTTTCTCTGCCCCCACCCATCACAGTTTGGCTCATGAATTCCAAACTTCTAAGTTAAACTCCTAAGTGTTACATTATCAGAAATATGCAGCTTATCTACAAAAAAAAAAAAAAGGTCTCAGAGCTCCATGAATCTCAGCATAGCTGATCTGCCTCCATACTCTGACCACAGCAATTAACTGGCAATGATAATGATTATGATAATAGGAAAGAAAGCAAACACAAGCCGTTTGAAGAATCCATACAGGAGAAAAGAAAAAGATCCTTCAGGTGAGCTAGACTAAGGCGATTATTTCCTAGGCTGTAAAGTTGTCATTAAGACAATACAGATCTGTGGTTCCCACACAGACCAAACAAGCTAGCTTGAAGAAAAAAAATAAAGACATGTTTCTAGGGATAAGTAATGTTTACCTTCTTGCATAAAGATACTGATCTGGAGTTGAAGGAAAGCCAACCTCCTTGTCCTTTCCAAGGGACCCATATACCTTTCCCTCATTCACTAAGCAGTACCAGGAACAGATCCCTAGTGACAGCCAGTCAGAGCCTCAGACGGCAGCTAGCCGGGCTGGATGAGCTCAGAGGAACACACTGCGTGGTGGCAAGGGCAGGGTGGTATTTTTTAAGAAAGTAACCGGAATGCCAGGCCACCACACCCTCAGCTCTGTGAGATGTGTCTGGATGGAGAGGGCAGGGGAGGAGAGATTTTCTCAGAGTGCTTCCCCTCCCCACAATGGAGGAGGAGGAAATTACATGCCTCACAACTTAATTCTAAAAACCAACGTTTGGTGCATTCTCTATTAAGAAAACAGTTAGTGAAATCTTTCCTGGTTTGCTCACTAACGGACCACGAAAAATCCATAACTGAATGGAGATGGCTTCCAGGAGAAGTCCCCTCTTTAGCCATTTTTCTTCAGGCAGTCTTCAACCTACTGAATAATGGGTTAGTGACGGGAAGTCTTCAAGCTAAGATGTGACATCATCCCCAACATCTTTGCTAGTTCCCTTTTTTTTCTGTGACAAGAAAAGGGGCTGCTGACCACAATGGGTGGGAACAAGCTCACTGATCAGCCCAGTGTTTGCCCTGTGGAAGTCACTGTCATTTCTCAAGGTCCCTCTCTCAGTTCTCCCACATTAGGACCTGGAAAATAATCTACAAATTCACAGTCACTCAGAAGCAGGAGGCATTAGTGGCAGCAGGAGCCTAGTCTGGTGCTTCTGGCTACAGCCTAGGTGACTTAGGGACTTGGGTGGGTGGGTGGGGGGGACTTAGGGACCCCACCTTTCTGTGATTGAGATTTTGATTTACCCTGTAGGAAAGAAGTCATTACAAACAAAGTTGGATTTTTTTAAGGATAAGAGAAAGAGATAGCATTCATTTTAGATATAAACACAGGCATTTGGAGTGACAGATATGACTTAACAATAGCACTTTGGAATATTTTACAGCTTGTAAAGTCAAACTGTTTAAAGTATCCAGTTTCCAGTCAGGGTCAAAGATAAAGCAAAGTTTAAAACCTAAGTAACAATTCAATATTGTAATGTTAAGTTTAAAACATGGGCCAGCTGACTGATTTCTCTTTGCATAAGGGATTTCCTTTTGTAAATGAAGTTATGAGGTAGGTGGTGAGGTGTGACATTCAGATCTATGGGTGCCTGTTACGGTCAACTCAAAGGTAACAGTGCATTTTGGCTCTGAGTGAACACAGTTTGGTACTAGTAAGCACTCTCTTCTAATGGGAATTTCTTGGGAAAATGAGCACTTCTCTGTAAGCAATCTTCTGGAAGCAACATGGTTTTCAGTTGTGTTTGAATGTTTCGTTTTCACCAGTGAGAAACAGAAACCAGATCCAAATGAGACAAAGGACTTTCTTCCCTTCTCATATTCATTTAACTTTTCCAGTGTCTCTGTCCCCTCTCGGGAGAAACTGGATGCCAGATCCCCTGTGTCTTTTAGTTAGACCTCAGACAGTGCTGCCCCAGAGAGGAGTCTTTCCACGCATCTGACTAGTTTAGCCAGTCCTCAGAATTTCTGAGACCCATGATGTGGGATTCCCCTCTGTATGCTGTGATTACCATTGGTTAATAAAAAAACTGTTTTTGGCCTGTGATAGGGCAGAAGAGAGGTAGGCGGGGAAAACTAAACTGAATGCTGGGAGAAAGAAGGCAGAGGCAGGAAATGCCATGTAGCCCTGCTGGAGACAGATGTCAGAGGGAACTTTACCCAATAAGATACAGCCATGTGGAAATACACAGATTAATGAAGATAGGTTAGTTTAGGATATAAGAGTTAGCCAGAAATACACTTATACTATTGACCAAACAGTATTGCAAATAACATAGTTTCTGAGTGATTATTTCATGGTCTGGGAAGCCGGCAAAGAACATGCGGCCTCCTACTACATACAGAACCAGAAACATTTTCTAAGACGATTTTATTTTTGAGATAGAGTCTGGCCTCAGGTGGAACTCACAGAGATCCACGTGCCTCTGCCTCCCTGCTGGGATTAAAGATGTGTGCCATCATCCCAGACTGTAAGATTGTGGAACTCTGAAGCCATTTCTGATAACTCCCAGTCTCAGCAATAATGCTCCTCCCCCTCTGGAAACCAAGGACCTAACAATTGCCCACACATGTACCGAAATGTTGGGAACTTTCCATCATCTCCCTGAGTCCTTGTGAATGTTCTCCAAATAGAACTCAGTTTTTGAATAGGGGCAAGATAACCCTTAGGTGTTGACTCAGTTACTGGTGTTTTGACTCAGGCCCTGGAAAAGGGGCAAAGTGACCCTCAGATGTTTCCCCCTTACCTCATCTGATCTGGCAACCACTCTCCAGCCAATTATTGGTAATAGCTCTTTTGAATAAGCCAATCATAATAGTTAAAGAACAACCCCCAGACACCCCCTTCCTTCTGTGGCTTTTTCCTTTAAAAATAGCCTGTACCAGCCATATGGGGCCTTTCTAACATCTTGAATGCTGGAAGACCCTGTCATGATAGAATTAATAAAAATCCTCATGCTTTTACATCAGCTGTGGTGTGAGAGACGGTCTCTGGGGGTGACGACTCCTCCTCGGTAATTGGACTCTAGGGTCCAACAAGATAAAAGTCTTAATGAAAATCTGTCAGTATGCTGACCTGTGGGTGTAAAGCCCCTCTAGTTGAAGAGACAATCACTATTGTTCAAGTCATTTAATCTTGGGAGGCTTTAAGACCCTAGAGTTCTGCAGAAGAAGTGCAAAAACTGCCAATCTATCAGGATGTCCTGCTGTGTCCCATAGCTAAGGATGTTCTGAGAGAGGCAGCCTTTTCCATATTTCATTTTTGGAAAGAGAGAAGATAGGTGAAATGTCACCAAAAACATGCCTTCCTTGACTACCCCACTCCCAAATAAATACATAGAGACTTATTCTTACTTAATAAATGCTCAGGTTAGCTTGGCTTATTTCTAGCCAGGTTTTCTTAACTTAAATTATTCTGTCTACCTTTTGCCTCTGTGCTTTTCTCTTTCTCTAGTCTATATACGTTTCTTTACTTCTTACTCCATAGCTGTCTGTGTAGCTGGGTGGCTGACCCCTGATGTCCTCTTCTCCTCCTTTTCTTGGTTCTTCCATCTCCTCTTTTTCTTCTTCTATTTATACTCTCTGCCTGGCATCCCCACCTGTTCTTTCTCCTGCCTAGCTACTGGCCGTTCAGCTCTTTATTAGATCAATCAGGTGTTTTAGACAGGCAGAGTAACACAGCTTCACGGAGTTAAACAAATGCAACATAAAAGAACACAATACATCTTTGCATCATTAAGCAAATGTTCCCCAGCATAAACAAATGCAACACATCTTCATCTAATGTTCCACAACAAGACTGTGTGTTTTGAAGGATAAGGATCTGTACTCTGGCTGTAGGTACAGCATCTGAGCCAGCCAGTGCCCTTCCTTCCTGGTCTCTTGTCAGTGCAAAACTTCTTTTGGGCAACTTCATCCTCACAACACCCTTAACTCTCTTGTCCAGTTTGATTGTGTGTCCATGCCACTCACTTATGCAGAGGCATTTCCAACTTCCTCAGTTCATAATCATAATCACTTATTTCCTGCACAGGCTCTGCTGTGCAATTACCAGTTGGTCCCAGCATAGTGTAAATAATGCTTTATAGAGTGTACAAAATTGCCTCATGTTCTTATTTTTTCAATAATTTATGTATGTGTGTGCATATGAATGCATGTAGGTGCACCTGTTCAGGAGCCTGTGGAGGTCGGAAGAGGCATCAGATTCCCTGGAACTGGAGTTCCAGATGACTGGGAGCCACAGTGTGGGTGCTGAGACCTGAACCTGGGTCCTCTCCAAGAGCAGCATCAACTGCATTGTCCTTAGCTGCTGAGACATCTCTCCAGCCCCATCCACTCATTTTCAGTAATGCAGTTGACAGTGCTACCACAGCGCTGCGCTGTTTTCAAGTAGGCACCAGATTCCCGGAGAGAGTTGTAGTTGTTTTCTCTTGAATGCAGTCCTGTAGCACGGATAATAAAAACCCAGAGACAGATACTGCGATTCAACCTGAAGATCAGAAAAGCTTCTACCTCTACCAAATCTTCAGACTGAAAGGGTGAGATCCTGTCTCCATGAATCCTCAGACTCCACTCTCCAGTGAGTTACTGTTTCTTACCCTTTATATTCCTCTTTCTGACCAGCCCTATCGCTCCTGTCTCCACCTCCCTAGTGCTGGAATTAAAGGCGTGTGATCCCAAGTACTGGGATTCAATCTTGTGTAGCCCAGGGCAGCCTTGAACTCACAGAGATCCACCCGTCTTTGTCTCCCAAGCCCAGGGATTAAAGGTGTGTACCACCACTCCCTGGCCTATATGGATGACTAGTATGGCTGCTTTGCTTTCTGATCTTCAGGTAAGCTTTATTTATTAAAACACAAATAATATACCACTATAAAGCAACCCTGAAGGTATATCTCCCAAGGCCCACAATTTTCTACACCTAAAACTGGAAAAGAATCATTTTTTTTATTGCTGTCATAGTGACTTATCACAAACCTAGTGGCTGAAAAGAATACAAGTTTATTATCTTATATGTCTAAAGCTCAGAAGTCCCCCACCAGGCTCCTTAGACTGAGTCTGAGGCTTTGCTATGGCTTCATTCCTTTAAAGAATTCTAGGAGTCGAGGCTGTGTCTGAGGACCACAGTTCCAGGAAAAGGTGAGAAGAAGAACCTACCAACTCAGAGAGACCTGGAAGGAAAGGTTTGGATCTCCCTCCCCCTCTGATCTGTTCTGAAAGTGACTGACCCTTGAGCTGGAGTCTCTCGAGGAGAAGGTGGATGTGTTTATCAGACCCCAGGGTCCCACATCCACAGCTAAGCCAGAGAACCACAGATGTGGTGTCTCCCTTGACTCCCATACAAGAGAAAGAAATAAGTCCTAACCTTACCCACCACTTTGCTTCTGCATCCCATTACTCAGTGAAATCTTACTAAACCCTAGAAGATATTTTTCACAAGGACAGCCTATAAAGTCAGGTTGTATGGACAATGAACAGAGTTGAAGCACACAGAAACCACCCAGCCCACAGTTTAATGGGCACAAATTGGGCATATATGAGCCCTCAAAGCCCATCTCAACAGTGACACATTTCCTCCAGCAAGACCATGATGGACCCTAAAGCTCACTTACCAAGGAGAGGTCACCCCCAAGAGACCACCCTTACACCACAGTTGATGCAAAAGCAAGAGGAATTTAATTTGACTGGTGCATCAGGGTCCTCAGCCCCAAGAGGAGGACCCTGAAAAGCTATTACAGGCTTCTTTTAAAAAGAAAAACCGCAGAACCAAAAGGGGAGTACAGAAATCGTTTGTCAGCTATTGTGATTAACTCGTTCAATGGTCAGCTAACTATGATTGGTCATTGCTATGGTGATTGCTGGGTTGGTTGAGCAAGGAAAAACACCTGCAGGTCATCTGAAGGTTATTTTACCCCAGTTCCAGGACCTGGGTCTATTGAAGAAAAACTACAAAGGGAATGGAAAATTTCAGGGAAAAGTACCCAAAGCTCTAGTGCACGCGTGGGTGATTATCAGGTTCCTGGTTCCCAGAGGAGTGGCAGTAATGCTGAGCCCAGGGTCTTTCAACCACACTTGCCCCCCCAAAAGCCACACCTCCTAATAGTGCCACTCCCTTTGGGGGTACATTCTCTTTCAAATCACCACAATACAGTTGGGTATGGCATTAACTCTTCATCTCAGAACTCGCTACTCTGAGTAGAGATTCATCTGCCTAATCTGTGATTTAAACCTATTGATATGTTTTGGGAAGTAGAGCAGATGGGATTTTCCAGCTTGTGCAGGGACGAGCCAGAAGCTTTAACAGAACACCCATAGCAGATAAACAGATGGTGGGTGTCATTGCCAAATCAAAGCCCTCTTCAGAGAAAGGTAACTTGCCTGTATGTACTTATGTAGGAAAGCATTTAAAGGGTGAGCATATCCCTGAGTATGTTCATGAACCACATCTTTAAACTGAACATACCCACTACACTAATCAGTAGCTAAAGAGAAAGTCAAAAGAAAAAAGAACTCATTATAAACAAAATTCAACAAAATGTCCAAAGAAATATGTTCATTTCCTCTTTTTCTGTTTAAACAAAAAGAAAGGCTTTAACTTTAACATAGCAAAATTACATATAACAAAACAGTTATAAAGCAAGAATTACAATTACAATATTTACATCTACTTTATCTTTTATCATAACTAAGGAAAACTATAACTATCTATATATTCTTTAACTCCATCAAAGACTCCAGAAGGATATAATATTACTTAATTAAACAAGAAATAAGCAACTTCCAAAACTCTAAAAATGACAGAGACATCTTGCTGCCTGGACAGTCACCCAAAGTTCCTCTGTACCATTGGGACATCCATTTTTGGCCTACAGGCCCATAGTATCTAGAGACATTTCCATGAAGCAGGAAATTTCAAAGACAGTTCAGTCACTTTTTGCTGTGTCCTGCAGAATGTCTCGCAGACTCTCATGAATCAGGAACCCCGAAAGACCATCTCATCTTTAGGCA
>NC_022015.1:59021294-59045884 GCF_000317375.1 Microtus ochrogaster | reverse complement strand
TGGCTTATTTTTCTTTATTTCTTTTAATCTATAAGTATCTGTACTCTGTCTCTTTAAAGACTTTATCCTTTTTTTTAAACCATTAACTTTATTCTCTATATTCGTTTTCTTATCTCTCTCAAGCCTACGTACATTCATTCAACACTGTGATCCATTTAGTGGTCTGAATCTGTCCTATTGTGAATCTGTAATTTTTTTACTATCCAGGAGCAGTTCTTAAAATGCTAAGCACTTCTTAAAAACTTAAGTTGCACCATATAGGGGTAAAATGGTACAGCCTATTTACTGTCAGTCTAAACCTTAACTGCGCTGTTTTTATGGTAATTACAATCGTTCCTGCCTGAGGTCAGCACAGTTCAGCAAGGAGCAGCAGCTCCTGCCTCAGATCCATTTGGTGCCCCTGAGCTGCGCACAGTTCCAGGCACACAGCAAGTCCACATTGGAGCCACAGTCATTCTGAGACTGAGCATGTGGCACAGAAACTCTTTTCATCCAAGTTACAGCCAAATCTGACACGCAGAGCACTGCACAGTCTGAAAACACATCTCTGTATGGCGGTTGGAATCCGCCATGCTCTTCCGCCTGCCTAAGCCTGATTCTGCTGTCTGTCCAGGTGCAGGTGGGGAGTGCTGAGCCATCGGCACGGTCTCAGAGCACTCTCCTTCCTATCCCAAGTGGGAACACATACATCCAGTCCCATAAAATCCATTGAAATGCTTTAAAGCCAGAGTTCACGCTGGCAGCACAGCCCCAGGAAGCCACGTTTTAAAGCGTGCAGCTTTTTTCCTGCTGAGGCTGAGTCATGAAAATTTCTCTGCAGCACACTCTAGTAAACAGCAAAAAGCTTTGGTAAACTCTGTTTTTTCTGTGTTTAAAATTAAGCTCTCTCAGGTTTTATGTGGAGTTAGTTACCACGTCTGGGCGCCACTCTGTTGTAATAGGAGCGAAAGGCTACATTCCTGGTACCTGGCCGCCCACCCAGCTAGCTTTACCTGAAATAATTACATGGAAACTATATTCTTTTAAACACTGCTTGGCCCAGTAGTTTTAACCTCTTATTGGCTAGCTCTTACATATTGATCTAACCGATTTCTAATATTCTGTGTAGCACCACAGTCTGGTGGCTTACCAGGGAGATTCTTAACCTGTGTCTGTATCGGATGGGAGAATCATGGCAACTGCCTGACTCGGCTTTCTTTCTCCCAGCGTTCTGTTCTGTCTACACCACCTATCTAAGCTGCTGTCCTATCAAAAGGGCCAAGGCAGTTTCTTTATTAACCAATGACCTTCCTCCATCAGTAGTACACTTTTGAGTTAGCTAATATTAGACCCATCCATTGTTCTTAAAATGGAGGCAGGGTACATAGCATAGGGTATCAATTTGGGTATAGTTTCTGTGCAATTCTGCTTGCTTCTGTGTTGCCTAGAGGATTAAGAATGAAGGTGATGGAGAGGCCGATCGTTGTTTGCATAAAAAGACTAGAACAGAACAGGACTAGAGTTGGGTCTTGTTGGTGGAGTGCATGCCTAGTATGTACACAGGCCTGGGTTTAATCTCCAGAACTACAGAAAACTGGGCACTGTGGGAAATGCTTGTACTCTCAAGAGAGGTAGAGGCAGGATGACTAGAAACTCAAGGTTATGATTGTCTATATAACAAGTCAGGGTCATGCTGGTCTGTCAAAGAAAATATTAAATCCAACAAATTCTTAACACAAAACATCCAGGAAATCTGGTATATCATAACGTACAAGTTAAAGTCTCAAAACAGAAGGCAAACAAACAGACAGAGAACTGTATAGTTTTTTAAATCTTGAAAAGTTGACCAGGAATATATAAGATTCTGGACAAGCCTGAATACCACTTACTTACGCTTACTCATGTTACACTTAAACTGAGACCTAGCAACATACTTTTACCTCTTTCTTGAGATACATTCAGTTGCTCTAGTGCAAGTACTAAGGAGACAGAATTGTATTCAGCTAGGATTAAGTGTAGGAGATGAGAATAAAACAAGGAAACAGAAGTGAAGGAGGAACTGAAGGTGTCTGTAAAAAGATGAAAATGACTGAGCATGGAAAGTAAACTAAGCCTGAGGATTCAGTAGCTCAAGAAATGCACAGTGCCAACGGATAGGTCAGGGGGTTAAGGACCCATGTGATAGTATTGCATGACTATTCAAATAGTTAGGATGACATAGGTGGTGAAGACAGAATGTTTAAAGCAGGTATTCAAATCTTTAATGATGACAAAGGACCAACCAATACAATGATATATGGAGGAAATCAAAAGTGGGAGGATGGTAGGCTGTGTAGTCTGATGAAATAGGTCTCATTTGTGTCAGTGACTTCTAGTCTCAAGTTTTTCACGTGAAAATGAGAAAGTCTCTGTGTTAGTATAGAAATTACCACTGCCTTATGTTTTTGTTGACCCCGCTCTAGATTTTATTTAGCTTTATTATGTCTTTAAAATTTTTGCAATGAGACTTCTGTAATGGAGGCCCAAATTCCCAAATATTGTTTATGAATATTTGCTTACATTTTAAGGAGTATAGAGATGAATACTTTGCCTTTGTATGGATCTTGGTCAATTAATACAAATTTAAAGACAATTTTGTTATATTATTTCTGCTCTTGTTTAAGGTATTGTGTTTGTGCAGCTCATTTAAAAATGTAAGGTATAATTAAAAATACAGGTTAGTAGATAGTCATCCATAATAGTCAAGCTTGTAGTCATGTTAGTTTGGTTTTCTAGATGTACAAAGGTATATTTCAGATGGATAGGTATTCTTCAAACATTTCAAAGTCTAACAGAATATAGCACTTTAAATGTTTTAAAAATGTAGGAGTTTTCATGACAATGGGACACATATGCTCCTGGCAGCAGCAATCTACTTCAGAGGATGATGGGCACTGAAGAGGCTCCCTATGGAGTTTGTTAGCCATTTGGGCAAAAAACCGCTCTTGCCTGGAATGCTTGATAGTACATTGTATGAACTGAACATATAGGACCTACAAAAAGGTAACTCCTAAACATTCCAAAAGACGAGACAGTCCTTCAGGATTCATGCTTCATAACAGAGTCTGCCAGATATTCTACAGGACACACAAAAAAGTAACTGTCAATATAGGCAAAACTGTCTTTAAATTTTTCTGCTTCATGAAAAAGTCTTCCAGGTACTATGGGACTGTAGGCTAAAGATGGATGCCACAAAGTTACAAAAAGCTTTGAGTGACTGTCCAAGAAAAGAGATGTCTTTGTCAATTCTAGAGTTTTAAAAGCTAGTTACAATGCACTTCCTGCTAACTTAGATAATATTATATCCTTCTGGGGTCTTTAATGGAATTAAAAAATAGATAGTTATAATTATAGTTTTCCTTAGTTATGATAAAAGATAAAAAAGACATAAATATTGTAACTATAATTCTTGCTTGATACATGTTTTGTTATATGTAATTTTACTATGTTAAAGTTAAAGCCTTCCTTTTTATTTAGACAGAAAAGGGGAGGTAATATGTGATTCCTCTCTGTATGCAGTGAACATGTTTTATTACTATTGCTTAATAAAGAAGCTACTTTGGACCTATGGCAGTGCAGAACAGAGCAAGGTGGTAATTCCAAGCAGAGATAGAGGAGAAAAGAAGGTGGAGTTGGGGAGACATCATGCAGCCACCAGAGGAAACAGACACCTGCCCACCAGAAACTTACAGGTAAACCACGAGCCTCGTGGTAAAATATAAAATAATGAAAATTGGTTAATTTAAAATATGTGTTAACAGAGAGGACCAAGAGGTGAGTAACCACCCACCCAGCTGGAAATCCCACTTTCTAGACCCTCCATACTAGGGCATAACTCCGGGCCTTTCCCCCACCTGCCTCAGCTTCTCTAGTCAGACAGCAGGCAAGTTTCCTGCAGGTAGGCTGCTCCAACACTCCCACCCCATCCATCGGACTTTGCAAGCTACAAGTCCCACTCTGCTCCCAAACCCTCCTATCCATACCTCCCCAGCAACCTCAGAAGAACACAAGCCACAACTACACAGAGAGGACCAAAAGAGGAACTCTGAAGCACAAGCTGTGACTGCACAGAGTGAGCCAAGAGAGCAAAACCAAGAGAACAAGAAAACACATGAAGAGACAGGGCCAAGAGAGACCTCAGTGGCTCCCTGAGACACAGTGACAGTACAGAGCAGACCAAGAACAGTTCCCAAAACACAGACAGCCACTGCAAAGACACGGCTGGCACCAATTGGAGGAATAGATAGGTAGGCACCAATGCAAGAATTTATTCAACACCCTAAAAAGGAACATGGTAACACCAGAACCCAGTGGTCATACAACGGGAAGATTTCATCATCCTAACCCAGAGGAAGCAGAGTAAAGTAAATTTAAATGTAACTTTACGAGGATGATGGAGACCTTTAGAAAAGCCAAACAAAAAATTGGAAGAACTCAATAAATCTCTCAAATAAACCCAAGAAAGCCAAGAAAAAGCAATCAAACAAGTGAAGCAAACAGTTCAAGATTTCAAGACTGAAGTAGAAGCAATAAAGAAAACACAAACTGAGGGAATTCTGCATATAAAAGATCTGGGTAAATGAACGGGAACTACAGAGGCAAGCATAACCAACAGAACACAAGAGATAGAAGAAAGAATCTCAGATGTTGAAGATACTATAGAGGAAATAGATTTATTGGTCAAAGAAAACATTAAATCCAACAAATTCTTAACACAAAACATCCAGGAAATCTGGTACACCATAAAAAAAAAAAAGACCAAACCTAAGAATAATAGGGATAGAAGAGGGAAGGAGAACTCCAGTTCCAAAGCACAGAAAATATATTCAACAAAATTATAGAAGAAAAATTTCACACCCTAGATATTCCCTATGAAAGTACAAGGAGTGGACTTGCTCAGCCTAGATAAAGTAGGGAGTGTCTTGGACCGTCCCCAAAGTAATGTATCTTCCTCTCTCTGGGGAGTGCATGGGGGGAGTTAGATGAGGAGTAGGTGGAAGGAATGGGAGGAGGGGAGGGAGTGGGAACTGGTATTGGTATGTAAAATGAAAAAAAGATAGTTTGTTTTCTTTTTAAAAAAAATAAAAGAAACTATAAAAAATATAAGAGTTATTTAATAAAAAATTTTAAGTTAATAGGTCTAGCAATGTTTTAATTAGTATAGTTTCTATGTTTATTTTGTGTATGGGCAGCTGGAAAACAAACGAGCAGCCTCTGCCTACACCTGTGAAACAGCTTTAAGTTGTGAAAAAAAAAATTAAAGTCTCTGAAAATTGTTCTAAGTGCGTCCAGCAAATGGTGAAAAGTATATTCAAGAAATCTTTTAAATAATTTAGCTTTTAATCAGGCACATGAAAATATGTAATAGAAAATGTGGTGCTTTGATATATGTATGTATTGCATGTATTCAAAGCACGTTAAACCTGTCTATATTTTCAAACAATTGGGATTTCACAGTGGTGAAAAATTTTCAACATCCTTTTTTCTAGCCATTTGAACTATCCAGGAAATGACTGTTCTGTAGAATCACCACACTCCACGTAACGGTAATGTAATACAACAGTCAGTTTTGCCCCCTCTCTCTCCAGCTGCTCTCCTTGGCCTCTGGTGGTTTCCACATTGTGAGTTCAATCACGATTATGTAGTGCTTGTCTTTCTAAGACTGGTTTATTTCACTCAACACAGCGATCTTCAGTTTTATCTACATTGTCACAAGATTTCATTATTTGGGTGATTGAATAGAATTCAGCTGTGTGAATTTAACACATTTTTAAAGGAACAAATGTTAGACTAATATCAAGAAGATATTCAAATTCCTAGACTCTGCAGTAGTATTTCTTCCATGGAGCATGGTATTGACAGTACTGGATTATCCCTCAAACACCAGCTACCTTTCTTCCCTACTCCTTTGTACTCTCCCCAGAACTAAACCCCTTAAACCAATTTGCCTGTAACTGCATTTGTCATAGTACTATAATTCACTAGGATACACACAGCCAGAATCTTTCCAAAGGACTTCTGAACCTAACATGAAAATACTGTCCTGTCTAGCTGTCAAAAACAATATTAGTCAAATTTCTGTACTCAGCTAGCCTTTGCATTGAAAAGATTTGTGATGCTCAGGATAGCAGTGGTTATCTGACAACTTTAAAAATGGGGCATAAACTGTGGCTTGTGCTACTACCAAAGGCCACGTGGATGGGTATCCGTGGCCTGTGCTGAAACAGAGGGCCCTGTTGATGCTCACGGTCTGTACTGCCCCAGACACCATGTTGAGGTCTGTTGCTCATGCTCACCGCCACTGGAGACCATGTGGGCGCCCTGGTTTATGCTGTTGCCAGAAACCATGTGGAAGTCCGTGATCCCTGCTCTCGCTGACTGTAAAGGGCAAAGAAGCCACTTTTACGGTGGTATTGATGACTTCAGACTCACAGGCTTCTGGGACAACTCCTAGCCCCATCCTCCCCTCCCCCAGTGAAAACAGTAACAGCCTAGCCAGAAAACCATCGAAGAGAGTTCTTAAAATTGTGACAAGGATGCTGAAGGATGTGTAGCTCTCCACAGTTGAGGGCTTCTTGTAGGGGCTTGGGGGTGGGGTGGACTCAGTTTTCTTTAAGAGGTTGAGCACAGGGAGTTTGACCATGTCCAGGGAGTATATGAGCAACATAAAAGGGACATTTTTTTTTTATTTTTCTGGGGTTGGGGAGTCACAAGGCTGGGGGCAGACTTGGGAGGACTAGGAAGTGAGTGTAAATGGGATGCATGATATAAAATTCCTGAATAATCAATAACATATTACAGTGGGAAAATAAAGTAAAATAAAAGAAGGGGATATAAAAGGAAAGCTATGCGCTTGCATCTTAAACTTGTTGACTAGTTCCCAGTTCCCACCTGCCTAGCATTTATGGTCTCAGTGAATCAAATTGAGTTTACAAAGGGAATATCCATTTATGGTTTCACAACCAGAGCAATTATATTTCTTTTCCACAGCACTCGATCATCATCCCCCAAGTTCGGTGTTCACGTTGCAGCTTAAGGGAGGAGACTGCAGGATCCGGATATCACATGCCAGGCAGTACGGGTGTGAGTAAGAAACTGGTGATGCTGTGGACGCTGCCCGTCTTCACTGAATTGTCTTATCATTTTTTATCAGAATTGACTCAATTAGCCTCTTCCTTTCCTGGAAGAACGCTTGGCTCCCAACCTTGGAGAGCTGCTGACGGGAAGTCTGTGTCATCCCGGCCCCAAACACAGCAGGGCATTCTTCTGTTCTGCGGCAGTGATTTGTCTCAAAAGGACCACTCTCCCTATCGACTTCTGGGGAAAAAAGAAACTCCCCAAATCATCCATGCATTTAAATTTTTTCTTTATTGTTCAGAGCTTCATATATATTTAAGATGGTGAAATACTCCCATTTCCTCTCCCATTCTACCCATACTCATTCCAACTTAATATCATTTTAAAATGATATAACCCATTAAGACTGCTTATCGCTGCCCACATGAGCCTGGGGATGGGGTTATCCTGGAATTTTGGCTGGCTCCAGTTACTATGTTTTGATTGGATTTGGTGATAGTAGGCTGATATGGGATATGGCTGTTCACATGACTCCTCCTTTGGATTAGCCCTCCCTTCCACATCCTAATTTAATGCCCCATGCCCCTACGCGCCTCCCTGCTTAGTCCTCTCTACCTGTACCGTTCTATAGGTCTACTTTTGCTTTACTTAGAATTTACTGCTTCCCCTCCTTAATGTGTACCCCCACACACAAACACAAAGGGCTTCTTCCTAGTTTTCTGGCTTCCACGTGTGTTGGATCCTCACATGAGGGGGAACATGCAGAATGTGTGTCTCTGGGCTCGCCGCGCCTCATTTAGTTTCTTTCCAGATGCAATCACTTACCTGCCAATTTCATAATTTCATTCTTTTTAAAGCCAAATGGTGTGCCATCGTATCTATGCGGCACTGTTTTCTCATTCATTCATCTGTTGATAGACACCCTTAGCCATCGGGGACTGCAAGGTAAAACTACTTTCAGATTCCATCTGACCGCAGCAGAAAAGGCCCTCAGCAGGATTATAAATGTCAGCACGTAGCGGCATTTCATTTGTATTTCTATAAACAAAGCTTGCCTCAAGATCAGAAAAAGTAAAACAGTCACGCTGGTCAGTCTTACAGACCAGTCAGCAATGCCACACAACTTTGATCCCAGTAGCCATACTAGCTTGCCATAGAAACCAGGTGGTCGTGGTACCCTCCCTTAATCCCAGCACTAGAGAGGAATATAAATGAGAGGAGACTCTTAGTCTCGTTCTGGGGTTTCCTGGAGGCAGGATCACCATTTTCAGACTGCGGTCGAGGTAAGAGCTGGTGGCTGACTGCTTTGCTTTTCTGGTTTTCAGGTTGAACCCCAATATCTATCTCTGAGTTTTTATTAATCATGTTTCAGCAACAAATGGTGTAAAGGAGACTCATATACTGTGGGCAGAGTATAAACTAGCCAAGCAACTTTGGGAATCAGTTTGAAGGTTTCTCAAGAAGGTAAACATAGAACTGCCATATGACCCAGCTATACACACTCCTGGCATGTACACAATGGGCTTTTATCCTACTGCACAGACACTTGCACATCTGCATGTACTGATCCTGTGTTCACAATAGCTAGGAAACTGAGTTGACTTCGGTGTCTATCAGCAGATGAATGAACAAGGAAACAGTGCTACATATATACAATGACGTATCATTTGGCTGTAGAGAGAATGAAATTTTCAGGAAAATGACTGGATCTGGAAAGGAAAGAGACTCAATGAGACAAGGCAAGCCCAGAAATCAGTTCTACTTTCCAGCTATTGTGAACATAGCGGCAAATAAAAACTATGTGGCGTGCAAAAAAAAAAAAAAAGCAATCAATAAAAACTGCCTATGAGCTATGAGAAAGTCTAATGGACTCAGCATCAAAGGAATTCAAAGATTCAAGTATGATCATGTGCCTATAATGCATGCACACACAGAAACACACATACATAATTAAAAATAAACCTTGGGATCAGCAGTTAAAAGCACTTACTACTCTTCCAGGGGAGTCAGGTGAGGTGCAGTTCCCAGCATGTACATGGTGGCTCACGATCAACTGGAAGCCCAGTTTTAGGGAATTTGATGCTTTCTTCTGGCCCCCACAAGTACTGCATGCATATGATACAAGTGTCTATTGAGGCCAGAAGAGAGACTCGGGCCCTCTGGAATTATTGGGAGTTGTGAACTATCTGATGTAGGTACAGTAACCGCTCTGCACTGCTAAGCCATCTCTCTGGCCCCTTGATCGTAATTTTAAAAGCTTCTTGGGATTCTTCTTATGTTGGGTCCATATAGACCTCCCCATAGGCAGCTTTTGTTGCATGATCTTTTTCTTGTATGTGGACATTCATGCTTTAAAAAATAAATAAGTAGCCAGCCGGAGGTGGTGCATGCCTTTAATCCCAGCACTCAGAGGCAGAGGTAGGCAGATCTCTGTGAGTTTGAGGCCAGCCTGGTCTACAAGGTGAGTTCTAGGACAGCCAGGGCTACACTGAGAAACCCTGTCTTACAAAACCAAAAATAAATAAATAGATAAATTAAATTTTAAAACATATGTGCTCAAAATCTAAAATAACCATGATTAAAGAAGTTTAAAAAAAAAGAAGTGGTTGATGGCAATGCTTTATGAAATAAAGAGACGAAAATCAGAAATTCTAGAGGTGAAAACTATAATACTTGAAGTGGGAAGCTGGCTGGAAGGACTCAGTAGGTCTGAATGTGCAAAAGAAAAGCAGCATCAAAAAGATAGCATGTTAGAGATTTTGCTATCTGAAAAAAAAACAGGGCGGAAAAATAATAAACAAAAACGGCAGATGTATAGGCAGTATGGGGCACCATAACATATACAAATATATATTATAGTGACAGTAGTCTAAAGAGCAAAGGGAAATAGTCAAAGTATTATTGGTCAAACATACCTCAAATTTCATGAAAATCTATATGTCCACGTGAGATAAATGCAAAGATACACACAATGCAGCAACAAAAAAATTTCAAAAGCCAAGACAAAGACAGATGAGTGGTGACCGAGGTCTGGACTGGGACAAGGGAGGGAACGGGAGTGACAGGACATGGGGGGAACTTCACTTGAGATCATGAAAATGTAAGCTTGATCGTGGTGATGGCTATATAGCTGAACGCTGAACATGTTTTAAAATATTGGCCTGTATGTCTTTACATGGACAAATTATGTGCACATAAATTGTATTTCAGTGAAACTGTTCGATTTTCACTAGTGATTGGGACAGTTGTAGCAATCACTATCAAAGGCCGATTTCTCACATAAAATGTCAGGGCTGTGTCCACGCATTCATTCTCTTAGCTGCCACGCTTAGTTTTCATGTTATCCCCAAATAAGTATTTTCATGATAATATTTCATGGCCATTTGTATAAGATGAAAACATTTTCTTTAAATTCTTTTGCTGTGCTTGATGACACTTAGAGCACTTATGACAACTTACTTTCAAGAAAGAACAGAGACTGCTTCTCAGATCTGTGTAAAACACTGTGTTTTCACACCTTTTATTCTCGCTATTATTTGCTTTGGAGAAAGTGGAGGAGTGTCGGCCTGGCTATCCAGAGACTTGCTTTCAATTCAGGAGCAGTGGCCCCTGCCTGGAGTATTCAGATAGCAGAGGCAGTAGATTGTCAGCTCAAAGCCAGTGTGAGCTACATAACAAGATCCTGTCAGAGAGAGAGGGAGGGAGAGAGAGGGAGAGAGAGACAGCGACAGAGAGAGACAGAGATGTTTGACTTTCTAGGCTAAGCTCTACTCTTTGCAAGGCAAGACAGAACAACAAACATTCTTAATTTCATGCACATTTGTCAAAAGTGGGGGGTCTTTTTGATAATTAGTAGTTACGATAATTCAAATTACAATGAAAATATATGGAAGGAACGATGTGAAATCAAGAACCTTTATATTGATTACTACATTGGAAAAACAAGTGGCTGTAACCAAAGGCTGGTGCGCTCTCCTTAGGGGGTTCCCTCTCTAGACAGAGTCACAGGTTTATGCTGACCTGCCTCTTTCCTGGGACTCCTCTTAGAGGCAAGAGAAGCTGCCCCAGCCCAGCCCAGCCCAGCCCAGAAGACAAGAGCTGGAGCCTTGGGAGGAGAGCTCCTTCCCAAGTACAAGAACCCTTGCAGACTCCGGTGACTTAGGATACACAGAGCCTTGTGTATTCTCATTTGACCAGAGGTGAGGGCCTGAAAGCATCATCCCTGACTGGTACTGTGTGATCAACGAATCTAGAAACAGCAGCTTTTAGCACAATGGCGTTAAACAGGCCTCTGTTTATTTCCTTTGGACTCCAAATGCCTCTTTCTAGTGTCTGTGCTCTGAAAGGAGATGTTGTGTTTATTTTTGTTTTCTCTCCTAACATCTGCTACAACTCATACAAAGCCTTAGGGAATATGAAGTTTCTGTCCAAACACATAAAAAACCCACTTCAGCTCCCCAGCTAAGGCCAGAGTTGTAGTTAAGAGCTACAGTGAACTTCTTCCTTCCAAACATGTATGTATTTTCCATCTTACCCACGGCCACACTTTTTCCTGCGTGTGACTCCTCACATCTGAACTGGGTTTTCCCAAAGTGAGGATTTTGCCTTGACATCATCACATTTCTCTTCTGAGAAACGGGCTTTCTAGAAACTTCGTTCAGCATTTCCTGCCAAATATACTTCTTCATTTACCCTGTAGTTGACTTTCTCAGAGAATTCCCTCCTGCTGTGACCTAGGTTTCTGTTGTTGTTGTTGTTTTATTGTATCTTAGGTCTTAGGATAAGATTTGCTGACCTGAAATCTCCAGAATCGATGTTCATAAATCCAAACTATGCTCTGGCAAGTACCAAATGAGGGTAATATAGGTAATAAAATGCCTAGAACACTCACTGAACGCCAGGCACTTTTCGTAGGTCATATCATCATGTGCACAACTTTATGACATTTCATCTACACAATGGCCCTGTGAGGGAAACTGAGGCCTAGCTGAATTTCTTGCTGGAGATAACAGTGTGAATAGATAAGGGAGCTGGCTTTCCACAGAGGGCTGTCTGCTGGCCTTTCTGTGGTGGCTGCTGCCATGTAATGGTGCCGCTGTTAGCTTCTAAGCTGGAGTTTGCAGGCTCAGGGGAACTGAAAGCAGTTGGCATTCCTCTCCACGAACTCTCTGCCCCAGTTCTTACTCAGAGCTCCCCATTTCTCCCATTCTTCTAGTCTTTACCAGGGACAGCCTTTGATGAAACCTAGCTGCAGCCTAGGAAGCTAGTTGGCTGGTCTTTCACACCCTGCCCCCCAGGAAGCAGCCTCATAGGGTTGAGTCCTGGCACCCTCTTGGTTTTTACAAACTGTGTGGCAATTCAGCGTTCTCCGGGGCTGAGTGGCTTGGGGTTTTCTCCCACTGCAGGAGGAAGGGGATATTGGAAAGACATTGCATGACTCACTCTGCCGGGAAACCTATAAAACCAGCTTATGAAACAGCTGGATCAGAGAGCTGAGACCCGGAGGAGCTGAGACTGCGAAGCACTTCTGTGCAAGGGAAGCCACCATAACCAGTTTTCCTTCTTTAGATCTTGAGAGATCCAGAGGAAGAGAACTAAACTGGTCAGCCTTGGAGAGCAGCCCCTTCACTAGAAGAGGCAAGTTTTGCAAACCGATGCAGGAATTCTGTCACTTAAAGATAGAGATATAGTTCCTGGGCAGAAACAAACCAACAACAACCACAAAAGATAGGAACCAACAAAACCAGATAACCCCATAGACCTGCTCGCCGATTCTTTTCTCCCACCACTTGGGTCCATTTTCTATTCCTCTAGGATAAAGAGATCCCCTCTCCCTTGATGGGTCAGGGTCATCTTCCTTCCCTTCCCTAGCTGGTTGCCTAGAGCTTGGTGAGGCGCCCTGGACATATTGCCTGGGAACCACTTTCCCCTTGAACAGTTCTTCTTAGCCCCAGAGCAGACGTTACAGTTTGAATGTGACATGCCCCCATCGGCTCATGTGTCTGAACACTTGTGAACCAACTGGTGGTGCTGTTTGGGAAGCTGTGGAACTCTGGGGACTCAGGGATGGACGCCGCCAGGAGTGAACCACAAGCTGACCTTGAGGCCTATATCCCAGCCCTCCTCCAGGTCCCATGCTTAGCTGCTTCTCTGACACTGGGATGTGAGAAACCCCAGCCGTCCACCAAAGCCATAAATACTGTCTAGTGGACTAAATCTCTTGTACTGTGAGCCCAAATAAAGCCCTCCCCCCCTCAGTGCCTTTGTCAGGGAATTTGTCATAGCAGCCGAAAAAAGAATAAGAGCAGGTTTTGTGTACACATGTTGAACTGTGTGTTTATTTAACTTGGAACTTCTGGAGAGGATCCCTTAGGAGGAGTTGAAGCTTCATTTGAATGTGAATAGAGTTTTAATGAACTTTGAATTATCGAATCTGATGAAGATTTCTTACCATCTTCTGTGTTCCCTATGGAGAATGATCTACGACCGTCATTTTGTTTGCTTTTGTTTGTTTAGAATTTATTTGAGTTTATTAAGTACACAGTGAGCAGGAGTAAAAGACTAGACAGTAAGCAAGCAGCGGATGTGAGACACCTCTGTAACAAAACAGCCAGCTGGAGCCTCTGGTCCACAAAGAGGGTCCTGGGCAGAAAGTCTTTTCCTGGGTGAGACTTCCAATCAGCCGTTACTCCAGATGTTTTTCTCTCAGGGCACAAACTGCAGCCGAGCTTTTGTCTGGAGAAGGTGCCTTAAAATGATTTGCCTGTTTAAGAACACGGGGTTTTAATTCTGGTCTCTTTGTTTTTATGCCTCGGTATTTTTACTCTTCAGCTGTTTATTGTTCCCTTTAAACCGTGCTGTGGGGACCTGCCCATCCCTGGACAGGGGCTCATGGAGGACACTCTAAGGCAAACATGCTTAGGTCCGTAGTGTGCCTGTGTAGTTGAGTCGGGGGAAGGGGAAGGGGGAGGGGGGCTGGGCAGAGCTCATCTCCAGAGTCAGCCTGGCAGGGAGCTCAACATTGCTATTCTGGGTCTTAATAAAAGCAGCTGTGCCCACCTCTTTTGCAAAAATGTTCCCTTTCTGGAAGGATGAGTTCTTTAGGTGGATTTTGATCAATTGTGATAATTATTATTTATTTGAGTTCCCAAAGTGTGTCTCCTAAGTAGCAGTGTGAACTACTGTCTTGCTGGACTTTGTTGTCTCTCCTCTCCTTCTGGGGTCAACTTGCTGCAGATGGCGGGCACCCAAACATGTCTTCTTCAAAAATAAGCCAAATAAACAGGTAACAGTGAAAAACTGAATGGGAGGAGTTATTTGGGATGGCCACATTGAGAAGACGGAACTGGAAGCTCATTGGATCTTTGTCTCTCTTCCCAACGTGGCCACATAGAACAAATCTCCTTTATCTGCTTTTCACTATTAGTTGTTTGCATGATTGGCTAATTAGGGGTAGGTGGCTCTGATACAGTACTGTTCTCCAAGCCGAACTGCCACCATTATTATGAGTTCAGTTGTGACTGCTAGTAAGATGTCGCCACGGCTGGCCTTGTTGACTATTGATAACTTCACATAACATAATAGTTGGCTGTCATAGGATGTGGCTGGGTCTGTCCTCTGAGCCAAACCGTCATCGTCTTCACAAGTCCAACTGTGCCATCACAGGTAGGCTTGCGGGGTTGTTGACTGTTGATAGTCCCCATAGGAGGGGAGACAGGGAGGTCTTGGGACTCCCACCCAAGTATCCAGACATACCTCTCCAAGAATATGCAATTTCTTCCTAATTGCAAGCAGCCCCAGAAAGGGAGTAGAAGTATGTAGATCGGGAGGGACCAGGAAGAGGGCTCCATCTTCGGAGCCACTGGAAAGTTATTGTCCATGTGGAGTGCTTTTAGGACCACCCTCATTGCTGCCCCTAATTTCTTACCTGTAAGTAAACCGAATAAATTCATTGGTTCCCCCAGAGGGAACTGTGCTGGAAATGTACCTCGGGTTGTTTGGGACTTTATAAGGAAGGGAGGTAGATGTTGCCTAGTTTCTCCTTACCACAGAGAAACTTACAGCAGTGACTGAACCTGGTTTATTGAGGCAGGTAGGGCCCAGGCTGATATCTATCACCTGTAACTATCATCTTTAGGAGGCATGGTGGGCCTCAGCTTTCAGCAATCTTTTCTCCTTATGCAGTCTCCTTCTCTAGGACTATATTCTATGTTCATATATCTACAACTGCCTTAGCAGTCAGTGACTCTCAAATCTATATCACAATATGGGACATAGATGTTCAGTATTGAGATTCCCTCTTGATGGATTTTTCCTGTGGCTAATATGAAATGTCCTTCTTTGACTCTTTTGATTGATTTTAGTTTGAAGTCTATTTTGTTAGATATTAGGATAGCTACAGCCGCTTGTTTCTTAGGTCCATTTGATTGGAAAATTGTTCCCAACCCTTTACTATGAGGTGATGTCTGTCTTTGAGGTTGAGGTGTGTTCCTTGAATGCAGCAGAAGGATGGGTTCTGTTTTTGTATCCAATCTGTTAACCTGTGTCTTTTCATAGATGAGCTGAGTCCACTTATATTAAAGGATATTAATGATCAGTGATTGCTAGCTCCTGTTATTTTAGTTCTCATTGTTTTGGTGGTGTTGTTTTGCGTATCTTTCCCTTCTTTGGGATTTTCTGTTGTGAGATCATCTATTCTGTGTTTTTGTAGATGTAGATAACTTCCTTGGATTGGCGTTTTCCTCCTAGTACTTTGTGTAGGACTGGGTTTGTGGCTAGGTATTCGTTAAATCTGGTTCTGTCATGGAATATCTTGTTTTGTCCATCTATAGTTATTGAAAATTTTGCTGGGTATAATAGTCTGGGCTGGCATCTGTGGTCTCTTAACATCTACATAATGCTTGACCATGACCTTCGGGCTTTCATTGTTTCTACTGAAAAGTCAGGTATAATTCTGATAGGTCTGCCTTTATATGTTACTTGGCCTTTTCCCTTTGCTGTTCTTAATATTCTTTCTTTATTCTGTATGTTTAGTGTTTTGATTATTATGTGGCAAGGGGACTTTTTCCTTTGATCCAGTCTATTTGATGTTCTGTAAGCTTCTTGTATATTCATATGCATATCTTTCTTTAGGTTGGGAAAGTTTTCTTCTATGATTGCATGAGAAAACAATTGCATGTAAAGTTGGAGTTACCAGAGAGTGTTGCCAAATAACACTTGGCATCGGCATCTTGCCTTGCCTTTGTTAATCCCAGTCACAGGAGCATGATATATGGAGGGTGGGGTGAATACACATTTTTAAAAATGTAATTATTTTATGTTCATAAATTTTTTCTGCATGTGTGTCTGTGCACCATGTGTGTGCAATGCACACAGAAACCAGACAAGGGTATCAGACCCTCTAAAAATGGAGTTACAAACGGTTATGGCTGCCATGTATGTACTGGGAATTGAACTCCAGTCTGCTGGAAGGACATCAAGTGCTATTAACTGTTGAGCCAGCTCTGCAGCTCCCAGACACACTTTTTTTTTTCAGATTCAAATAGACAGAGGTGAAAGTAGTTAGTATCTTTGACATGAGGATATGCCTAGAAACTGTGAGACTTTCTGTGGGAACTGAGGTTTGGGGGAACACCAAGAGTCTGCCTGGACATTTCTCTTCAAGAATTTGAGGCTGCATGACCATCTTGGAATATGACTGTGGTGCATGTTGGGGTTTGCAGAAGTTAACTATTTTCAATGACATGAGAAACCAGTTATCTTACTCACAGGCAATGTATCATTTCTTTCTCACTCATTCACATGACAAAAAGCGTTTTTAAATTCTGCCTTTGCAATCGATGTATTCTGACTGGCAAATCACATTCTTGTTCTTCAGAATGATTGCCTGTGACTTGGGACCTGAGCAGATCCTACAGGAGCCATGACTCAAACGCTGTTCCAGGCACATCTCTCCAAAATTAACAAAGAAGAGTCCAACTGGCAGGGGCCTTCTAGAGTCTGATTTCAGCCAAATTCTTGTGAGCACAGAAAGAATCCAGAAAAGTGAGCAGGTAACCTTTTCCATCTTTTTGCTTTTCCCTGCAGGTAGAAACATCTGCCTTCATTATTAAGAGTTTGCGGATCCTTTGTTGTAGGTGAAGGGAATGTAGGTGAGGTTTAGGAAGTAAACCAGCATGTCATAGATAGTGTGACCACATGCAGCTATTGTAAAAGAAGGTTGGAAGAGGTTTGTGTTTCTTGAGCTTTTTAGTGATTTAAGAGCCAATTTTATGGCTTTTTGCTGTCCCTGTGTTCTTGTGTTCTATTTTCATATTAACACGTTGTTACTGTGATGTCCCATTTTAATGCATTAGCTATATTTTCCCACTATGAAATGGCACAAAATCATGCTCATTATAATCTTGGGATGGAGAAGAGTCCTCTATAACTTAGGTTAGCCTGGACCTCTTATGCAGGGGAGACTGACCTTGAATTCTGGATCCTTTTGACTCCACCTCCCAATCACAAATGTACCGTGATTACAGGCATTTGCTACCATGCCTAGGAAACACTGCAATCTTCAGTGGTTATCTCTATACCCAGACAGGCTGTATGGACAGACTTTGGGAAACTAGCTTGCAGGCTTCATGAGGATCCTTTCAGCTTTGACATTCTAGCTGGTTGTCTCTTGCCAACTGGAGAACTGGTATCAAGATGACTAGGTCTGGGGGCTTGTCTGTATTCCCTTCGGTTCTGACTGGGCAAGTCATTTGAAACCTCTTACCTACATTGGCTTTTCCCACCTCACTGGGTTTCTATGAGTCAATAAGACAATAAGTGCCAAGTGTTTACTAAGTGCTTAGCCCTGCAGCATGTGCTGGAGTCAACCATTACTATCAATGGAAGGATCACAGTACAACAGGACCAGCTGGGCTTTGTTGCAGGGCACCATGGTTACGAACACTTCAGCTTTAAAGCTACTGAATGCATGCATACTTGACTGTCTTGGGAAATGGCTTACTGGCACTTCTAGCTAATGCTGTCTGGCTGTCACAGAGCCTAACTCCAGTCCCCTTGACATCAGGAGAAGATGAACATTAACAGGGACTCTGTGTTAAATAGAGCAACTCTAGTTGTCATGCTTTTGTTTAGAGACTCCATGCTAGTCTTAAAGTCACAAAATCTCTGGCTCAGCCTCTCACGGGCTGGAATTTCAGACCTCCAAACCCTCCTTAGGTGCCCTTTTAAGTGTGATGGAACCATTTCCTCCTTACAACATGAACATCACACCACTGATTTGAAGGGGATTTGTTTCTGTTTGCTCTTAAATGAGTTTGGGCTAGTTCTCATGAAGGGTGGACATAAAAGTCGAGGTGAGCATTGTATTTTCCTATGGGAGTTTTTCTAGAATTCAGGAGAACAACCCTGCCTTTGACGTAAGACCCTTTACGAAAAGTGACTGTTTTCTGCATATTTGAATCTTTCATGCTCGGTCCTGACAGCATTATCTGAAGTCAGCGTTGTCATTAGCCCTCTTCCACAGATGAGAAAAGTGAGACAGAGAAAATGAACTAACCCGAAGCTGTGGGACCATTGAGCAGCCAAGCGGCTATCCGAAACCAGATGTTTTGGCTTAGAAAACGTGCTCTTACCATACCAAACCCAGTGTCTCAACAGTTGCCTTATTATGATGGAACCTCCTTATCCCCACTTAAAATCAGTCTAGCCCCCGTTCAGGGGAATAACATGATGATCAAAGGTAGACTCCGATGCGCACCTTACCTACCTGCATACTGTGTGACTCTGTGGGCTGGTCATCTGTCCCTTTGTTTCCCTGCACAGAAAGTGGAAATGGTTTCATGGGGCCCTTGTGGATCATAAATAAAGGGCTTGCAACTCATTGTACCTGCTGGCTATAATTAGTTTCTGCCTGCAGGATTGAATATAAATTTATCACATTTATCAATTTATCACAAGATGCTTTAAAGTTAGATCCTTCTGTGGTTTGTCTAAAGTGTCACGACTTGCAGTTTTGGAGAGGCTTCTCTCCTTGGAGCAGCTGGAGCTCCTAGTGGGCTGATGTCATGGTTCCTCCCTGGTCTCTGTGTCCCCGCTTCTTGGCAAAGATTAAATGTGGCTCATACTTGAAGGGAATTCTTTCTTGAGTCTTTTTCTACAAGCAAGAGCCTTTCTCCTCACCTAAACTTTTATTTTATCTTTTTTATTTTAGAGTTTTCTTTTCTTTTCCTTTTTTTGTGTTTGTTTGTTTTTAAATATCTTCCTTCCTCCTCACCAGAAAGTTAGTTTGGAGAGCTAATTTGCAGTGATTCTCTGAACTTCTACAATATCATGCTCACTCATCCTCTTTAACTAGCTGTGTTCTTGCCAAAACAGAACTTTAAAAACCTCTGAGTTCAGACATAGTGAGGTCCTAAGAAAGCTTTGAAAACCATCTCTCTAAAGATCACAGAAAATGGGGCACTCCCAAGAAGGGGCTATTTCTTTCCTTTTGCAATATGTGAAATAGGAAAATAATAATAAAAAACCCCAGAGAACTAGGGGGGCTCAGGGTTTTGTTTTGTTTTGTTTTTTTACAGGATTTCTTTGTGTAGCTTTGGCTGTCCTTGAACTTCAGTCAGGGTCTGTGTTAATATCCATGGCCCATGTTGCCACTAAAGGCCATGTGAACACTTGGAGTCTGCGGGCACCTAGGGCCAAGTTATTGTCTGAAGGCCATGCTGCTGCCACAGCCATACAGATCTGTGTGACCTACACTGCCATCCTGGGCCATGGTTTTATCTGGATCTGGGTTGCTGCCAAGGGCCATGTCCATGTTGATATCCATGGCTCATGTTACCACTGAGGACAGTGAAGATAAGGCTACAGAGCTGCCTCTGCCCCAGCTGGATGGTTAAGATCCTTCCCGGTAAACCACCACCTCATGGTACTACACAGAATTTTAGATATGGGTTAAAGCAAGATGTGAAAATTAGCCAATAAGAGGCTGAAACTAATGGGCCAGGCAATGTTTAAAAGAATACAGTTTCCATGTAATTATTTTGGGTAAAGCTAGCCAGTGGCCGGGAGCTGGGAGGTGGGAAGCAGCCCACCACTCCTACTACACAAGAGGCTGTAACCTACTGGTAAGGTTTTTCAGCATCTTCTCCTTCAGCAGCTACATGGCATCTCCTTGACTCTGCCTACCCTCTCTCTCTCTATTTCTTCTAGCCTGGCTATATTCTGCTTAGCCATTGACCAAAACAGCTTTATTCATTAGCCAATAAAAGCAACACATATACAGAAGGGCATCTCAAATCATCTCCCCTTTTCTGTCTAATTAAAAAGAAAGGTTTTAACTTTAACATAACAAAACAGTTATCAAGTAAGAATTATAGTTACAATACTTCTTTTGATTATAAAGTTTCATATCTAATTTATCTTTTATCATAACCAAGGAAAACTATAACTATCTGGTCTTCAACTTTATCAAAGACTCCAGAAGGATATATAATATTACCTAAGTAAACAGGAAGTGCATTGTAAGTAACTTCCAAAACTCCAGAATTGACAGAAATATCTCGCTGCCTGGACAGTCACCCAAAGTTTTTCAATAATGTTGGGGCATCCATCTTCAGTCAACAGGCCTATAGTAACCAGCAGATATTTCCATTAATCAGGAAATTAGAAGATCTGTTCTGCCTATATTGGCAGTTTGTCAGTTACTTTCTTCTGTGTCCTGCAGAATGTCTGGCAGTTTCTTTGTGAAGCAGGAACCCTGAAGGACCATTCTGCCTTTTGGAATGTTCAGCAGTCATTTTTCTGTGGGTCCTGAATGTCCAGTTCATACATCATATCATAAAGCAGTCCAGGCAAGAGTAGTTTCTTACCCAAATGGCTAGCCTTGTCACACTGAAGGCAAATTCCATAAGAAGTTTCTTCAATGCCCATCAACCTCTCTGAAGTAATTGGTGTTGCCAGATGCAGACATGTTTCATTGTCGAGAAAAGTCTAAGTTCTTAAAACATTAATGCCATATTCTGTAGGTCTTTGAAAGGTTTGAAGAATAACTGTCCATTTGAAATATATCTCTGTACATCAATAAAACCTAACTGACATGACTACAATTTGATTATTATAGAGAACTATTTATTAATCCATAATTTTTAATTATACATTACTTTTTTTTTCGAGACAGGGTTTCTCTGTGGTTTTGGAGCCTGTCCTGGAACTAGCTCTTGTAGACCAGGCTGGTCTTGAACTCACAGAGATCTGCCTGCCTCTGCCTCCTGAGTGCTGGGATTAAAGGCGTGTGCCACCATCGCCCGGCTCTATACATTACGTTTTTAAATGAGCCTCATGGACAGAATACCTTAAACAAGATTAGAAACATACATACAACAAAACTGATCTTAAATTTGTATTAATAAACCAAAGTCCATAGCAATGTAAAGTATTCATCTCTATATCATATCCCCTTTAAATAAAAACAAACATTTATAAAAATATTTTGAGAATTTAGGCATTGTTTTCTCCTAACTGCTTCCTACTGTTTGTTGGGTGAAGTATTTTCAGGTTTCATGGAGACCTTTCATGGGGTCTAGTTCCATCAAACCACATTAGCCTAGGAGGATTTCACAGGTTCTCTTCTTTTGTGGAAACAGAAGTAGAACCTCTTTTCCAAAGCAACATATTTTTAGACCCAAATTTTAAAGTCAAGATACCTTTATGTTGGTTTAACTTAGCACTTTCCAGAATTAAATATCTCTCTGCAGTCAAAAAATTCAAAGAAAACACAATAAAATGCATAATTGTTGTAATGAGCTGCGGTGGGCCGCTTCCCACCACCCGGATCCTGCATGGCTAGCTTTACCGAAAATAATTACATGGAAACTGTATTCTTTTAAACACTGCCTGGCCCATTAGTTCCAGCCTCTTATTGGCTAGCTCTTACATATTGATCTAACCCATTTCTAATAATCTGTGTAGCACCACGATGTGGTAGTTTACCAGGAAGGATTCTAGCCTACATTTGTCTGGGGTCAGAGAATCATGGCGACTGCCTGACTGGGCTTCTTTCTCCCAGCATTTTGTTCTGTTTTCTCTGCCTACCTAATCTTCTGTTCTATCAAAGGGCCAAGGCAGTTTCTTTATTTAGCCAGTGAAATTAACACAAAATAGAAGATTCTCCCCCATCACATAATCCAGACTCTCTGTGTATATTCCATCTTTATGTGGCTTATTTTTCCTTACTCCTTTAATCTAAGATTGTCTGTACTCTTTCATATTACTTTTGCTGTCTCTTTAAAGACTTTGCTTTATTTTTTAAACCTAATTCTTTTTATAACTGTCTATACTCTTTTTCTTCTCTTTCCCAAGCCTATATACATTTATCTAACACTGTGACCCATTCAGAGGGCTTTTTCATCTGAATCTGTCTTTATAGCATATCTGTAATCATTTTCTGACCAGGAGTGCTTTTTTTTTTTTAATGCTAAGCAGGCATGGCTAGGCCCAATTCTGTGACCCTGCCTGTTTGTTCTGCCCAGTCCAACATGGCAGAGGTATGTTCACCACATCTGTGAGTCAAGCACAAAGCCCTAGCTCCAGGGAAGTAGCAGGTCTACATTGCCATTAAGCAATTTGTAACACATTGCTCACAAACCCCATTTAAGTGCAAGACCTCCAGAAAGAGCCAGAGTTCATTCTGCCAGCACAAACCAGGAAACTGGATCTTAAAAAAGCCATACAATTTTTTTTGCTAACACTGAGTCAGAAAGACTTCTCTTAAAGGTGCCATGTTTCTGCTTGCCACTACCAAACAAGAGTCTATTTGAAAAAAATGTGGCTACCAAGAAGCTGTGCTTAACTCTTTTATTTGTGTCTAGAATTCCTTTCCAAGCTCTCTCAGCTTTTATGTGGATGTAATTTTCTCATGTTGTGGCACCATTTGTAGACAGAGACTGCTCTTTTGTTTCCTGGTCACTCAGATCATATAATCACACAGAAACTATATTGATTACAACACTGTTTGGCCAATGACTTAAGTGTATTCCTAGCTAGCTCTTTTCTTAAATCAACCCATTTCTATTCATCTATGTATCACCATGAGGCTGTGGCATCTTTCTCCTTCGGCAGCTACATTGACTCTGTCTTCTCTCTATATCTCTTTCAGCTGGCTATATTCTGCTGAGCCATTGGCCAAAACAGCCATGGCTGTTCATTAGTCAATAAAAGTAACACATATACAAAGGACACCCCACACCGTGTGTACACTGCCTCACATGTAGAGGTCGGAGGAAAAGTTGCAGGAGTTTGGTCCTCTGCTTCAACAGTGTAGATCCCGGGACCCAAACTCAGGTTTCCAGGCTTGACAGTAAGTGTCTTTCCCTGCTCATCACTGTTTTGTAGACTCCTGAATGGATATGTTAAAGATTCCTTCAGGGAATATTCTCAAGGGGGAAAATTTAGTACTACATTCTTGTAATTGGGATTTTTTTTTTTTTGTCTTTTGGAACAGAGTTTCTCTGAGTAACAGCCCTAGCTGTCCTTAAAGTAGCTCTTGTAGACCAGGCTGGCCTCAAACTCACAGAGATCCACCTGTCTCCAATTCCTGAGTGCTGGGATTAAAGGTGTATACCACCTCGCCTGGCTGTAATTAGTTTTTAAAACCAGATAGTGTACTCATATGACTATTATACATAAAAATTGACACTAAATGCCTTCAAGAAATGAACAAATTGGGGGTGGAATTCAGCAGTTAAGAGCTTTTGCTATTCTTGCAAAAGACCTAAGTTTGGTTCCTAGCACCCAGATCAGACAACTCACAACTGTCTATAACTCCTGCTCCACACACAGACACACACACACACACACCATGTACAAATTGTAAAATAAAACACACACACACATATAGTTTTAAAAATAAAATAAATCTTTACTTTTTATTACAGAGTGGGACTGCAGAAATGCCTCGGCAGCTAAGAATACTTACTGCCTTTTCAGAGGACTCAGGTTCCATTTCTAGCATCCTCATGATGAATCACAACCATCTATAACTATATTTCCAAGGCTTCTGCAGGCTCCAAGCATGCATATAATACACATATACATGCAAGCAAGACACTTATGCACAGAAAATCAAAATAAATAAACTTTTTAATTGTTATTTAGAAGGAGTGTACAAATTTTCATTCTTTGACCTGGCAATTCCACAGGAATAAAATTATCCCAAGGAATAATGTAAAATATGTAACAATGTAAAATACTTAACACTAGTATACACACACCATTATTGGTAGCAAATAAAGACTTGAAAAAGGCCAGAAGTATGTTAGTAGAGAATTGGAATAAGCTATTTTTAATATGCTACAAGCCACAATATTATAGAGTAATTGCTCAGCCATCTTTTCACAAGTGACTTACCAGAACCAAGGAATCTGGTAAAGGCTAAACCAAAAAGCAAGGCATTTTTGGCACTTTGTGAATAAAGTGGCTGTCTTTGCTGTAGGTTTTTT
>NC_022015.1:58988123-59020329 GCF_000317375.1 Microtus ochrogaster | reverse complement strand
GGCAAAAGAATTTCAGCCCTGAACCTGCTAGGGCTGGAGAGTTGCTAGTTTTAAGGGTCTATATGACTAGAAACATTTGTAAATGGGTAGAATCATGTAGAGCTAAGAACTAAGAACAAGGTAAAACAAGAGAGATCAAGGAACAATAAAGAATGAGAGAAGAAAAAAGAAACATGGACAGACAGAACCTGTCATGAGTAGATTTCTTACCCTTCAGATCTTTACCCTCAGATCTTCAGCTTCCTTTAACTCAGCCTGGCGTCTTTATTTGAACCCTGAAAGGAAGTCTTAGAGGCTAAAAATTTTAAGGCTCCGTTAATAATATACTTGTATCACAGAGTGGAAAGTATCTATTAAAATTTGGTCAGTGGAAATTGAAGTTGAATGACACAGGGAGTTTAATAAATAAGATTTTTTTCTTGATATGGAGTCTCCCTGTGTAGCTTAGGCTGACCTCAAACTCAGATTCACTTTGTAGCCCAAGCAGGTCATGAACCTCCTGCTCTAACTCCTCAGGTTCTAGGATTACAGATTCATAACTTTATGCCTGTATAAGGCATGAACTAATTAATATGAAATTTTATATGTGTTCATGTAAAGGTGTATCTTGAATTGTGTCCACCTCAAAGGTACCTTTGTAGAGTTTTTTTTTTTTTTTGCTTTGTTTTTAAATTCTACATTTTGAAATAAAGTATAGTCAGAAGTTTTTGCTTCAAAGATCTTACTGGCAAAAATGAGTATATAAAATATAAATATGTACGTAATTATTAGAGACAGAACTGAAACTGCATCCTCAATTCTTTGACTTCTTACCTAAACAAAGACCCCTTGGAGTTTGCCATACAGTTTTTCCTGGGATGCAGTAACTCTGTAGCAAAATGCCACCACAATCCATGTTCCTACAGGTCTTTTTGACCTTGAATCATGACTATAACAGCAGTATAAATGGCACTGTCAGCTCTTCAGTTATGAAGTATCCTGGAACCAGAACTCTGCCTGGAATTTAGTTATTCAAAAGCTGTCTCACACACAGCAGGCTACGTCTTCAACTGTCTTCACTTAACATTACTCAAGCTATACTTGTGCCAAGTGTTTTCGATTATTTTATTTTAATTGATTTTTACATCGGTTCTTCTTGACTCTCAACTTGAGGGAATTGAGGTATGCTTAAGAGAGATTAGTAACGTGCACACCCGGGTGTGCCTGTGAGGATGTTTCCAGAAAAGATCGAGTAAGTGAAAAACAATCTACCCTAAGAATGAGCGACGCCATCAACAGGTGGAGGGCCTGGGAGGAAGAGAGGACAAAGGAGGAAGGCGCAGTATGCAAGACTGACACCTTCTGTCTCTTCTTCCAGGCTGACACGATACAAACGTCTCTGCTCCATCACACCTGCCCCACCATGAAGCCTCTAGGACCATGAGCCCAAATAAATCTTTAAGTTATCTGCATCAGATGTAGCTTATAATGGCAACAGAAAGCTAACACAGTTTTAACTAATACATGAAGGCAAGCTAACACAGTTTTAACTAATACATGAAGGCATAAGACTTGTACACATCTGTGAGGTGTTGAAACATTACATACTGTGCAAAGATCAAATCCAGTTGCATGTCTATCTGCTCAGACATTTATTATTTCTTTTTAAAATATTTATTTGTTTATGTGTATGGGTGTTATTTGTATGAATGTATGTATCCAATGCATACCATGGAGAGATGCCTGGGAAGGCCAGTAAAGGGCACTGGATCCCTGGAACTAGACTTATGAATGGTTTAAGCCTCCATCTCAGTGGTAGTAATCGAACTTGGGCCCTCTGGAAGAGCAACCAGTGCTCTTAAACCACTGAGTCATCACTCCAACTCTAGTACTTCTTTACAGCAAAAAACAAAAACAAACAAAAAATGATAAAAAAAAACTTTTAAAATTCTCCCTTCTATCTCTTCGGGGTAGACAGAACATTATTATTGTCTACAGTTGCCTTAGTGTACAATAACACTGCAGAAAATTTTATCCTAAACTGGGCCTCCATATCCACTCATCAAACATTTCCTGCCCTCATTCTAATCTGTAGCTCCGTACCCATTATCAACCATTCCCATACCCGTTCTAATCTGTAGCTCCGTACCCATTCGCCAACTATTCCCATCCCTGTTCTAATCTGGAACTGTGTACCCATTCATCAACCATTTTCCATCTTCTCCCCCAAGTCCTCAGTTCCTTTTAGGTTGAGAATTCAAGATGCCTTAAGTTGAGCATTTTAATGAAAATATTAGAAACATCTTTTGGGCTCATGTATCAAGTCTCAAGCCAGTTGTAGTACTTGGTGAAATGCTGAAAATTTAGGAATTAGGGCCTGGCTAGAGTAAGCAGATCGCCGGGGTGTACCTCTGAAGTGTATCTTTTCCCTGGCCCCTTCCTGTCTCCATCTCTCTCTCCAGGTTGTCATGAGTTGAACATCCTTTATTACATGCTCCTTGGCCATTGCTGTGCACCGCAGCCCCTATCTGCGCTCTATGCGCTAGAACCCAGTTTGCGAGCTTCGGGCAAGGGGCTGGAGCTTGAGAATACACACACAGAGACAGACCGACACACAGACCTTCCAACGCTGGTACCAAAAAGCCCTCTTTAATAGCACCGTGGAGGCTTAAATACCCTGCAGTCAATGGCCAACAGGTGAAAATCCCATCCTCTGATCCTCTAGGACGGGGAAGAGCATCTGAAGGCCAGGACTCAATCCCAACAGGCCATATATTTTCTCACCTCAGGCCCAAAACAATAGAGCCATCCAACTTTGAACTGAAACAGAAAGAAAACATTTTCCTTTTAAGATGCCCCTGATAATCTGTTTCAACAATGAAGAAGTAACCAGAACTCTAAAACTTCAATCCACTCACAGGTTTTGCAATGTTTAGTAAAAGGCGAAAGATTTATACGATCTGAAGAGAAGCCAGAGTATAATGTTTAGTCTTGACTCTTGGTTTGATCAATCGAGACATGCCCTAGAATTTAGTAAAACGCTTTGGTGGGCTCATAAGGGCATTTCCAGAGAGGATTTTCCAGGGAGGAAAGGCCAACCCTTGCTGTAGAATAATCTTTTGATACACTGTGAATATGTGTCACTCAGATTGGTTTAATAAAAAGCTAAATGGCCAATAGCTAGGCAGGGTTTTCAGGGCAGAAAGAACACTTCTCAGAAGAAGGTGGAGTTACCAGATGGCGAGGGAGCAAGGTGTACAGGAAGACAGGTAAAAGCCACAAGTCACGTGGTAACATGTAGATGAATAGAAATGTGTTTATTTAAGTTATAAGAGCCAGTGGGACAAATCTTAGCTATAGCCTGAGCTTCATAATTAATAAGAAGTCTCTCTTATTTGGGAGCTGGCTGGTGGGACAGAGGAAGACTCTCTATACACTCTGAATGCAGGTGGCCCCATCCAGTAAACAAAGAGAACAATCACTCAAGCAGGCGTTATTTCTCTCTCCCTGCTTCCTGGCTGCCATGATGTACTGCCTCACCACAGGCAAGAGCATAGGACCAGGTGAAATGGACAGAACCTTCTGAAAGTGTAAACCAAAACACCCCCCCCAGCTGTTTTCTCTTGTATATATCACAGTGACAAACATCTAACACAGACCTACCAAGAGGCATGTCTCCCAGTTTATCTCAGATCTAACAGCCTCGGCAACCAAGACAGACAGTCCTACTATGTATTAATCTCTAACCACATCTCTGACTTACAGTATTTCCTCTAATTCTTTGGACTGCCTTTTTACTTTGTTAGTTGTGACCTTTTTCTGCACAAAATTAAAATTTTTTTTACCACTTTAATTTGTTAGGTTTTGGTGTGTGTGTGTGTGTGTGTGTGTGTGTGTGTGTGTGTGTATGTTACCGTAATCAAGAAATTATTGAAAATTCCATTTCATTATGCTGTCTCCCCATGCTTTAATACAAAGGGTTTTTGTTTCTTTGTTTGTTTTATTCTTTTGTTTTGTTTTATGAGACAGGGTTTCTCTGTGTAGCCCTGGCTAATCTGAAACTAGCTCTGTAGACCAGACTGGCCCTGAACTTACAGTGATCTGTCTGCCTCTGCCTCCCAAGTGATAGGATTAAAGGCGTGAGCTACCATTGCCTGGCATACAAAGATTTTATTATTTTAGAGTTTATATAGCTGATCCATTTTTAGCTAAATCTTATGCACAGTAAAGTAAGATTCCAACTTCATGCTTTTCCACGTATGTCCTTCAGCTCACTTTAATATTGGTGGCAAGACCACTCTTCTAAAGAATTGTCTGATCAAACGTGTAAGGTTTACAATTGTACTTGGTAAAGCAGTGGCGGTTTGGAGGAAGTTCTTCCAGGTCTGGGGAAGGAGGGGCAGCACAGAAAGTGAGCATTTACTGTGACAGAGTAGTCAGATTGAAAGGGCCAAAGAAGAATCAAAGTTAGGTGTCAGGGGCAATTCAAGCATTCAGCTTTATCCTGTAGTTACTCAGTTGAAGTCTGTCAATTCTTGCCAACACTGTGAAGTGAAAAAATAAATACAGTATATAACATGAATTCAAAATTCATGTCTAATTCAAGGTCAGCCTGGCCGAGACAGGAAATGTATTCAAGAAAAAGTTAATTCTTTGTGACTCGATGGTAGATAATTGAGTGAGTTACTCTGCCTTGGCAGACCATCTGGGTAGTGGGCGTGATAGTGACTGTCTACCCCACAAGACTGTTCCAAGAATCAAATGGACTGATATTTATGAAGTATTTCAATGATGCCTGGCAATTAATCACTTACTCATTCTGAATCAGTCAAGCCAGTTTCTTAAAGCCCAAGGCTTCAATCTCACAAACATTAGTATGTGAGTCGTGAGTCATGCTGTCTCAAACTCACACCACTGATATGATCAAAGAACATTAATACCTCCATTGATTTTATAGAAAATTTTTAATATTTCACTTTTATTGTTTCTAATTCCATGTGTGAGTATGATTATGTGCCTGTAAGCACAGCACCGAAGGCAGGGTGGCTGATCTCCCGCTTCCCCGAGCTGGAGTTACAGTGGCTGTGAACTGTCAGATGCAAGGGCTACGAACCAACTTTGGGTCCTCTGCGAAAGCAGGATGTACTCTCAACCACTGAGCCATCTCTGCTTCCAT
This sequence comes from Microtus ochrogaster, assembly GCF_000317375.1. Taxonomy (NCBI): domain Eukaryota; kingdom Metazoa; phylum Chordata; class Mammalia; order Rodentia; family Cricetidae; genus Microtus; species Microtus ochrogaster. Next base: position 59,015,174 of record NC_022015.1, on the reverse strand, counting down.
CACGTAGGTCCTGGTGATTGACCTCAGGGATCAGCCTTGGCACCAAGAGCCTTCTCTTGCTGAGCCATCTCACCAGCCACCACATAGGTCCTGGTGATTGACCTCAGGGATCAGCCTTGGCACCAAGAGCCTTCTCTTGCTGAGCCATCTCACCAGCCACCACATAGGTCCTGGTGATTGACCTCAGGGATCAGCCTTGGCACCAAGAGCCTTCTCTTGCTGAGCCATCTCACCAGCCACCACATAGGTCCTGGTGATTGACCTCAGGGATCAGCCTTGGCACCAAGAGCCTTCTCTTGCTGAGCCATCTCACCAGCCACCACATAGGTCCTGGTGATTGACCTCAGGGATCAGCCTTGGCACCAAGAACCTTCTCTTGCTGAGCCATCTTACCAGCCCCAGTCTAGCCTTTAAAAAATATTACTCATGAAACATGAGTTTGATGTCTTGAAATCATAGCAAGTTAATCAGACTAAGGATTGAAAGTTCAACTGTGGAAGCACCTAAGTTCGTTTCAGATCACAGCCACCCAGAATAGATTCTCTGACACCTAATCTAAATTCTTGGCTGAAGTATTAAGCTCTTCGACTAAGATCCCTTGCGAACGGCTGCTGAGTTTTTCTGGTTAGGATGAAGTGAGATGCTGTCTCAAAAGCCTTTTTGTTTGGAAGAGCACTTCCTCTTAGCAACCCTTCTTAATAGTTTCTCAGAAAAACAAACAAACTACTCAAAGCATCTACCAGTTCCAAACTCTAGGTGTTGTGGGGTATCGACCAGAGAAGACTGCTCGGACAAGGGTTTAAGCCAACAGAAAGTCTTTATTAGTCAGCTGGCAACTACACTGGATGTTTGGGATCCCAGTGTAGCCCCAAGATTGGGGCTGGTGAGATGACTCAGCAAGAGAAGGCTCTTGGTGCCAAGGTTGACCCCAGAGGTTAATCACCAGGACCTATGTGGTGGCAGGAGAGATGGCTCCGTGGTTGAAGGCTCTTGGTGCCAAGGCTGATCCCTGAGGTCAATCACCAGGACCTACGTGATGGAAGCAGAGATGGCTCAGTGGTTGAGAGTACATCCTGCTTTCGCAGAGGACCCAAAGTTGGTTCGTAGCCCTTGCATCTGACAGTTCAAAGCCACTGTAATTCCGGCTCGGGGAAGCGGGAGATCAGCCACCTTGCCTTCGGTACTGCGCTTACAGGCACATAATCATACTCACACATGGAATTAGAAACAATAAGAGTGAAATATTAAAAATTTTCTATAAAATCAATGGAGGTATTAATGTTCTCTGATCATATCAGTGGTGTCAATTTGAGATAGCATGACTCACGACTCACATATTAATGCTTGTGAGATTGAAGCCTATACAGCGTTGGGCTTTAAGAAACTGGCTTGACTGATTCAGAATGAGTCATAAGACTAAGTGATTAATTGCCAGGCATCATTGAAATACTTCATAAATATCAGTCCATTTGATTCTTGGATCAGTCTTGTGGGGTAGACAGTCACTATCATGCCCACTACCCAGATGGTCTGCCAAGGCAGAGTAACTCACTCAATTATCTACCATCAAGTCACAAAGAATTGACTTTTTCTTGAATCTTGCCCTTAAAAAAAACACTGCTCGTGAACCATGAGTTTGATGCCCCAAGCCTTTCTAAGGGTGAGCTTTTAAGCATAAAATTCCTGTTTTGGATTGACATACTTTGGTTAACAAGAACAGTTAGCCAGGAGCAGAGCTACAGAAGCCAAAAAGAAAGGCTAGTACATTTAAAGATTTTTTTCCTAGGGCTACGGACTTAGAAGAGTTAGGTCTTTGTTTTAGTTTTGGCAAGTGGTTACTGTCTACATGCTGAGTTTTATGACCTGAATGGCACTTGCATCATGGAGTCAGTTGTGCTAATGTTTGGGGGCCTTTTACACTGGGGAATTTTGATTGACTTGTTTGGTCAAACATAATTATGGAAATCGTCTCATAAAATCTCTTGCTAAGGAAATTTTGAGAAGCTCTCTGAAGAAAATCTCTGGGCAAGTCACTGGCCTGCCAGCACTACAGACAGTTTAAAAACTGGATCTTTTAATGACTGTTCCCTGCACTTGTTCAGAAACAGATGCTCAAGTCTCTTCTCAGCTTCAAGGTCCAACTTTATCATATATTATGGTTTTAACTTCTCTCACCACTCTGAGGGTTAGTTTTGAGGCACACACATTAAAGTCGTCAAGATGTGTAACAGCTTCAGACTGTCTTGGTGTAGTAGCACACACCTTTAATCCTAGTCCTGGGGAGGCAGAAGACGGTGGACCTCTGTGAGTTTGAGACCAGCCTGGTCTGTGTTCCATAGAGGGGTTTCCAGGACACCCAGGTCTCAAACAAACAAACAAGGCTGCAGCCCAACAAAACGTCACTGTACTGTGGAAGTGAGTGAGATAGTTTTGGACAGAGATGGAAGAAACATTTTTTCCAGATGAAATTGGAAACTTTTTTTGGTGGCCGTTACCGTTAACTGGAGTTTCTCATTGCTGCCTGCCCACGATTGCTCATTGTTCACCACTGTTTGGACTGAAACTAGGGAAATCCTCTATCTTCGTTTATGTTTAGTTGCTTTTTGCTCATTTAGACAAACGGAGCTGAGCAATGTATTATTAATCCCCTCTCTATTTTTGCTCAAGATGGTATTTTCATCTGAAGCTCCCAAAAGGGTTAAAATACTTTCCCTGGCCTAAGGTGTATAATGTACTGTCCATGCTGGTCTGTGTCTCAGACGGTGGAGTTGGATACTTGTTGCCAAGGGAGACAGAAGTCATACAACCTACTCGCCTGCGACTTTTCTTTAGAGTCATAGATGCCAGCACATGTGGCGTCTTCAGACATTAGGATGTTGCCAAGGACTCGCTAATCATGTTATGTAATTAAAAGTACAATGATATTTGACTTCCAGGGAAATGATGTATTTGCTTTTTAAAAAAAAATTTCAGATATTAGCCCAGGAGATGAAAAACACTTATTAATATGAAGATGTCCTAGAGGAGGCTAGAGAGATGGACAGCCAGCAGTTAAGAGTATTTGCAGCTTTTATAGACGTCTGGAATTTGAATCCCAAAAACCCACGTTGGCCAGCTCACAACTGACTGAACTCCAGCCCCAGAAGATCCGGGATCCTCCTCTGGATCTTTCAGTACCTACACTCCATTTGTACATACTCACATACAGACACACAGACACACACATACCCCATATCTATACATTTTTAAAAAATGTTCTAGAAGAGTAAATAAAAATGACAAGTGGCAGAGATGGGTACAAGCCTGGATGTGTGTGACTCAGTCTGTAATCTTGTGCCTGTTACCCCCTCCCCTTTTCTCCATATGAATGATATTCATTCTTGGATTTCCAAAGATCAGCTTCTGCTGTTAGGGCCAACCCTTGAATAAAATTTAAATTTCTGAGTTGGAGAGATGATAGTTCAGCAGTTAAGATCAGGTACCGATCTTCTAGAGAACCCAGGCTGTTTCCAGCACTCACAACAGATAGTTCAAAACCGCCTGTGGCTTCAGAGTCAAGGGAACCTGACACCTCTGGCCTCCACAGGCACCTGCACTCACATACCTACGCATGGGCACAGAAACATAATTTAAAATAAAATAAAACTTTCCAAGCTTGATTCCCTTCTCGCGAGCACTCAGTCCTTGGATACTGGCTTTTCAGCAGTGAACAGCTGGACTTGGGTTCAGTCAGGGTACCAAGTGTTCTCAACTACTTCTCTCCGACTGGTTCAGACCAAAGATAATGTTCTCACTGGCCAAGAACAACATGTGAAAAATGGAAACAATGTCAGCCTAATGTAGGAGTAGAAGCTGGCAGCAGCTCCCTCGGGGGCAGTAGTAACCTTTATGATGATTTACTCCTGCGACTTGATCAGTGAACGAGAGGGGTTTGACCCTGTGTACAATCTGCTAAACCTAACTACAATAAGACTATACTTATGCGCTGCCCAGAACTAAGACAGTTATACTGATTATTCAGCAGGTCATTCGTAGTGTGAATTTATTAATTCAGTGGAAACCAGTATGAACTTGGGAAAGAATCCTAAAGAATGTAAGCTCTCTTCCCTTAACATGGCCAAAAGTACCTGCAAGTGGCCTCAAGATTCCTTAAAGATGAGGAGGACTCTGCCCTTACGTAGAGTTATCAAGAAAAGAGAATTAGGGCCTGGTGGTGTATTTAGTTGGTAGAACAGTTGTAGTATACACAGAGCCCCAGGGTCAGTCTCCCACAGAATGAACTGGGGGTCATTGAATACACCTATAATCTCAGAGTTTAGCAGGCGGAAGTAGGAAAAGTCTGAGGACATCCTTAGTTTCGTAACAAGTCCAGGACCAACCTGAGATGTAAGAGACCCAACTAATTAAAAGGAATATTGTTTAGCAGGTAAAGGCATTTGCCAGCAAACCCGAGGACATGAGTTCAATATTATGGACCCACACGGCAGAAGGGAGAGAACAAACTCCCAAAAGCTGGCCTCTGACTTCCATATATAACTTCATACACAAATTTATAAGCAATGTACAAAATAAAAATGAAAAGAATATGAAGGAAATTGATTGATGGGCCTTTTCAAATCAAATTTTTCATGAGAAAAATATATAGCTTATAACTTTCACCTGTGACTTCAGAGAAGCCCCGCCCTACCTTATCACTCCAGGTTTCCTAGAGTCCAATAGTCCCTGATAAAGTAATAACAATCTTGAGACTGTCATAGCACCCGTATCTGACAATGTTATCCGTGTCTATGGCCTTGACATCCGCTCCTTCCCCTGTATTTCTCAGATTACTCTGTGATTCAGTCCCACACTTGGCCATCTTTGGTATTCAGAACGTCCCTTCCACATCCCCCTTCTCAGATTTATATTTCTCAATACTCTCAATTCATTCACTAATTTGTCTATCATATACTGGATATCTTCCTGCTTCCGACCTTTCCCTAGGTTCTGAGGCCAAAGATGATTAGTTTGGATTCTTTCAAAAGAAAATATTTGTGTGTTGGAGTGTGTGCACAGACGTCATGGCAGCCAGGTGGAGGTCAGAGGACAAATTAGGAGTCAGTTCTCCCCTTATCTCCATGGAGGGATCTAGGAATCAAACTCAGGATGTCAGGTTTGCCGAGTGGGTGATTTTACCCCCCGAGTCATCTCACCGGTCCTAGTTTTGGTTCTTGAAGAACGTCTGGCTTGGTGAAAACCAGGGAGACAGCAGACATACTAAAGGCCATTACTGTTGCATTCTTCTGATTAAAGCTGAGGTTCATGCTTCTATTCCTCACAGTGCCGTTTCTGCTCAAACTCAACCATATCACTTAGTCACAGTCCAAAGAGAACAGAGCAGAGGTGAACTAGTCCAGAGGCTTTAAAAAAAAGGCTGGAAGCGTGATGTGGGAGTCTGCTGTTTTGTGTTGATTTCATTGGTTAAATAAAGAGATTGCCTTGGCCCTTTAAGAGGACAGAAAATTAGGTAGGCCGAGTAGACAGAACAGAATGCTGGGAGAAAGAAGCAGATTCAAGAGTCGCCATGATTCTCCTACCAGACACAGACGCAGGTTAAGATCTTCCCTGGTAAGACACCTCGTGGTGTTACAGGGATATTAGAAATGGGTTAGATCGATATGTAAGAGCTAGCCAATAAGAGGCCAGGCAGTGTTTAAAAGAATACAGTTTCCTTGTAATGATTTCGGGTATAAAGCTAGTCATGCAGGCGGCTGGGTGCCAGGAAAGTAGCCCACCACTCCTAACACAACAGAAGTGCTTTGCTCAAACAATTTCCCCGGACTCTGTTCCACACTGCTCTCACCGAAATGGTCCCCAGAGCCCTGGTTTTTCCACTTCTGTTCAAAGGGAAGTGTCCCTAGCTCTCAGTCCAGTCCTCAGGGATGGGTGCCAGCAGGGTACCAGGGTCGTGGGAATTTAGACAGACACAGTGCAAAACACACAGGACTTTGCAAGACACTAAGAGTGTTTGAAAAAGAAAAAAGAGCATTTTATCAGATAATATATTTTAAGGATTTAATTAATTTAAATTTGTATTAAATTTTTTCACACAGCATATTTAGATCATTTCTTTCACCTCTCCCAAATCCTCCCAGATCGTCCCCAGCTCCCTCTCCACCCAACTCCATGCTCAAGTGTGCACTGTGTGCTTTCTCTTTTTCTCCCTAAAAAAAAAGAATAAAAAAGAAATCCAAAAACGAAAATCAAAACAAACTAAATTTAAAAGCAATAAGCAAAAAATACCAAACCAAAACAAAAAATACATACACAGACACACAAACATAGAGGCTGTTTGCCTTGGTCAACTACTGAGGCCTAATGGAACCAGCTCCAGAATGTGGTTGATAGACCCAGTGACATTAGGAGAATATTTCAGTCTGTTTTCTCTATATAATAAATAATCAAACCAGGTGTTGCGGTGCATGCATTTAATCCCAGCACTTGAGAAGCAGAGGAAGGTTTATCTCTGTGAGTACAAGGCCAGCTTGGTCTATACAGTGAGTTACAGGTCAGCTAAGGTATACATAGTGAGACTTCTTATGAAAGAAAGAAAAGAAGGAAGGAAGGAAGGAAGGAAGGAAGGAAGGAAGGAAGGAAGGAAGGAAGGAAGGAAGGGAAGGAAAAGAAAAGAGAGGAGGGAGAAAGAAAAAAGAGGAAGAAAAAGAAAGAAGGGAGGAAAGAGGGGGGAGAGGGAGAGGATAGTTTTGGATTTTCATTTTATCCAATATACTTCTTGAAAAAGCATCTCCAGCAACCAGATAATTTATAAGGAAATGGGGTTTGTTTATCTCGTAGTTCTGTAGATGGGGGAGTCCAAGGTCTTGGAACCAACATCTCTTGAGGTCTTCTTGTTGCCTAGTGAGACAGCATTCAAGACAGAAAGCCTGCTGTTCCTGTCAGAACCCAGTCATCCACGAGTAAAGCACCTCAACGTATTCGTCACTCTCCGTTACTACAGTGAAATACCAGCCACAGCTCTTTAGGAACAACAAGTTTATTTAGTGCACAGCTTTGGGAGATTTAAGCTCACAGTACTGTAATGTCTTACATTCTGGCTATGCCAAATGGTGTGAGGACTAGAAACGAGCTATATCTCAAGCCAGGAGCAGAGAAGAGCATGGCTCAGGCTTTCTCCTTTTATAGTGACACTCAAAAACTACCAAAAGGGTCATATGGGGACTGTATAAAAGTTCCCAGAAGACAGCCTTATGTTCTTTGTGCCTTCAACACTTCCCACTGAGCCCTGCTTCCCAAGAACTTCCCCTAGGGACCGAGCCTTCAGCCACACTGAACCCTTAAAGAATTCTGATCCAACCCATGGCACAATTTAAAATGGAGAAAACTTCTCCATCTTAGGCTCCTTCCTCACAATACCATTAAATATGAATGTGGAGATTAGGCTTAATACAAATGTTGGGAGCCACATCCAGACCATAGCCAGTACTTGCTTGCTGCCCCAATAATGTATAACTAACCATTACCAAATTCAGTAACTCAGTACAAGCATTAACTTCAAGTTGGATGAGCATTGGGGCTTCTGCTGATTCTGGTAGTACTCTTGTCATGTGTGGGGCTCGTCTATTGGCTGGCTGGCTATTGGTTGATCTAGGATAAGCTTGGCAGGAATGCTCTGTTGTCTTATCCTCCTGCAGTTGAGCTGCTGAATGTTCTAAAGCAGTGGCTCTCAACCTTCCTCGCACTGTGACCCTCTAACAAAGTTCTTCATGTTGTGGTGAACCCCCCCCCACCATAATATTGTTTTCATTGCTACCTCATAACTATAATTTTGCTATTGTAGAGAGCTGCGTGGAGCCACACCCAATAATCAGCTCCTAATATTGGCTAAGGCCTGATCACGCAATGATTGTCAACTGCTTGCATATGCGTGAACCTATGGGCAGTGCCCACCTGGCAATCCAGGGTTGGCGGCCCATGCCTTTTTAAGAGCTGGGAGAAGTTTGCCCGGGGGGAGAAAGAGAAAGAGAGACAAGGTCCTGAATAAACTGCAAGCAGAAGGGCTCCGGTGTTGCGTCTTCCTTGCTCGTCGAGGCGGGCGTGACATGCTATTGTTATGAATCATAGGGTAAATATATGGTACCCAGGGTATCTGATGTGTGACCCCTGTGAAAGGGTCGTTCCACCCCAAAGGAGTCAAGACTCACAGGTTGAGAACTGCTATTGTAATGAATGCAAAGGAATAAGAAAGAACAGAAGTGTGTAGGATTTGAAGCCTAGGCTTAGGGCTAGACAAAGGCACTTCTGTTGTGTAGACAACCTTTAGGCTTTAAAGAAAACAGATTTAAAGAAACAGATTCCACTTCATCTAGAGCTCACCTGTTGCCTATACTAGCCTCAAAGCAAGTCTGGAAAATTCTCCTGGGCACCCCCATCTACCACTAGAGTGACAGATGTACCATGCCCACGTTTTTACATAGACTCAAGGGGTAGAATTAAGGTTCTCATGCTTTCATGGCTCCCCTAGTTTTAAAAAACAAAACACCTTTCCTACCTTGGTGCTATGGCAGATAAGAGAATTGATTAAAGCAACATTAACAGTAATGTCAAGGTAACAGTCACCATACCAGAGAGTAAAAAATACCAGATAAAAGAATAAAGCATTGCTAGTGGCCTATTGGAAATGTTCACAAAACATCTTCCAGAGCTACTCCGAAATACAACACGCATAGAGGCTTTGTCAGCTCTCCGCCCCTTTGACAAAATACCTAAGAAAACAACTTAGAGGGAGAAAGATTCATTTTCCCTCACAGTTCCAGACATTTCAGCACATGCTCCATTATTTATGGGTTGGTGGTAAGGCCGGGCATCATGGGAAGACAGAGGTAGAGAGTAGACCTGGTCTTCTGATGGCAGCCAGAAGGGAAAGAGAGAGCCGAGAGAAAGCAAGAACGAGCAAGGCGCACCCAGGGCATGGCCTCAGTGAGCTACTTGTTCCAAGAAGGCTCTGCCTAGTTCAGTTCCAAGCACTGCCCAACTGTCCCTGCAATCATGAATACATCAACAGATTAATCCTTAGGGAAGGTTAGAGCCCCGTGATGAACTCTGAGCGCTGTTACCTGTGGGGATCAAGCTGTGTCTGACCCAAACCCTAAGAAGGTTTAATCCATTGGCTTTAACCAGAAACGATTCTGGAGAATATTATAAAGTTTTCAGTAGTTTCTTTTTCTCCTTTGATATTTCCTGTCTCCTCACTTCTCCCACAATTCCACCCCCACTACTTTCCTTTGAAAGGCTGGCGTATACATTAAGTTAGCATACACACAATGTAGCCAGTGCCTGGCACGTGGTAAGCCTAGGGAGGGATAAACTGTCCTTGCCACTGTCGTCTCTGCAGTCATGTTTTTGGTCCTGTGACTAGTTGGGCTTTCAGGTGTCTCTGAAGGTATCTGTGGTGGCAGTTGTCACTCAGATGTGTCCATCGCTCATGTTTTCTCGCTGTCTAAGTCCCAGAAATTCAGAACCTTTCCCTGGAAAAAGAAGAGAAGAATCTTAAGTTTGCTAAAATTTTGTTTCTGCCACTCTGTGAAAATAAAACTTTCAAATAAGGACGAAAGTGACTTTGAAAAAAAATGAAGCAGTTTTTCCTTTTCTCTTCGTGCTTTGGGATTATCCTCACTCCACGTGTGCGCCTCCTGGACTGGACTGAGCACCTTCTGGTTAGACTATTGGCCTCTTATGTGCTGAGGTGACAGACCTGGAGAAGTACTCAATGGGCAGTAAATGAGTGAAAGAAGGTGATTGATTCATTTCCCAGTTTTAAAGCAAAATTCATAAAAAATAATCTTAATACGTATAGTAGGCATCAAAATTTCCCTCTTTTCTGTTTTCAAGTATTAAGTAATATTAAATATATTTATGCTATTGTGCAATTACTACCTCGGTATATTCTGAAAACATCACCCTAAAAAGAACAAGCAATCTACTAACCATGCTTCTCGTACACCCCATCCCAGCCCCTGAAAACCTGCTTCATCTCCATCTGTGGATTTACCTACCCTAAGTAACCCTTGTGGTGGATTCATACGACATGTAATCTTATTTCTGTTTTTGTTTTTTAACTAGAATGTTTTGAAGGTTCATCCATGTTGTCACATAGGTGTGTTCTTTCTTCCTTTTCCCTCCGACTCACTCACGACACATACACACTACCATGTATCTTTTCATATCTTTTCATCCTCGTATGAAATGGATGTTCATGTATTTCTTAGAGTGCCTGCAACTCCTCAGGAACTGAGTAGCTGGATGATGTGCTGATGTGGTGATGATCGTATGTTTAAATCTGAAAGATGGCCAGGCTGTTTCCACAGCAGGATATGCAGCTGCTGATTCGATCAATCGCAGTATATCATATTGTCCTTTTAACGTGCTTGGTTAATCAGACTGTAATCTGTATCAGCTTTCCTTCAGCTCAACACTTCCCAGAATCCCTCCATTCTCTGGTCCCTAGAGCTTGCGCTGGACATCATGGCTGCTATTTCCCAGCCAAAGGCTGGGGCTTCCCTTTATCTCTTGGAATAACTCCTGGAACAAGATGACCCGATTCGCCCTGCCCACATTCCCATCCAAGCACTAAGTCTTGTATATGTTATTACAAATCGAAATCTGCCATAACCTTCTTCAAACTAACTGATGATTTGAAGTTGCTTTGTCATTAAAATAACATGAATACAAAAGAATGCAAACCCTCCAGTACAAAGGTTGTGGCAGATGAGCAAATGTGTCCCTCGATTACAAAGCACATCTTTTGGTTTGGGAGCTAGAGATCAGACCTAGGACCGTGCGCATGCTCAGAACACACTTTACCTCTGTTCAATACCCCTGCTCTGGCTAGCGTTCTTTCGACTGCTTTCTGCTCAAGTAGAACTCAGCCAGCATGCCCAGAGGCCCTGCTTGTGTGGCCTTTCATGAGAGCCGACGTCCTAACCTTAAAGGAATCACTCACTTACTTGCTTGCTTTCTAGCCTTTTCGCTCAGTTGTGAATATTTGCCCTCTGTATTTCCGATGCGTTAGTAATTGGGTCCCAAGGACAACCAGAATCTAGGTCAAGTGAAGACAGCACAGGCTCTGTGCCATTCACCTGGAGGCTCCCCCTGTGTTTGTTGTTCGGAGTCATGGAGACTTGATATCCGTATCCTGAACTCATCCAATATTGCAGAACGTTGACATTCCAGTGCCGTTATTTCTCCCTCGTTGATTTGTGGGTATATCATATCCAGAGAAGCTTCTGCTCCTCTGCCGTTTAGTTGTCCATCAGAACTGTTTGGATTTTGAAGAGGCACATTGGGCTCCTGCTCTCTACTTACTAAGTTTCAAAACAAATAATCTCCTGGCCTCTGACAGGGGTACAATTAGAGTTCCAGGGGATGCTGCTGTGCACAATGGGTCTGGTGTGTTTGGTCTGCCGCAGCTGTGGCCTTTATGGATGCTGTTTGCCAGCTTTAGGGGGTTCTTTTGTTAAATTAGTGTATATTTGTTGTGTAAAACTGATGGGTTCCATTAGGATATTTTCATGCACATGTATCATGTATGTGATGTCATTCACATCCCCTCCCATTACGCCCTCCTCCCCACTGTGCTAGTGGCGTCTAAGTGGCTACTGGTTGTATCACAGGGCTCACTTCACTCAATCTGGAAAGAAGTTCAGACTTTAGAATCTGCTGACAAAGTGTGGGCCTCTCTCTACCTCCACAAAAGCACCATGGAGAGCTGTACCCATTATGGTGTGAGGAGCTAGGAAGTGGGATTCTTCTGGGACCATCCTCTGCAGACCCCTACCCAGCCTAGCCCAGCCCAGCCCAGCCTAGCCCAGCCCAGCCCAGCCCAGCCCAGCCCAGCCCAGCCCAGCCCAGCCCAGTCCAGTCCAGAGTTTCCCTTAGCCACACATGGGGGCAGGAGTTTGAGTGAGCCTTGTGTCTTGAGAGGTCTCCATTTCCTCTCAGATTTCCACCCTGTCATAGCCCCTCGGCTTCTTCAGAGGACACTGTCCAATTTACAAACACACTACTCCCGGTGAAAAGAGAAAAATGGGAGCATTCTTTTGGGCTCAGAAAAACAAAAACAGAAGCAAAGTCTCCAGAGACCTTTCCTGGGACACATTCTTTTGAAAGGAACTACACAGTGACCTAACTTGGAAATTCAGCTTCCCCAGATGTCTTTAATAAAGGCTTCGCCATGACCTTTGAGGCTTAAACACTAAAACCTGACAAAATATTATCTCTCTCTCTCTCTCTCTCTCTCTCTCTCTCTCTCTCTCTCTCTCACACACACACACACACACACACACACACACACACATATGAAGCCTGTGTTTCTACAGAGTTCTCATGTAAGTGCAACCACATGATAGTTGTCCATTTGTGTGGACTGTTCCACTTGCTGTAATGTTTTATAGGTTCATCTGTATCACAGGATGCATCAATTCTGTATTCATAAAGCTGAATAATAACCATTGTGCATGTGTGTGTGTGTATGTGTGTGTGCGTTTCCACACTGCATTTTATCTCTCAGCTCATCTGCTGAACATCAAATTGTTTCTGTCATGGTTATCGTGAATGGAGTTTCTGAGAACGTGGCTGTATGACTTTCTGTTTGAGTACTAATTATTTTGCTTTACTCTTTTCTCATACAAGACATCCTAACTGAAGCCCCCCCTCCTCCCAGCATGTCCCTCACTTCTGCTCCCCAGGTCCGTTCCTCCTCTATTTCCCTACAGAAAAGAGGTTTCCCCGTGATACTAACAGACTACAGCACAACAAGACACAATAGGACTAGGTACTAACCCTCACATCAAGGCTAGACAAGGCAACCCAGTAGGAGGCAAAGGGTCCCACAAGCAGGCAAAAGAGTCGGAGATACCCCTCCTCTCACTGTTAGGAGTCCCACAAAAACCCTAAGCTAAATAACTACAGAATATAGGCTGAGGGCCTAGCAGAGACCCACGGCGTAGTATTAACTACTGTCGTTAGATGTTGGAGTCCTCTTGAGTTGGTTTTGTTTGTCTGTGTCACGCCAATCTATAAACAGTGTTCGATGGTATTAAGTAGCTTTTCCAAATCAGCTTCCCAATAAATCCGAAATTCTACCCCTTCCCATCACTTTCTTTGCTCTTACTGGTCCAGGCAAAGTCCCTTCTCCCCAGTGTTACTGTTTGAGTCTCTTTTCCTGTCTCCTTGATTCTGATCCAGTCATAACAGGCTCATACTGGAGTGATGCCGAATTGCTTCTTAAATACCTGCCCGGGCCACACATTGTTCTATCAGTAAAAATCCAGGTTTTTTTCATTGACCCTGAAAACTCTCGCTAACAAGATGCAGCTACCGCGGTGTAGCTTTCTCCTCGCCCTCACCCCCCCCTCCCTTGCCCACAACAAACTTCTTGCTATTTCTCAAGCATGCCTCACACATCTGGCCTGTGGTCTTGGCCCAGCTGCCTCCTCAAACTGGAAGTCTTCCCCGTACCTGTATCCATGACTAACGCCCCCTCTCCTTCTGTCAAATCTGAGGCCTTCTTGGGTAAAATTGCAGCCTCTTACTTCATGCTTGGGTGCTCAATTCTCCTGCTGTCTCTAACCTCTCCTGTTCTCAGTTCCGAAATTACTTCATTATTTGTTTATTAAGTTTCCTTTCCTCTATCTCTCTTTTCTCCCACTAGATTCTCAGCCCCCTACTGACCGGGAATTTTGTTTGTGTCACCCTCCCTTATGCTCTTGAGGTTTTAGAACAGTGCTTGGCATACCATGAGTGTCTTGTATATGTTTCATGAGTGAGTGGGGTGGCACTGCAAACTAATGAAACTCAGCCAGGCTAGAGTGACTAAGTCAGTAGTACTAAGTAGTACCCGCTGTGCTGTGCACTCCTCGGGGTGTTCACACATCATGCTCTCACAGGTTACTTCCTGTCCTCTCAATATTCCAGCCCCTTTCCACTGCTCACAGCAGCCCACAACTCCTGTTCCTGCCGTATAAAGGAGTTTTATCTACGCGGGCCTCACGCTTTCCTCAGGATCCCCAGACGTCAGCTTGCCATTGTTCCTAGTGTTTTCGAATAGTAACTGATTTGTAGAAAGAGATTTTTATGCCGTGATCAGAAAGATGATTTTACGCTTTGTTGGCTTCTCTTTCAAACAAATAAGTAAACTTTGTCGCCTGAGGCTCATTCACCAGTAGTAGCTTGGAGGAAGGCACTCTGAAGCGAGGCTTTTAGTGGACAGCCCAGATGAGGAACGCCCTGCTTTGATTAAACTGCTTAGTTAGCAGGTATTCTGACCCGTGTGATTTCGTTGATGAGCCATCTTGCTGAAGCTTACCTCCCGGGGTCGAAGACATGTCTGCCAAGGGCAACAGTCCAAGTCTGGAGATGTACCATGCCAACCTGAGCACTGCGCATCGCGCTTCTTCCACACCAGGTGAAAGGTCCTATCCTAATCTCCGCAGGTCAAGTTGCTTTTAGAATATAGACTGAATTGATACAAATGTCTGAACTATCTGAAGAAAGTCTCACCAGAATGACAGAAGGTTTGAATAGCTTTCTTTAGCAACATGCAACATAGTACTAAATCAGCTCACACACACACACACACACACACACACACACACACACACACACACACAAACCTGATGAGCTTTTGTAGAGGTCCCAGTGCTGTTTCATTGTTTTTTAATATGCATATAAATAATTTTTGTTGAAAATGTACTTAGTTTACTCAAATATCATTTGACTCTTGAATAAATTCAAAAACAAAGAATGGCCAGAAAAATATAATTTTCCATATTTTATAGAAAATAGATTTTTTTCTCACTAAATACCCTGATTAAGGTTCCCCTTCCTTGTGCTCCCCACCTCTCCTCTCATCTAAATCCACTCCCTTCCTGTCTCTCATGAGTAAACAAACAGGCTCCGAAGGGATGGTTAAAATAAAATATAAGATAAAGCAAAACCTAATACATCATAATTGGAGAGAACAAACAAGCAGAAAGAAAAGAGCCCAAGAGAAGGCACAAGAAACAGAGACCCATTGGTTTGCACACTCGGAAATTTCATAAAAACACTAAACTGAAATATATAAAGATACATACACAAAGGACCTGGAAGGCAAAAAGAGATAAGAAAAAGATATATAAATTAAAATTAAGCAAAATAAGATAATTTTTTTTTGAAAAGGAAAAGCCTTGACATGACATTCTGAGGCAAGGAAGCTCTGAAGATGCTGTTGAGTTCATCTTCTGTTGGCATCCACTGCTGAGCCTGTGCAAACTCCTATCAGGTAGAGCTCCTACCGGTTCCACGACACCTTCATGAGCAGGCGCTGGCACAGAAGATACAAGAATATTCAGGCACTATTAGGAATTTTCTCTAGGAAAAGATGTCATCTGGGACCCTACACTCCAGCATTGCCCCAGGCTTCATCTCTGGCCCTCAGACAGATGGGAAGATGCTAAGAAACAGGGACTCCTGGCTCCCTGTGCACCCCTCTAGATCTCCTCCCTCCTCAGGATTGCTCCACAACCAGAGAGGCCAGTCTTATAGAACACCCAACCAGAAGCCTTGCTCTTGTGCTTTGGTTCATGGGCTGGGGCCGTCTGTTGCTCTGTAGCTTGAATCAGTGCAAACCGCCATTGCAAGTCTGATCTACATGTCTGTCTTCTCATTGTGGACTCCAGCTAAAGATCAACCACTCTTGGGAAGCCCTGGGTAGAACAAGGTCAGGATTTTATTTCCTGGGC
Organism: Microtus ochrogaster; assembly: GCF_000317375.1. Classification (NCBI taxonomy): domain Eukaryota; kingdom Metazoa; phylum Chordata; class Mammalia; order Rodentia; family Cricetidae; genus Microtus; species Microtus ochrogaster. The sequence goes on along the minus strand of NC_022015.1, from coordinate 58,999,395 downwards.
TCTGTAATAGCTGCTTCCCTCGTAACTGTGACAAAATACCCAATGGAAGCAACTCAGGGGAGAAGGGTCTACCGTGGCCCAAGGTTTCAGAAAGTACAGTTCGTTTGCAGAAGAGAAGACACAATGCTAGGAGCATCTCTGCCTCTTCTAGTGGACCAGTAAGGCAACTGCCACTTCCATGGAGGCTGGACCAGGAAGAAGCAGGGATGATGAAAAGGGTCCAGGGATAACATATGCCCAAGAAACAACACTCCCACATCACCCAGTGTCCCAGGCTTCACCTCCTCAAGGTTCCATAATAGCACTGCCAATTGAGGGACCAGGTATCCAAGCCCATGAGCCTATGGGGAACAAACCATAACAGCTCCCTTATCGCTAGGTTGGCCCTTTGCATCTACCAACAGCCAGTTTCTATTGGACAATTTATTTTTAGAACTATGTTCTCTGCACCCTGCTCCCTCTGTTCAACCCTCATAGCTGGTTCTTTTAACCTTACTTAGCTTTCCTTTAATCTTATCTGGCTTGTTATAACTGGCTCTTTTGTTAGCTCTCCTTATTCTGCCTATATGGGCATGCTATAGTTCAAATATTTTTTGTCTATACCAAAAACTCAAGTTGAAGCTTTATTCTTTAATGTGCAGTACTAGGAGATGGGGATCTAATGGAGGCCAGGCCCTTAGGAATAACAAGTGAGCTCTCACTCCCAAGGGCTGGCTTAGTCAATGACAGGATAAACTTTATAATGTAAGACTACACCTCATGTTTTGTCTCTCCTCCTTGCCCTTCTACTTTGCCCTCCCTCAGTCCTCCATCTCCCCTTGCTATGGATACATATGAGGACTAGCCTTACACACTTGCCTGATCTTGCACTTCCCAGCATCCAAAACCATCAGCCAAGATAAACTGATTTCTTTGTAAATTACCCAGCGCTGGGTATTCTGTTACAGCAACAGAAAATGGACTAAATGCCATGGCTTTCCTGTCAGGGCATGTTCGATTGGCATTGTTACCAAAGCAGGATACCACACCAGTGGGGCTGTTTTCAGTAGACAGAACATGGCACCTGAGTCCACAGAACCTAAATCCTGAGCCAGAAGAGGCAGCCTTGCCAGCAGCCAGGGTGGCCCACAAAGCTCATCTTCCCCTTTGTCTTATTTCTTTCAGCCCTTGTCCTTGCCCTGAGCTAGAATAGGTCTGTCTCTTGTGTGCCCTAGACATTCCTGGCATCTTTATCTGTCGGTCTTTCTGTACCCAGGCTTGTGCCTTCAGCTTTGGGTTCTTTTTGATAATAATTGTTTCCTGAAATTGGATTGGAATTTTGCTCCCCTACCCTTAGTGGGTGAAGCCAGGGTTTACATACCCCTCCCCGGTAATGAGCAGATAAGGAGGGTGGGAGGAGGGTGGACCAGTGGCAGGAAGCTGTTAATTCTCCGGCAGTGCCTTCTATAGTTTCTTTATCCTTTTCTTCTCCCTGGAAGCAAAACCAAAATCTTTGTCCACAACCACGGATTCTGAAGATCATTGGTAAAGTTCTCAAGCCTTGTTTGAGGACTAATCAGGTTGGTGGCTTTGGGGACCATTGGATATAGGGATCAAGGAGACTAGAGCACAAGGTGGCCTCACTGTAGAATGGGTGTGCCCTAGCCACCTCAGAACAACCAGATCTGCCCTGTAAAGAATAGGCAGTCATGGGGCTTCTCTGAGGAAACCACTCCAGGTCTTAAGCAGACGCCTCACACCAGCCCCGTTTGCTCTTCACTTCTCCAGGGATTTGCCTTGCTTCCCCCACCCTAGCAAGTCTTAGGTGCCTGTTTGTCTCCCCTGTCTTACTCCAGCCTCCAAGAACACAGAAACTGCCCCCTATGGCTGGTCTCAAGGAAGGTCAGTTAGCAATAGTCAAGATTAGCTAAGGCCTGTGTCCGGTGTCGCCTCCCTTCTTCTCAGTCTTCCCTGCATCTCCTTTTGAAATACGGAACCCATTGCTAGTCAGAGTGTCCATACTTGTTTAGCTATAGGTTGGGAAACTGAAGAAAACTTAGGATTGAATAGCTGACTCTAATCACTGTGGTTTCCTATGTCATTAACAGAGGCACCAGGTACAGGTTAAAAGTACATTTTCTGTAAACTTCTTTAAAAAATTCAAAAGTGACTTTAAAATAAGCACAGTCCCAGCTGCACCTGCTTGTGGTGAGAGCCAAGTGATTTCACCTCACTAACACTGGGCCAAATTTGCTGAGATGTGAAGTTTGGTAATGAGAAAGAAGCAAATGTGTATTAACATCGTCATGGTTATAAAGTTCAGATTTTAATTCATGTTTATGACAAGTCCTCTTCCGATGTTCTTTCCTGTAGCACTGGGTGTTAAATCCAAGCTCTTTACCATTGAGCTGTATTCCCTGGACCAATAACTAGTGCTTTTTTATTTGTTTTGTTTTTTGTTTTACACCAGGGTATTGAGCTTTGGATACAGCTAGAAAAAGGAAACTATAAAGATTCCCCTAAGTATTTCTGTACTTTATAAATGCAGAAATTCACAAACAAATGATTCTTCTTGCATGTTATGCTATCCTAATGCTGCATAAGAAAACAACTATATTGTCAATTCCTGGAAATGAGTTTGCAAATTTTCTATAAAGCACGATCCAGTGCTGCCGTGGCCTAGGGCTCACTGGTGAATCAGCCAGACGATAAAGACTGTGTATCAATGGGGAAAAAAGAATGTGCTCATCAGTCGGGCCTGCCTGAATGGGAAATGCCTTGGCAGAGGAGGATGACACCGACAAAGTGTCCTGGAGTACAGTACAACAGTGTGTTGGGTCCTTTGACAAAGTCCCCCAGTGCCAGACCCCACACGACAGATCCAGAGTCTGTGGCCCAAGCCTCATGCACGTCTTTCTCTTCATTTCATACTGTGCTTGGTCCAGCAGTACTCTTAACAAAGAGCCCTTCTTTTCTGTTGCCTGGCAACCCCACCCATCCTGCCTTGTCCTAGCACATGTGCATTCTTGGATATAAACCAATACAAAGCCTCCCACAGAGCGGCACTTTTCACATTCTTGTCTTTAGAGCGGTGGCTCTCAACCTTTTGGGAGTTAAATGACACTTTCATGGGGCTCGCACATCAGATATCCTGCATGTCAGATATTTACATTATGATTTATAACAGTAGAAAAATTACAGTTACAATGTAACAACAAAAATGAGTTTATGGTTGGGGTCATCACATGAGGAACCGTATTGAAGGGCCATGGCTGTAGCACGAATTCTAATTGGTCTTAATAATAAAAAGCCAGAATCGGATATTAGGGGGCGAAAGCTGAAAGATCAGAGAAGCAGAGCAGCCAGCCACTAGAGTTCGTACCTCTATGAAATCCTCAGACTGAAAGGGTCTAGCTCCTGTCTCCTTCTGCCTTATATTCCTTCCTCTGCCCAGCCATGTCATTTCTTGTCTCCACCTCCCTAGCACTGGGGTTAAAGGTTGAGCCACTTCTGCCTGACTTCTATGGTTAACTAGTGGCTACTTCCGCCCTTTAATCTTCAAGTAATTTTTTTTTTTTTGTTAGAGCACAAAATACCACTACACATGGCTTTAGGAAGGCTGAGAACCTCGGTTTTATGGTATTGGGGTGGACAAAGGCTCAAAGTGAGATAAGCTGTGGTCATCAGTGAAAGTGGCTGTCTCACACCATTGCCACCAAGTCTTGCCTGTCATAGTAAGCCATAGCCCCTTGAATTTTAAGCCCAGATAAGCCCTTCCTCCCTTAAGTTGCATCTGGCCAGGCATTTGGTCAGAGCAATGTAAGAAAGCAAAACTGGCTACCCACCAAAAGCAACTCGCAGGTTCAACTCAGTCCATATCAACATTACAATGCAGCTTCACAGAAATTGAAAAGGTAATCTTTTAAAATCTTTTTTATTTTATTTTATTTTTTAAAAAAGAAACAAGCTATCTTCTCTCTTAAATAAATAAATTTATCTTCCCATCTACTCCCCAGAGAGGGCAAGGCACATTTCTCCAAGGAAGGACCAAGGTCCTCCCCCACTATATCTAGACTGAGCAAGGTATTCATCCAAAGAGAATGGGTTCCAAAAAGCCAGTACAAGCAGCAGGGGCAAATTATTTTGCCCTTGCCAGTGGTCCTGCAGACTGCTCCATTCATCCAACTGTCACCCACATTCAGAGGATCTAGCTTTGTCTTATGTTGGTTCCTTCCCTGTCCAGCCAGAGTTGGTTCGCTTTCATTAGCTCAGGTAAGCTGTTTCAGTGGGCGTCCCCACCATGGTCTCGACCTCTTTGCTCATATTCTCCCTCCTTCCCCTCCTCAGCTGGACTTTGGGCATTCAGTACAGTGCTCCGTTGTGAGTCTCTGCCCTGTCTTCATCAGTTGCTGGATGAAGGTTCTATGGTGACATTTAAGATAGTCATCAATGTGGCATTGCCACAATCCGAGTGAAATTGCTGTAGGTCCTCCTCATCTTTTTGGAGACTTCAAAGTTGCTGTTAGGAACGGTTATGGTTCATCATCTGCAGCAGAGCTCTGAGGTTAAAGGAACACAATCTGTTACAATCTGTTAAATTCACCTCATATATACAAGCTTAATTCCTAACTACCTGCTTCAGACTCAAGCCCGAAATCATGTATAGGAAGCTAGACAAAGCCTGTTTCTAGAATTAGTTAGTACTCTATTTGACCATTAATATCACAACAGAAAGTTTAATATATACATATAGTAATCTTATAAATTTTGAGATAATATTTATGTCTTCAGAAAAGCTTTAAAGAACCAAAATAAAACCAAGGGATTATAAGAATAGTCCTTTAATTTTGGTTTTCTTCTGTCTCATATGAGGTGGCTCTTGTGACATGAAACAGAGACTTTGGATTTTCATTTAACAAGCATGCTTGGATTTAGAGAAGGAGAGAACCACACTCCAACTCCAAAGATAGCTTTAATTTTTAATTGACTTGGGACTACAAAAAGACCATTTGCCTCATATGTCTGTAAAGAATGCCAAAACAACATTTAGGAAAATTTATGAATTTTTTTCCTGTTGGAAATATGCTATACCATAAGCCAACTCTTTTTCTTGGGACATTTTCTCTGGATGATCTGTCCTTTTTCTTCACATGTCTTATTTTTCCAATGGTTTTCAGGTCCTTTAGTTGGATGTTTTTATTTTCCCTGAAAGACAAAAACAAAACCCTGCCCCAGCCCTCACTTTGGAGAGTTTCCCTTTTGGCAGATTATATATGATCAAATGAAAGATATTTTGTTAGTCTTATAAGTTAATTTAGATGGAATTGCCATGTGGTTTGATGAACTATTGCCTCTCTGGTGGAGAACAATTGTCTATATTCTGTCAATTATGTTTTAAATAAATGCTAATTGGCCAGTAGCCAAGCAGGAAGTATAGGCAGGTCAACCAGACAGGAAGTAGAGGTGGGTCAATGAGAACAGGAGAATTCTGGAAAGGAGGAAGCCCATTCCTCTCCAGTCCTGTCACAACCACAGAAGAAGGAAGATGTGATTTCCCTGCTGAAAAAAGGTACTGAGTCATGTGGCTAACATAGATAAGAATAATGGGTTAATATAAGTTATAAGAGTTAATAAGAAGCCTGAGCTAATATAGACCTCTGTGTGATTTCTTTGGGGATAAACAGCTGTGGGACCTGGTGGGAGGACAGAAACCAGGCAGAATAAAAATCCCAGACAACACCTTGTAGTGATAGGAGCGTTGGAGCTGCGTCCCCAGCACCCCGGCTGCCTGGCTAGCTTATACCCCGAAATAATTACACGGACACTGTATTCTTTTAGACACTGCTTGGCCATTTCTATCTAGCCTCTTCTAGGCTAACTCTCGCACCTGGACTAGCCCATTTCTAATAAGGTATGTAGCACCCCAAGGTGCGCTTACCGGGAAGATTCTAGCCTACGTCCATCTTGGGTCGGAGCTTCATCGCGTGTGTCTGCCCGGGAGCGGGCAGCATGGCGTCTCTCTCTAGAGAGCAGAGCTGTCGAGTCTCTGAGCTCACTTCCTCTTCCTCCCAGCATTCTATTCTCTTTACTCCTCCCACCTATGTTTTAAGCTATGAGGCCAAGCAGTTTCTTTTTATTGCTTAACCAATGAAATCAACAGATTGATATATGACACTCCCACATCAACACCTCTCTTAATCAAGAGGTCTCTCTTGTTTGAATCTAATCTTTACCAATCTTGATGGCATTTATAGCTTTTCTTCTCCTGTGAAAACAAAAATAAAACCTCTTCCTCAATGTAACACATATCCTGATTTTCATTCTGAAGTCAACTCATCTTTGAAATGTATAGACTGATTTAATTCAGCAGTATTTTTTATATCCAATGTTTCTCCATAGCTGTCATTTCTTTCTCATTAGCATTCAAAATTTGAAGTTAATAGAGCATTGTGTAATCTATCTCTGGGAACTTTATTGCTCCTTTCTGTTTATAAGCATATCTTCTAAAGTGTGATTAGACCTTTCTATAACCACATGTCCTTTAGGGTTATGTAGTTTACCTTCAATGTGCTTTATGCTGTAATATGAAATAAAACTGTTTCATTTTATTGGAGACATTTGCTGGAGCATTGCCAGTCTTAATTTGTACAGGTATCCACATAATAGCCATAACGTCTAATAAGTGTGTCATTATAGAGTCAGCCTTTTCAGAACTCAAAGCAGTTTCCCATCAAAATCCCATATAGGTATCTATGGTTTTGTACATGTACTTTAATTTTCCAAACTGCAAAAACATATACATTTGTCAAACTTTATTTCTTTGAGTACCCTTTGGGTTGCTTCCTGAAGGTAGTAGAGTTTGACGACACAAAGAATAAAGTAGTACATTTTCTTATAATTTCCTTGACTTGTTACCAAGTGATAGAAAAATCTACATTCAAACCTTTGTTATTAGCACAGTGTTTCTTATAAAATTCTGAGGATTCTAACTTTCCCTACTAATAACTGATCATTTTATCATTACCTTGTATTAGAGGGCCACCCATGAGTGTTGCCATCCATTAAACCTGGGCGTCTTCTAATTTGGTCTGATTTGTTGATTATTGCATCAGCAGAGAGGTTTGTCGGCTCAGGAAAAATACTTAATAATACTTAACATTACTCTCATTACTAATAAAAAGCTGATTGGTCAATCGCTAGACAAGATTATCAGGTAAGAGAGAATGCTGGAAAGAAGAAAGGCAGAATTTGAGAGTCTTGAGTCAGACAGCAAAACACAGAGAAACAAGGTAACAAGCCATGAGCCATGTGGTAGAACATTTCACCCTTCTGGGGTCTTTGATGGAGTTAAAGACTAAATAATTAGACATAAAGAAAGCTTTCCTTAGTGTGATAAAAGGTAAGTTAGGTATAAAACTTTGAGTCACAAGGATAAGATAAATAATAGAATGTTTTCTCTAATTTTGCCAAATATAAATAGTCTGGATATTATAACCATCATTCTTACTTGATAACTGTTTGTGTTGTATATACTTTTACTATGTTAAAGTTAAAAAAAAACTTCCTTTTTAATTAGACAAAAAGGGGAATCGCCGTGGAACAATCTTTGTACATTGCAAATATGTGTTGCTCTCATTGTTAGTAAAAAGCTGATTGGCCAATAGTTAGGCAGGATTTGGGGGGTAGAGAGAATGCTGGGAAGAAGGGCAGAGTCTGAGAATCTTGAACCATATGCAAAGGTGGCAGGATGCGTAGAAAATGAGGTAACAAGCCATGAGTCAAGAGGTAGAACTTGGATAAGAATTATGAATTAATTTAAGTTATAAGAGCTAATTAGTTACCTATAATCCATAATGATTTCCACAGTGGCTAGACTAATTTCCATCAGCTAATTGTAAGGGTTTCTTTCTATACTTTCTTGCTCTTCAACCAAGACTACACCAACAGCTCAGTTAATGACTCAGCCAAGATCATTATAATGAGTGATTGAGTTAATTATGAACTACTTAATGGAGAAATAGATAGCTATAAACAGCTTCATTTTCTTGTTGTCACCCCAAAGTACCACACTCCCAATTAGATATGGCTCCATATCTACAACAGACTGATTTAAACCTGGGTTCCCACGGCTAATTACAACTAAACGAGTAGAGGTGACTGCAGACTCAGAAAACATGAGGCACAAACAAAATCACACACTGGGAAATTTATTTTTATGGATATCTCACCCTTGTCTATACCAAGGAGTTACTGTCTACCCATTGGAAGAGCGGATTGTTTTGCTGCGATTTGGAACATAGAACTGAACATTAGCTACAAGACAAAGTTACTAGAGTTGGGAGGCCTTGCCTGAATCTAAAGCAAAATAGGATAGCTAATACAATATTGATGAAAATTTGGAATATGAATGTTGCCTAAAGATCTGTAGTAATTATACACCATGCTGAAAATGAAATGATAGACACAGAAAGATCGGTGAAACAAACAGAAAAATCCAGAAATAAAAATCTCAGAAGGTGATTTCAGGCAAAAATATAAGAGCACTAAATGGACAAAGAACAATGTTTTCCACAAATTATATGGAAAGCAGTGACCACCTGTATGCAGAAAAAGAGACACAGACTTTATACCTTATACAAATACTAGCATAAAACAGATCTAAAGAAGCCGGACGGTGTTGGCGCACGCCTTTAATCCCAGCACTCGGGAGGCAGAGGCAGGCGGATCTCTGTGAGTTCGAGACCAGCCTGGTCTACAAGAGCTAGTTCCAGGACAGGCTCCAAAACCACAGAGAAACCCTGTCTCGAAAAACCAAAAAATAAATAAATAAATAAATAAATAAATAAATAAATAAATAAAAAACAGATCTAAAGATCCAAATACAAACTTATAAAAATTCTAAAAGGAAACACAGAAGAACATTAATGTGACCCTTAATTTACTGATGAGTAATAAAGAAAATCAAAATTCTTGAAAGAAAATATAGACATTTGGTAGTTTATTAAAATTAAAAACTTTGGTACAAGGCACTATTAAGAGGATGAAAATGTAAGCCACAGGTAGGAAAATACAAACTGCATATGTTTTAAAGGACCATAGCCAAAATACATAAACCACAGTTAAAACTCAATAGTAAGCAAATTTGAAAATTAAACAGATCTAAATAAATATCTCATCAATGAAGTGATAGATGGGTGGGAGGGGAAGACTTAATTACTTTCCTGTAGAGAGGTGTAACTAAAACAGCAATCAGATGTCAGGACACATCTATTAAAATATCTCAAATCCAGCACACTGACATCACCCAATGCTGATGAGAATGTGAAGAGACAGAGAGTCACCCATGGCTGGAAGAGAGGTAGACACATTCTCATTTCTAACAAAGGTAGACACATTCTCAGTGGACAGTTCAACAACTGCTCTCAGTTTGTCCCTCATTCACCCAAACATGTTTGAAAGCATGTTCACACAAACACCACACATGTGTGTTTAGAGCGATATTATTCATTGTCACCAAAAATGAGAATGTCCAAGCCATCCTTAATAGTGAAAAGACTAAACAGACTGCAGTCCAACTAAATATTGGAATTCTTCAGAGTTATGAGAAAATGAGCTATAGAGTCATTCAAAGGCACAGCTGAATTGTGAATGCATAGCCCTAAGTAAAAGAAACCTATTCAAAACTGCTGTGAACTTTACACTTCAGTTTTCAGAAAAAGCAAACAATTGAGCAGTTATCTATGCAAGGAATGATGAGTCAACCAGAAATGGCTCTATTGATGAGGAAACAATTATATCATATTGTATTAACATGGCACAATAACACTTTCAAGAGCTACAAAACCCTATACCATGAATAATAAAAGTTTATTAAAATTTAAAGGGTGAGAAGGAGAATTAACTTCTCCTAGGAATAAACTCCTTATTGATTGTACAATGCAGAGTGATCATCCCTGAAAGCATACACATACAAACAACAAAAATGGGTACAGCAAGTTATATATATATTTGTGCATACAAATATATAAAGAAATGCAAATGTAATCATAATCAAAGGGAAAAGAGGCTATTGACTTGAGATTGGGGAGAGCATGGGAGGGGTTCAAGAGCGGTAACTGGGAGGAGCTGGAGGGAAGAAAGGGAGGAGGGAAAGTGGTATAATTTTATTTCAATTAAAAACACATTTTTAAATATTAGTCAGTATATTGGGGATTTCGGCAAGGGATTGGTACTATCATAGGAGAACCTCACTGAAGTGCAGCTGCATGAGACAGTGCACTGGAGGGTGTGAAGGAGTGATGAAGCATATAAAATTCATAAATACATGTGACCTATAACACTAAAAGCAAAAAAAAAACATGCATGCATTGTACTCTAGTTGATTAAATTGTTTCTGACACTGCATGGGTTAAAAATAGTGATACTAATAGAGGTATATCCTGGAATTGAACAACTGAGTTTCTAATAGTTGGAGTGGAAATTTACAAAGCATAGGAAGGGTTTTAGTTAAAGTGATCCAGGTGGCAATGGATTGATTAAGATACCTATATGAATTCAGGGCTAGCTCAATGCAGCTGTCCATAGATGTGTGGCTATGTGTGTATGCATTCAGATCAGTATGCAGATCTACTTATTATCCCCTTGTTCAGAGTTGTAAGGGACTAGAAGCTATAGCACACCAATGGTAGTGGGGACACAGAGTACACAGATGTTAGCGATGGTGCTATTCTCTAATGAAGGAAACTAGAGAAATGGCTGAACATGAGAGTGTGACAGGAAATAGACAAGATGGGTTTGGTTATCATATAGTACCAGCAAATAAGGACATCTGAGAAAAGAAAACAGTAGAGTGTTTCAAAGAAATAAATGAACCAATTTGAAAATAGACTCCAGTAGCCAAAACCAGAAGAATCTGAGCAACAGAAAACAAAACCAGCATCCATGATTCCATCAGGTTCAGGAAACAAACAAACGGATTTATACGGACACAGTTCCCATGCAGAAAAATATTACTCATGCAGAATTCTAAGTACTTTCTGTAACATATTTAGTCCTCACAAAAGTGGGACGTGGAAAGTGTGGTGTGGTTTGAGTGAGAAAGTACCCTGAAGGCTTCTGTATTTGAACACTTGGTCCCTGCTTAGTGATACTGTTTGGGGATGCCTAGGAGGTGTGGCCTTGCTGGAGGAAACATCCCTAAGGACAGGCTTTGAGGTTTCAAATCTTACAATCCCAGTGCCAGCTCTCTCTCTCTCTCTCTCTCTCTCTCTCTCTCTCTCTCTCTCTCTCTCTC
>NC_022015.1:58983835-58987348 GCF_000317375.1 Microtus ochrogaster | reverse complement strand
AGCAGTTAAGAGCACTCAATGCTCTTCCAAAGGACCTGAATTTGGATCCCAGCACCCACACTAAGCAGCTTACAGTCAACTATAACTTCAGTTCCAGGAGACCCAACACCCTCTTCTGGCCTTAGCAGCCTCTGCATACAGGTATTGTGCATATACATATACATTTGGCAAAGAGAAACTTATAAATATTACATTAGCCAGAGTACCAATGTTCACATTAGCAGTGTGGGTGTGGCCCCAGGATGCACCTTGCTGCAATGTGGTGAGAATGAGTCTCTATCTATGTGGTCTGCTCCAAAGAACCTGCAACCCTAATCTAACAATGGGGAGGAGGAAGAAAAACTCAAATGGGTGAATATTCTATAAATACTTGTCATTCATTCTCTGTCAAGATAATCTAAAACCAAGAAAATATAAGAAAGTAACAAGCAAAGAAGAAGCTAAGATTAAGGAATCTCTGAATGTTAACGTGGTGTCTTAGATGGAGTCGTGAGATAGAAAATGTATATTGGATAAATTTAAGGCAATCTAAATAAAATATGAACTCAAACCAGTGTATCAATATTGATATTAAGTTCCATCATAGCAAAAATCCTATACTGTCATGAGATATTAACGATTGGGGAAACTGTGTGCAAGGTGAGTGAGAACTCCCCCCTTTTTGCAGCTTTTCTTTGACTATTATAAACTTTCCTAAAAGATTCATTTTTCTTAAATGGAGAAGAAAAATCACAGGACTTGGGAGAATGAGGCATAAGGATTGCTAGTTTAAGACAAACCTTAGAAACACAGTGAGTTCAAGGCTACCCTGGAGTATGTTATGGGTCCCTATCTACAAAACTGAAAAAGAAACTGAGAATATAGTATTAGTATAAAAGGTCCAGTATGCAACTAATGGGATTTCACAAACCCAGGGGGGAACACATATGAAAATTATTAAAGAGATGAGAGTGCTATAGAGATTTTCATTGATATGTATCTTGCTTTATTGATACAAGTTTAAGGTCAATTTTGTTATATGTACATTTCTGCTCTTGATTAAGGTATTGTGTTTGTGCCGCTCCTTTAAAAATGTAATGTGTAATTTAAAAATACAAGCTAATAGATAATCATTTATAATAGTCAAGCTTATAGTCATGTTAGTTAGGTTTTCTTGATATATAGAGATATATTTCAGTTAGATTGGTATTCTTCAAATCTTTCAGAAGACATTCAGAATATGGCACTTAAAATGTTTTAATAACTTAGGACTTTTCATGACAATGAGATACATATACTCCTGGCAGCACCAATCTACTTCAAGAGGATGACGGGCATTGAAGAGGCTCCATATAGAGTTGGTTAGTCATTTGGGCAAGAAACTCTCTTGCCTGGACTGCTTGATGTTATGTTGTGTGAACTGGACATACAGGACCAACAGAAAAATGACTGCTGAACTTGCCTAAAAGTGAGACAGTCCTTCAGAGTTCCTGATTCATGAGTCTGCCAGACATTCTACAGGACACAGAAGAAAGTGACTGACGAACTGCCAATGCAGGTGGGACTGTCTTTGAAATTTCCTGCTTCATGAATATAAGCCAGATACTACGGGCCTATAGGCTAAAGATGGATGCAACACATAGTCACCACACCGTGGCGGCCCTATTCAAAGTGAAATGTCTGGATGGCAGAGAGTTTGAGCTTGCTCAAAGTTGTTTGACAAGGACTGTGGCTACACACCCTGACATAGGGCATGGTTACTTGGTGTTTTGGACTTGAAGGTGGTCCATAGAGGTCAAACTGTTTAAGGATTCTGATTGTAGTCTCCACAATCGATGGCTTCTGGCTGGGGTACAGGAGGTGAAGAACTCAGTTCTATTTAAGGGACATGCCATTGAGAATTTGACCATGCTCCAGAGAGTATATAGGTAAAACCAACTGAAGTTGTCTTTTTTTAAGTATCTATTTTTGAGGGGGTTAAAAGGGTGACAGTACAGACATGGAAGGACTGGGAAATCAGTGTGACCAGGGTGCATGATGTGAAAATCCCAAAGAATCAATTTTAAAAAATCAGATAAACAATTTTAATAGCACTATAATCTCTAGTGAAGTAGAAGCAGTCATTAAAAATCTCCCAACCAAAAAAAAACATGTGACCAGACAGACTTAGGGCCCACTCCATAAGAAGTAGCCCCACACCTGACACCAAGAACTAGATTCATGTAGAAATGATGAGAGAAAAGGGTAGATTATTGAATCTACTTTTATTCAACAATAAAAACAGCTGTTAATCTCAAAATATTTTATATTCATATAGATTTTAGTTTACTGATAAAAATGTAAGGTCAGTTTTGTTATACTGTATGTTTATTTCTACTCTTGTTTAAGGTATTATGCTTATGTAGAACATTTAAAAATGCAATATATTGGCAGTTTCTCAGAAATTAGGAAACAACCTTCCTCAAGACCCAACAATACCACTTTTGGGTACATATCCAAAGGTTGCTCAATTGTACCACAAGGACATGCTCAACTATGTTCATAGCACCATTGTTTGTCATAGTCAGAACCTGGAAACAACCTAAATGTCCCTTGACTGAAGAATGGATGAGGAAAATGTGGTACACTTGTACAATGGAGTACTACACAGCAGAAAAAAATAATTACATTTTGAAATTTGCAGGCAAATGGATAGAGCGAGAAAACATCATATTGAGTGAGGTAACCCAGAACCAGAAAGACAAATATCACATGTACTCACACATAAGTGGCTTTTAGACATAAAACAAGGAAAACCAGCCTACAATTCACAATCCTAAAGAACCTAGACAACAATGAGGACCCTAAGAGAGACATACATGGATCCAATCTACATGGGAAGTAGAAAAATACAAGATCTCCTGAGTAAATTGGGAGCATGGAGATCATGGGAGAGGGTTGAAAGGGAGGGGGGAGAAAGGGAGGGGAGCAGAGAAAAATGTATATCTCAATAAAATCAATTTTTAAAAATGCAATATGTAATTAAAAATAGAGATTAATTTCATCTATAATAGTCAAACTTATAGCCTTATTAGTTAGGATTTTTAGGTATACAAATATATATTTCAATTAGATAGGTACTCTTTAAACATTTCAAAGACCTACAGATTATGACATCTAAAATGTTTTAAGAACTTAGACTTTTCTCAAGAGTGAGCCACATCTGCTCCTGGCAACACCAATTACTTCAAAGAGGGATGATGGGCATCCAAGATATTCATTATGGAGTTTGCTTTCAGTGTGGCAAGGCTAGATATTTGGGCATGAAACTGCTCTTGCCTGGACTTGATAGTATGCTGTATAAACTAGACATACAGGAACCATAGGAAAATAACAGCTAAACTTTGCCAAAATAAGATGGGATGGTCCTTCAGGTTCCTGCTTCACAGAAGAAACTGCCAGATATTCTGCAGGTCACAGAGGAAAGCAACTGACGAACTTTGCCAGAATGGGTGGGATAGTCCTTCAGGTTCCTGCTTCACTAGAAAGTCTGCC
>NC_022015.1:58962681-58983248 GCF_000317375.1 Microtus ochrogaster | reverse complement strand
GGTCTTTCTGTATGCTGTGAATATGTGTTGCTCTCATTGGTTGATAAATAAAGCTACTTTGGCCTATGGAAAAGCAGGATAGAGCCAGATGTGAAATCCAAGCAGAGATACAAGAGAAGAAGGGAGGAGTCTAGGAGATGCCGCCAGCCACTGAGAAATCAAGACATGTAAAAAAAAAATGAGGTTACAAGCCACAAACCACGTGACAAAGCATAGATAAAAATTATGAGTTAATTTAAATGTAACAACTAACTAATAATAAGCCCAAGTCATTGGCCAAGCATTTATAAGTAATATTAATCCTCTGAGTGTTTATTTGGGAACTTGCAGGAAGGAGAGAAACCTCCAATTACACTAGCTAGCCCAGAGACCTAGGGTATAACCAAACACTATTTGTTGGTTATATCATATATGTGTGTGTGTGTGTGTGTGTGTGTGTGTGTGTGTGTGTGTGTGTGTGTTAATGATAGGCTGCTACACTCATATATCAATGCCTTATCCAGCCCTCATCAGACAGGCTTTTTTCAGCAGCACTCAGATACAGATGAAGAAGTCCACAGCCAGACATTTTGCAGAGAAAGAGTCTAAATTAGAACTCTCCATCAAATCCCTCCCCTCAAAGCTCAGGGAATCTCACAAAGAGGAAACAGAAAGATTGTGTCAGAGGGGTTGGAGGACACCAGGAGAACACCAGGACACCTCTGAATCAACTAAGCAAGGCGCATATGAGCTCACAGAGTTTGAAGCAGCAAGAATAAGGCCTACATGTTTTCTCCCCAGGTCCTCTGTGTATATAGTATAGCTACTAGCTTAGTATTTGTATGGGACTGCTGACTATGAGGACGAGAGGGTCTCTGACTCTTGTCTGCACTTGGGACTCTTTTCCTCCTGTTGGGTTGCTGTCTCCAGTTTTGAAACACTAGTTTTTACTTCATCTTATTATATTTTATTTTGTCCTATTTGGTTGTTAGCTCTTAGTAACCTGTCCTTTTCTAATGAAAGGAAAAGGGGAGTGGATCTGGTGGAGAAGAAAAGAGAGGAAAAACGGGGAGGAGTAGAGAGAGGGGAAACTACAATCAGGATAAATTGTATGAGAAAAGAATCTACTTTCAACAATGGGGGGACGAGGAAGGAAGGATGGAGTTCAGTTCTAAGAGCTGACCCTGATTCTGATGCTCCTGAGGCACAGTTGGACTGTGTGCTTATGTACAGAGGGAAGCCCACAGATTCCTAACAGTGTTTGCCTCTGTGAGAACCAGGAGAGAAATTGGCCCGCGAATGTGAAGACAAGTAAGGTATTGGAAACTCTTAAAATAATCCTACATACCTTCTCTAAGTAAATACTCTGTGGTCTGCGTATACTTAGAGCATGCCCCACCAAATATGGGTCTCGAGCTTGTGGACACAAGCCTCTGAGCTTGTGGCTCAGTTCTCGGTGTCACAACCCGAAGGAGGTAGAAGCTTTAAGAGGTGGGAGTGGAAAGTAGTCAGATCATTGGGAGAACTACTCTTGGTAATGGTTAATAAAGCTTTTCTGTTTGTTTGGTTTGAGTTTTGGTTTTTTGAAACAAGGTTTCTCTGTGTAGTCCTCACTGTCATGGAACTTGCTCTGTAGACCAGGATGGCCTAGTACTCAGAGATCTGCCTACCTCTGCCTCCTAAAGTGCTGGGATTAAAGGCATGTACCACCACCTCCTGACTAATAAAACTTTTGTAGGATCCAGGTTAGCTCCTGTGTGAGAAAAGAGCTGGCCTGGGCTTTATAGCCTCCTGAGCTTGTAGCCTCCTGTCTACAATGTGATCTTTCTATCAAATCACAGTGCCATTTACTACATTGTGATATAGCCAAGATGGTTCCTACCAAATGGGGGCTGAATAGACGGGAACACCCAATCTTGTCCTTTTAGCCTCCAAAACAATGTATTAAATAAGCTTATGTAACACACAAAATTTTAAAAAGTGACGTTAGGGCAAGCTGTTATGGGTAAATGTTATTTCTGTCTTCCAATGGCAGCACTATACAAATTACTAATACTCTATATAGTTACAATTTTAGCCCTAGTGAGAATACTTCTGGTTTTATCTGGATATTTCATGTAGCTTTACAGCTAATTTCAATGATGTGGCTAAATTCTCATTAGTCAGGGTTACTTAGATGTTTGCATGGTCAGTGTCCAAAGCTGTATATGGTATACTTTGGTGCTTTAAAAATATGTTTGAACCCATAGCTTTTTCTACTATCCAGTGTCTCGCTGTAGCTGTTGTTCCTTTTTCCTTAGCATTTAGAGAATTTGAAGTTAGTAAAGCATTATGCAATCTATTTCTGGGAGTCTTTATCATCACTTCCTGCTTATTTAATATATCCTTCAGAGTTCAATTTGATCTTTCTATAACTGCCTGCCCTGTAGAACTGTGTGGTATACTTGCAATGTGCTTTATATTGTAGGCAAAAAACTCATTTTCTTAGAGACATATGCTGGAGCATTGTCTGTCTTCATTTGTACAGGTATACCCATGATGGCCATAACTTCTAGCAAATGTGTGATTACCAAACCGGCCTTTTCCAAACTCAAAGCAGTTGCCCATTAAAAAACCTATTAAGTGTCAATGGTGTATGTACATATATTTTTAGTTTTCCAAATTCTACAAAATGGAACACATCCATCTGCCAGATTTCATTCCTTTGAGTTACTTTGGATTACTCCCTGCAGGCAGTGGTGTCTGGTTGTATAAAGAACAAGTAGGACATCTCCTTATAATTTCCTTGGCTTGTTGTCACTTTGATGGAAAAGTCTTTTTTAAAAACCTTTGCTATTGGCATGATTTTTATGAAATTCTGAGGCCTCTAACACATTTCCAATCAATAATTGATCAACTTCCACATTACCTTGTGCTACAGGACCTCGCAGATCCATATGAGATTGGATGTGTGTTATGTATATGGGATGATACCTATTCCTGATTATATCTGGTACCTGAATAAATAATGAAGTAAAAAAATATGTTAGAACAAGCTGGTTGAGCTTAAGATTTCCATATGTCTCCTGAAGAGAAACACGATGAACAATGCTTTTATCCTTTCTTCCAACCTGATTTTTGGAATACCAACACTTAACTGTGTGAATTGTCTTGGACGATGGGGTAAAGACTAAGAACAGAGTAGTGAATGGACGTAATTTTTTTTTTTTTTTTTTTTTGGTTTTTCAAGACAGGGTTTCTCTGTGGCTTTGGAGCCTGTCCTGGAACTCGCTCTGTAGACCAGGCTGGTCTCGAACTCACAGAGATCCGCCTGCCTCTGCCTCCCGAGTGCTGGGATTAAAGGCGTGCGCCACCATTGCCCGGCTCTGGACGTAATTCTTATAACTACAAAACAACAACAACAACAACAAACCTTATACTATGACATGGCCTCTCTGTATTTCCCTTACATACTAGTTAAAACAACATCAACTTTTTTAAGCTACTTTTTTTTTTTTTACTTATTTCCAGTAAAGCCTAACCTTACCAGGAGCAATGATTCATCGTGTAACAATAAAGTAGCAAAGTAGTTTCCAGGAAGATGGCAGAGGGTACAGGAGTGTCTCAATTAGGACTGAACTAGGGACAAAAGCAGCAGTTTTAGCTGGACAGAAGTTTATGTTTCTCCCATTTGGTTTGGTCCCACTAACTTTTCTATAGCTCCCCCTGAACCTGTGGGATGGGACACGTGACGCTTTGCTTGCATTGCCATGGAATTTCCAAGAGGAATGCTGGGTATGGATTCGGGTACTGTGAAGGACCAATGCTAAAGTAATCTTAGTGAAAGGTGTTTATACCTCTCCAGCTAGTAAAGAAACATAAAATGGATACACTTATATAGAGATACCCAACTCCTCGCCATTCTACAAACACAAAATATAGTAATTCCACAAGCCATGAATGGGATAAAACTCAGCCTGGCGTCTGTATGTCACCCCTGACATAGAAGCTCTCCCAGGTCCCTCCTGAGCAAACCCAGCTAAGGCTAGGCCTGTACTTGGCATGCACATTGGATGGCTGAAAGGAACAGAGCTAAGTCCCTGTCTCCTGGGAATTGCAGCTTAACAGATGTGAATGCGTAGGGACTGCCGACGAAAGGAGATGCAAGACAAGATCCATTCATCCTTCCCCCCCCCCGAGACCTTGTCCACCTATAGCCCTTGGCCAGAGAGACTTCACTTCTGCTTGACTCCCCCAGAAGATGTGAACATTCTTCAGGGTAAAACTCAAGGGGCCTGAGCAGACACGGGGGTCCTGAAACACACTGATTCTTCAAGAACTACAGGGTCAGAGCAAGAGCCGCTAGACAAAGGCTGGGGGTTATAGTACATGACTTTGCAGCAGTCAGGAGGCTGAGGCAGGAGAATCACCACAAGTCTGAGCCTGCTTTGACTACGCAGTGAGTTTGAGGTGAAGCTGGACCATAAAGCAATCTCCTATTTCAGAAGACTTAAGTAATAAATATATTTTTTAGACTATCAGCCTTGCCTGGCTTTTTACATGAGTGCTGGGGATTCAAACTCAGGTCCTAATGTTTACACAGCAAGTGCTTTACCCATTGAGCCATCTCCACAGTCATGGATATCGCCTACTTTTCATCCCAATGAAGGCTGGAAATTATCTGGGTGGCAAAGTGGTTGTGCAGAACTGCAGGGCTGGAACAAGTCTTCCCAGATGTGCAAAGGCTAGAGAGCCTTTTCCAGCTGTTTGAAGGTTCATAGGCCCGTGACCTCAGGTCCTTTCGCTTCAGCTCCATTTAGTACTAATTAAAGAGCAAAGACAAAAGGAAATTTTTCTTGTCCAACAATAAAGGAATACTTCTAGTAGATCTCCTGGTGCAATGACAAGTTTTGCTTACTTTCTTGACACATGTAGAATTCCTTGGGGAAAAAGCCTCAGTGAGGATTGTCCATAGGAGGTTGGTCTAAGGGATTTTTTTTTTTCTTAATTGGGTTAGTTAAGTGAAGACTGTGGCCATCTAAATAAGTGTCCTCCACTGTCTCTGGCACTATAGGACAGTGAGAACAACAACAACTTCCTTCTCCTCCTCTTCCTCTTCTTCTCTCTCTCTTTTTTTTTTAAATTTTTTTGAGACAGGGTTTCTCTGTACAGCCCTGACTGTCCTGGAACTCACTCTGTAGACCAGACTAACCTCAAACTCACAGAGATCCACCTGCTGCCTCCCTAGTGCTGGGATTAAAGGCTTGTGCCACCACAGCCTGGCCAATGAGGACTTCTTAATCATTGAGTAAGAGAAGTGAATTTTGGTGGCCGTGGTTTTGTGTGTGGCATTTGGTTAACTTTTTGGTGTCAATGGTCCCTTCCTGCTCTTCCTAACCTCTTATTTCTCTATGGTCTCTTGTAACTGTAACTACCTCTAAGAAACATTTTCCAATTTTCCATCTAGTTATTTGATTTTCTAACATCAAGTCAGACACTGAACTGTAATCACCATGACTTCAGGTCCCCTCCACTGATTCTTTCACCATGTTCTCCAAAACCAACACAGAAAAGGTATTGTGTAATATGAGTTGAACAAGTAAAGAATTAAGCGCATGATTTCACTTTGCCAGGAGGTAGTGGGCATATTGCAACACGAGTCAACATCGTGTCTCCTCAAGCCATGGTTCTGCCATGCTGGCTGTGATACTTGAGTGAACTCTTTGGGCCTCTGTCTTTTCATCCACAAAGGAGAAAAACAAAGGCTGTCTCGTAGACGTGGCTCCAAAACTGAATGACTGCATCAATAATGGAGACTTTATAATTCATTTCCATATCAAGGCAGACATTCATTGCTCTTGTGTTTGTGTCTGCCACAGATCCCCTCTCGTTTGTCTTGTGAGTTGTGTTTCCCTCCACCAAGAATGTCGACATTATTAACGAGGATAAAATATCACAGCGTTTCTGTTGAGCCTGTTGTTAGGGAGGGAGCAGATAGGCATAGAAGTTCACCTTCTGGATGCAGGGCTTAGCCCCAAATGAGCACCCTTGGATGATGGCCCCTGAAGCAGACAGAGCTGGTGGACAAGAGCGTTTGCATCTCTCCATCTTCAGCAATCTCAGCGAGACTCCCCCATCTTCAGCAGTGGCAAGATGATACTGAGCGCCAGCAGTCTGGGAGGTATTTTCAGTCTATCAGGGGTATTGTTTTGGAAGTATTATGAGGGGATTATAGACACTTAAAGAAAGGATTGTTTGCAAAGAATGTGAATAATGGAAGGTGTGCAAAAAAGGGAAACAGTACTTCAAGCCAAAAGGGATTTGTTCATTTTAACATTACAACTCAAATAATACAAGGGCAGGAAAGAACATGTATTTGAGTTCTCCTGGAAAGTTGTGTAACTTTGATCTTGAACATTAGCTTTGGCTAGGAATGCAGGATCAAAGACAATTAGAGTAGGCTGGGAACCCATGGCGGGGGTGGGGGGAGTATGTGGAACAGATTCCAGAGAAGATACGAGTTCCCAGCCTACTCTAGTCAGCCATGACAGCCCCTCGAGATGTTTTTATCAGAACGTCTGGCTTCTGGGCTTCGCTTGGCTACCTGATGTGTGTGTAACCTGGGGTACACATCTTCACCAATGTTCACTTTCCTGAATGGATAATGGGGATAAAAGTGGTACTCACCCGAAAAACCCACTAAATAGTGCCCATAGTTCTCATCATGACCCCACTTCATAGGAAGCTTTCAACAAGTACTAGTCTGTAGTTAAATTGTAAAGCCCATGCAAATGAAAGAATATCATATCCTTACTTTTGTCCTTCAATATTTGTATTTCAACAGGGAATTTTTACAAAAAATGAAATAATTAAATTAAGAGATATTCATTATTGAGCTTCTTTTCTTGCTGAGTTTGAGAGATGATAATCTCCTTCTTGGGCAACAGAGAGTTTGTTTAGCATGTGCAAGGCTTTGGGTTCAATTTCCAGCACTACAAAAAGAAAACCAGAAAGATATTTTTGATAAAATCTTGGAGGTTACTTAAGCATCACGAGAGAAAGTAAAAAGCAATTCCGAGCTAGCCGGCACAGCTCCAGACAGTTTATCTCTGTGTGAAATGCGTGTGTCTTGAACCCACAGTTGTCTTGGAGCTGCCAGCGTCTTGGCAAGGTGGGGAGAAAACACTGAGCCACGTTTCCCAGTTATTTATTGCACTGGGGGAATTTTTGCTAGTCTTGAATGAGGAGTTGGGAAGCTAAGGGAAAGAAAACTATCAACCCTTCAACACATCTCATCTTTTGAGCGTAGAATTGTTTTCATCAAAGGAATTTTGTGTTGAATTCTTGTATCTCAGTCTTCTTCTTGGTGAGCTTTGCAGTGTTGGTCCTGGGACTGCCCAAACGCCAGCTACGCCTGCCAGGCTGGAGGAGGAAGAAAGATGTGTGTTGACCTGTGCCTCTGAGCAGGCTTCTGTCAGATCTCCACGTGAGTTCCTTCCACACTGGCAGCGGATTCCAATCGGCAGTCTTTCCAGAATTTACACAGCCAGCTTCATCATGCTTCTAACCTCAGGCATAAGAAAGAGCCAGTATCTCTCCTTATGGGCTTTGGGGTCTGGCCCACTGGACTCCTTATTCCAACCCAGAGGCAACAGCTCAAACTAAGCCACAACCCTGTAGCTCCTCTCTTTCCCAGGACTAGAGACTTGTACCTGCACATTCTAGGTATGTGCTCTAGCACTGCACCATATTCCCTGCCCAGTTGACACATCCCTGTTGTGAAGCCTTGAGTTCAACCTCTCCCAAGCCCCTTCTTTAGTTGTCTAAGACCTAATTTTTCAGCCGCTTCCTTCTGCTTCTCCAGACCCTTCCACAGTGGTAGGTCTTCTGGCAGTAGATACCCACATGATAGCTCTGTGTTCTTTTGCTTTTCATCCTTCAGCTTCCTAGTTATTGGCCTTGCATAAAAATCTTTGTTAAGTAATTGGTGCTTAGTCTGCAGTCACCCAGCCATAGTAGAGGTAAGACTTCTCTAGTGGTTTGGCTGCTTTGCTTTTCTGCTTTTCAGGTTGAATGCCCCCGCCAGCCCCACCCCCCGAAAAAAATCTTGTTATGGAAGATGCAATGTGACCCAAAAGGTCATGCTGTATCCCCCTGGTCCATACATCTCAGCTTGCAAGTGTTCATTGCAAAGAGTCATTGGTCGGCTTCGAGGCCCTGGTCTCCACTACACGTTCGATGCTGGGCCCCCACTAGGGCTCTTCCTTGATTTCCCACTGGTGCTCTGTGTTGTGGAGATCCTGCAGCTTCGGGTCTGTGGGTTCCTTCATGTGTTCCAGCAGATCATAGATGGGGTGGATGTTGGGGCAGGAGGTCATAACCCTGGGTCTGGGTCTGGGCAGCTGTAGGGTTGGTCCAGCAGATGGGAAAGGGGGATGTTCTCCCACGGTTACTATTTTGGGACAGGCTAACACGCACCTGTGCTACCTGTATTGGCTCTAATGTGCTGCCCTGGCGAGGTGCAGGACCTGCTCTCCGGAGTGTTGCAGCTTGTAGGGGTCAGGGGTGGCTCTCCCACTCTTGTGACCACCGGGCCACTTTTCTCACCTGCCTCCAGCGTTAATGAGTGGAAGAAGGGACACTTCTCCCCTGCTCCTGTCACCACAAGGCAGATGGGTAACGGGGACAGCTGTCCCACGCTCATGATTTTGGAGCTGGCTCACCCGCACCTGCCCTGACAGGGTTGACTCTATTGTGCCCTTCTGGTGATTTGCAGAACCCACTCTCCTGAGTATTACAGATGGGGGTTCAGAAATAGCACTCCCGCCCTTCTGACCATTGGCCAGTTCTGCCCCAGGCATTGATGGACTGGGGGAGGGGACAACTCTCCCCTGCTCATACTGTCATAAGGCAGATGGGTAATGGGGACAGCTCTGAGAACTGTATTTTAAGTTGAACGACATGCCCATCAGTTTGGTGGGGTTTAGAGGGGTACGCATGCACTTGAGGGTCAGTTGACTCCAGAAATTTCTCTCTGACCCCACATTTTCGCTCCACTGTTATCACAGGACATTTCTCTGCTACTTCAATGGAGCAGAGAACTCCACACCAATCATGATCATAGAGGGAATGAGTAGGCAAGGGCTGGGGTCAGGAACCAATTTCTGCGAAGTATTTCTCCATCCCTGGTCCTGTCTCTTGTACACCTCCCAACAGCCCAGTGTTGCTGTTATCCATATGTCTGTTTCACAGGGGAGTACCACCAGGGCTCAATCTTTTCTGAGAGTATCCTCAAAGTCAGATTCCAGTTCAGCTCCCTGGGATTCAAATCCCCTCCTTCCTTTAGAAAGCGCTAGGGGGGAACTTGGCAGGGTAAACGTGTTTGCTATTTAAGCCTAACAACCTGAGTTTTAACTAGGGAACCAACGTGAACCATCAGATGTGGTGGTGGCATCTGTCACACGGGGACTCGGATAGCAAGACCAGGGACAGAATAAAGAAAGTCACTCAGATGCTCTGGAGCCAGCTAGCCTGGAGTAAACCGTATGGCAGAAATATGGGACACCCTGCCCAACAAGAGGAAAGGCAAGGATTGAGGATTGGTTTCTGAAAGGGAGCCTCTGACTTCACATGTATGTGATGGCATGCACATGTGTGCAGACAGGCACTCACACACACACACACACACACACACACACACACACACAGCCTCTCAATTCTAGGAACAAAATGTAGTGATACTGCTGTAAACAGGTACTACTTGTTGACCATGTCAATAGCAATCCAATTGTTTTATCCATCCACCTAGTCCTGCTCTACCCAGTCCTGCTTTCCTCATGTCCTTTATAAAAAGTTCACTGCCTTCTATCAGGAGGCAGCTTTCAGAGCACACATCTCCGGGAACTTCAGAGCAACCAAATGCCTGCATGGCACAACTTTCTAATATTTCTCCAGTGATGTTTGGCATACAAAGAACCTTCAGCAAAGACACTCTACCCAGAAAAATTAATATGGATCCAGGCATAAATACTGATGGAGATAAAGATGTTGCGGAAGAATCTGAGAAGAAGCCAACACTGGAACTATGATGATGTAAACAGAGAGAGATGGGAATAGCAGGGAGAGGTGAGCAAGCCCCTGTCAGTCTCCGCCCCCACAGTGCTGCCTGGTAGAAGAAAAAAATACCATTTCTTAATCTTGCTCCATTTCTCATCTGGATCGTGCCTGTGTTAGAGATTTTTCAGTAAGTGTGGTTTTTTCTGAATAATTCTGCATTACTGTGGGTGGGACAGATTTGAGAGAAAGGGGAATCAATAAAGGCAGCGCTCAATAATTCCTAGGACAGTTCCCAGAAGCGATTGCTTGTTGCCAATGTGATTCCTTTCAAACGTTATTTCTCTTTGGGGGAACTAGCCTGAAACAATCCTTTTGCATATGTGTGTCTGTGACATATGCATGTGTGAGCACGTGTGTGCAAGTCTGCTTGCCTGCAAGGGTGCAGATGAAGACCAGAGGTGAACATCAGAGTCTTCTTCAGTCGCTTCTTCACCTTGTGTTTTTGAAATGAGGTTTCTCATTGAACCTGAAGATCACTGTCTCAGCTAGTCTGGCTGGCCAGCGGTCTCCAAGGACCCTCCGTCTTCACCCTCCAGCCCAAAACATGGCCAAAACATGGCTGTTACAGATGCAGGTGACCACAAACAGCTTTTGTGCCAGTGCTGGAGATCCAGAGTCAGCTCCTCGTGTGATGTGGAATTCCCCTCTGTATACTGTGATTATCATTAATGAATAAAGAAAACTGTCTTGAGACCGTGATAAGGAAGAACTTAGATAGGCGGGGAAAACTAAACTGAATGCTAAGAGAAAGAAGGGCAGAATAAGAGAGAAGCCATGTAGCCCTGCTGGAGATAGACACGGGAACTTTTCCCAGTAAGCCACAGCCTCATGGCAATACACAGGTTAATAGAAATGTGTTAAATTAATATGTAAGAGTTAGCCAATAAGAAGCTAGAGCTAATGGGCCAAGCAATGGTTTAATTAATACAGTTTCTGTGTGATTATTTTGGGGCTGGGAAGCCAGGAACCAACAAGCAGCCTTCCTTACAGCAGAAAACTAAACTGAATGCTTGGAGAAGGAAAGCAGAATGAGGGGAAGCCTTGGAGCCACAGCCAGAAACAGACATACTGAAATCTTGCTGGTAGGCCACAAGCCTCATAATAAAATATAAAATAATGGAGATGGGTTAATTCTAGATGTAAGAACTAGCTAGCAATACACTTAAGTAATTGGCCAAGCAGTTTCTGTGTGGCTATTTCCGGAGTCTGGGAGGCTGGGAAACGAACAAGTGGAGGGCAGCCAGGAACACACTAGCGGCTTCCTATTACACTCATGCTTATGCAACAAGTGTGTTAACCACCAGGCGATCTCCACAGCCTAAGATTTTTTAAATCAGCTAGATTTGCCTCTAACACTGTTTCTTACCATTGTTCTGCTTCCTTTCCAGGGAGCCCTTGCTATGTGCAACCATCACCCACACTACCCCACCCTACTTCTATCTCCTACTATGTTGACTTGGACTTTGCCTCCTGCCCTTACTCAGGCTTTTGCCCTACTAAGTAACATACTAAGCATATAAGGTACCCATGACGTCACCAAGAAGGTGCTGAGATTATGGGGTTGGCTAAAAGCTCACCACCAAGTAATGAGAACTTACAATGTTTTCTGCTCCTTTTTGTCACGTTCATCACTTTGATGGGTGATGAACAGCAGTAGTATTATGACATAAGTGACTTTAAATGCCTGAAGAAATGTCTGCATCCCCAGAGATTCAAAATTCATACCAAAGGGAAAAATCCCACAAATAGGTGGATACTTCAGTAGACAGCAGGGAGAGAGAGAGAGAGATTGAAAACTACACACAAGGATAAAAAATGGAAATTAATGTACCCTCCTCAAATTGTTGTATTGAAGAACTTCAGAGACCTCACAACCAAACTGCAGTATCTGTGGGTTTGGAGTCAACCTAATGATTTTATTTTGGTTGTGAGCCTAGCCTTTAACGGCTGAGCCATCCCTCCAGGCCAGCCTAATGATTTTAAAAAGATACTTACACTATATTTAGAAAGCACTGAGCATTAGGATCAAATATTTGAAAATAAGGAAATAAGTTAGGCTCAGATATAAATATTCTTGATCTCATTTATATGTGGAATCTTAAAAAGTTGTTCCTGTTGGAGTAGAGAATAGGATGGTGGCTATCAAAGATCAGTGGAGGGCAGGGCTAAGAAGAGGACATACTGGCCAGAGGGTACAATAACACAGTCAGAAAGAATCAATGCTGGTGTTCCAGAGCAAAACACAAATATTACCTTCTTATATGTACTGTATTCCAGTTATTTTTTTTAACAAGAGTCTTATGTCATATGGTTGTATTGTCCAATAGTGCACATATGGCTGTTTAAATTTGGATTTAAGTGAACATTTGAAAATCTTAAGGACTTTCCTTCTTTTGTCACGTTTCAAACACTCAAAAGACACAGACAGCTAGTGGTTCTAACAGAGAACGGATCTATAGAAAACTTCCATCCCTGCAAAGTTCTATTAGACAATGCAAGGATTCACACAGAAGTAGCTGCTGGTGATTTTGTAGATTGAGATTTGCTTAAAAATAAACCAATGAAGATAGAAGTAGAGGAAGTAAGGATTAAGGTAAAAAAACAAGGTTGATCTTGAAGGGCTGATCTTTGAACCTCAGTATTGAGAAAGAAAGGATTATGTAATATAATTATAATAATAATTATAATATAATTATAAAGTAAGGATTATATAATCATTTCTACTAACCATATACTTACATTTTTCCGGAAGAGAAAATTAAAGCATCTTTAAAACTCCTTGCCCCAATCATCCAAGGTGTGGGGTATACATTTCTATGAATTGTTTTCTTTGCAATCCTTACAAAAACAATAAAATGGTCCACATGTGTTTGCGACAACATTTCACATATTATTGATACTTTAGCATGTATGGTATTTGGAACTTTGTGATTGTTAAATAAAATATCTCAGAAAACTTTTTATCGAGCATATGCATTCATTCTTTCTAAAGGCTACTCCGTTTTTACATGGTTTAATGCAGTCATATGTGGGTCAACGTAGAGAATGGATTGGGGAGGATCCTGAAATGTAAGAGGAAAAGATCTGAAGTTACCTCCCTGAGAGGAAATGATTCTGACAGAGTAATTGAATGCTATTGAGAAGAGCGTGCCCCACAAGCCTGTGGTTGATTACGTTTTGACAAAGCGATCAAGAACACACAATGAGAAAAGGATAATCTTTTCAGTGGGATAATCTTTTCAATAGATGGTGTTCAGGAAATAGAATATTCACATGCAGAAGAATGAAAACAGACCCTTCTCTCACTTTTTATGCAAGAATCAGCTAAAAAATAAAGGCTTAAATATAACACCCCCAAATTAAGACTACCAGAAGAAAATGTATGGGAAAGACTCTGTGAAGTATGGAAAAGATTTCTTAGCTATGACCCAAAGATATTAACACTGTAAGCAACTATAGGCTAAGAGGATTGCATAAAATGAAAAGGTTTCTGATGACAAGGAAAGAGTTAATGAACACACAGATTTGGAGAGGATATTTATAAATATGCATACCTGAAATATGCAAAGAACTCAACAGCAAGAAAATAACCTTAAATATATAAAAACGTCCTAAATGAACATTTTGTAAGGCAAGACATACCAATGGATGACAGATAAATGAAAAACACTTAACGTCTCTAAACACCATGAGCATGCAAGTTTAAACCGCAATGACTATCACTGTATACCTGTTATACCAGTTATGATCTTTAAAAAAAAAGATTAAAGATAATGTGGGAAAGGATGTAGAGAGGAGAATCCACACACTGTTGCTGATTACATAAGGCCATACCTTCCTTTTGGGAAACGTGAAATCTCCTAGAAACACTAGATGTGGAATCAGCACATGATTCAGCTATCTCGTTGCTTGGTGGACCCCCAAAGTAAGTGGAGAAGAAAAAGTCTCCAGACTTGGATAGTCACGGCAAGATTATTCAAAACTCCAGACTCGAAAATTCATAGCGCAATTATGCAGAGTAGCTATGATAAGGAAGGACCCAAATACTCATTGATGGATGAATGGATGTTTTAAAAAGACATGCCTTCAATGTGGAATGGAATGCTATCATCTTTAAGCAAATAAACAAAATAAATAGGACAGTCTGTCATTTGTGGCAATGTGGGCAAACCTAGATGATGTTCTATTGAACTAAGTTAGGCACACAGAGAAATACTACATGATCTCGTTTATATGAGAAATCTTAAAAAGGTGCACTCATGTGTTTAGTAGAGCATTGAATGGGGGTTACCAAAGGCCAGAGGAGGGAGGAACTGGATAAAGGACACATTGACAGTGGGTATGAAGTTGCCTAGACAGGAAAAATTAATGCTGGTCACAGAGCAAAGCATTGTGACTACAGTTAATAATGTAGTAATATTTTAAAATAGCTAAAAAGTATATTTAACTGTTTTCACAGGGAAATAATAAATGTTTGTGGTGATGGACTGGCCAGTTAGCCTGAATTGGCCATTCTATAATGTGCACATATAACAAAATATTGCATTTTAATCTCATAAATATATACAACTATGTCAATTAACAATAGGTTCAACAAATTAAGCGTGTGTGGTGTGGGGAAGAATGCGAGAGGCTGACTCTCTGGAGATGGTTCTCTTCTGGTACATTCACACAGACTCCAGGGTTGAACTCTGGTCATCAGACTTACAGATCAAGCACTATTACCCATCAAACCATCTTATTGGCGTAGAAACAACTTTGGAGTTAAAAAACAAAACAAAACAAAAAGCAGGATTACATTATCAGCTACAGTGCATGAACTCTGCTGATTCCGCTCCTTAAGTATAAAGAATGAGAGACAACAGGAGGAGCACCTGTGTCTTTTCAATTTGGATAAATTGCAATGCGGGTCATAATGTGACTAGAGGGAATAAACAGTTGGTTACATGCATCTAAAGAGAGGCAGATACTCTGAGGCAGAGACACTGGTGATACATTTTGCGACAGAAACAAAAAGAACGAATTAAATGACTTCTGGCTCTTCTGTACCTCGTTCCCACCTCCATCTCTGCATGCACTCTAGAGTGGGGCTGTTCCCACGCCAAGTCCATGATGTGCTGCTGTGTGGCATGCCCAGTGCTTACATAAGCACCCTTTGTGAACACAGAGAGCGGCGTGATTTGTGCATCAGAAAGATTGCATGGTGGAAGAGGGAAAGTCGGGTTCTAATTGTTATTCTAATCAGCTACATAAAAAATAATGAAGGCCTAACCTGATTAGTGCAATGGGCATAAAAATAAGAGAACAGACTTAGGGAATGCTTATGCTAATTAATTACTCTCCTAAGATTCGCGGCACATAGGCCCTCTCACATTATCTCAATGACCGATTGTAAAGAGAAATGAGGAAATTAAAAAAAATGAAACAATATTTACAGTAGAGTAATGGGTCATTGTCAGGATGTTACACATACATCCTGTTATTTCAATTTACTCATGTTTCTGGCTACACATGGCTTCAATCCCCCGTGACTTTTACTTTTAAATCTCTTCCCTCTCCCATTTCTGTATTCTTTAGCATTTGGATGCCTCTCAATCTGTCTTACATTTTAACTCCCTAAGAGGAAATACACTGGGTTGAATAAGCCATTAGTAAATATAGGATGGCCTTGTTAAAGAGAAAGCTTTTCTACTCCTTTGTAGTTTTCTTCTGAATCAGATTCCAATCCTTCTTTATCTTAGTTTGTGTAGTATGAGCAAAAATATCATCTGTTAAAGTTCAAAATAAAATTGAGTTTGTTTCCACTGTTGCTAGGGGAAGCTGGTAGGTGTCTATCTCCTGGAAAGCTTTCAAAACGATGGATTTCTCACAATTTCTTCCTTGGTCTTGAAGTCTAAAAAACGAGTTTTTAAAAACGTGCCATGATTGAATACATCACTCAAGATGAACCACAAATAAAGATCCACACAGAGTCTAATATAGGAAGCAGAGTGCCATTTATCAATTTGCAATGGGGAACTTTAAGTTATAAGGACCTAAATAATTGGTTTGCAACTTCCACATTCTCTCCACTAGGAAGACTCATCTGCTACAAGAAGAAATATTCAGTCAACAATCCAAAAATTGAACTAAAAAAAGTAAGAAGGCTCATGGTACCAAGGAATCCATTGCAAGAGAAAAGTAAAGATGACCAAGATTGACAGTGAAGGGCAGTTCCAGGATGAGAGTGCACAAAGCCTACAGAGAACCAGGTACATACAGTGTGTGAAACGTGAGTTACTCATGCATGCAGCAGATGAGTGTGTTCACGCCAACCCTAGGTATGCAGCTCTGGTAGAACTTGGCACTAATTAATGAACGAATGGAACAGACTATCTAGTAATGAAAACATAGTTGAGTAGAGCTACAAGATAAAGAACTTTTAAGACATTAAATGTGATGAAGGCATTCTGGAAATGTATGGTGCATACTTTTAAAATATCATTGAGTCTCCATACAAAACTAACAACTGGTTGCCAGGTGGTGGTAAGGCGCACCTTTAATCCCAGTACTTGGGAGGCAGAGGCTGGTGTATCCCTGTGAGTTTGAAGCCAGCCTCGTCTGTAGAACTAGTTTTGGGACAGCCAAGGTTACACGAAGAAACCTTATCTCAAAAAAACAAAAAACAAACAAACAACAACAAAACAAGCAAACAACTAGGCCTGGAAAGACAGCTCAAGTCTGGCAACCTGAGTTCAATCCTTGGGCCCCACACAGTGGAAGGAGAAAACAGACTCCTAAAAGTTGTCTTGAACATACACACACAATATGGCATGCACATGCCTTCTCTCTCACACACACACTTGTGATATACTATTAATCATAATACAAAAACTTTAAAATTGTAGCTATATAGTACAACAAAAGACATCATTTACAGCACAATTCTAAAACACAAGTAGTTACAAAACTCCCAGAAGAAAATGGAGGAGAAAAATTCTGCAGTCTTTAGTGTACACAAAGATTTTTTAGGATATAAAAATCATGAATCACAAAAGAAAAGTTGATGATTTGAATATCACCAAAATTAAAATAATCACACTTCAAAAGACACCACTAATGTGAAAAGACAAGACTGGCACAGTGGCAAACACCTATAATCCCAATACTCCAGAAGCTAAGGCAGGAAGGTCAAAAGCTTGAGAACAGTCTCAGCAACATAGTGAGACCTTGTTTCAAAAATGAATAATAAACAAGCAACCTAAAAATGGATAGTATATACATGATTTTATATAACTAACAAGGGACTTATATATTAAATAAAGAACACTTAAAATTCAGTAAAAAGAGAAAAACTTGATTTTAATTTTTTAAAAGATTTATTTGTTTAATATGTGTACAGTGTTCTGCCTGTAAGTATGCCTGCAGGCCAGAAGAAGGCACCAGATCGGCTAAGAGTCAGATAAGATTAAGTAGATCTACAGAGTTTATCTAGGTTTTCCCTCAGTAATAAGAATGCCAAGTGTTGGTGAAAGCATAGGTCAGCTGCTTTCTTATACTCTGGCCAACAGGGAAGAGAAAAATTATTATGGTACACAATCGATTAAAGCAATTAAGGGTTTACAATATACCTACCTTAGGACTCATCTGCTGCTCCACCCCTAGATATTAACCCAAGAGAAATGTAAACATGCATTTGCACAATGACTTATGCAGAAAAATTCATAATGGTTTTCTTTAATAGCCATCCCAAACTTAAAATGATATAAATGTCCACCAAAAATGAAATATACCGAATCAAAAAAGTTTACCGAGCAATAAAAAGGGGTAAACTGCTAAGCCAGGCTTAGTCATGTGTTTTAGCTTTCAAAGAACAGCATTACAATGTTGTAAGGAGAGCGGGCTGCTTGTCGTCCCGTCGCCCAGCTATCTTCTGTATTTGTGTTGCTTTCAGCGGTTAATAAAGAAACGGCCTTGGCCTAGTTGATAGGACAGAACTCAGGTAGGTGGGGAAGACAGAACAGAATTCTGGGAGGAAGAAAGCAGAGACAGGCAGACGCCAAGGCTCTCCTGCCCGAGACGGACACAGGTTAGACTCAAGCCGCGGTAAGCCACAATCAAGTGGTGATACACATTAATGGAGATGGGTTAATCAGGATGTGAGAGTTAGCCAATAGGAGGTTAGAGCTAATGGCCAGGCAGTGATTTAATTAATACGATTTCTGTGTGATTATTTCGGGAATTAAGCTAGCCGGGCAGCAGGATGCAGCCCTCTCCTCCACAACATTACAATCCTTCTTTATGCCTGCCCTTGTAGGGGAGGCCAAACTAGAAAAGAGTAACATTTCTAATTATTTTTTTCCTTTAGGTAAAGGTTGCATCATTATTAAGCTGAGAGAGACAAGAAACTCTTCCAGTTGGGAATCTAAGACGTATAGTCGTGTGAGTGAAGACTGAGTTGGGTCTGTGTGCACTGCTTTTGGAGCAGATGTGGCAACTATTGAAAAGTCTGCTAGGCTGTTGGGTTTTTATCAATAGATGAAGGGAGAATTTGGCCAGCGCAGAGAAGTCAGACCAAGATGGTAACCCTAGAGTATTACCATTCGAGAGAAAGGAAGAGGAGTGTTCCAAAGGGAAGATGAGAAACATAATCACAAAGATCAATGGGAAGCTAGAAGGATGGCTATTTGTAAGTCAACAAAGCAAAGAGTTCCAACACAGAGGCTGTGTACGTGCTGGGAACCACGATGAAGGAAGCACTCTGGGACGGAAAGAATTCACTGGGTTTGGCAGTTAGGTGGGTTCAAAAGACTTGATTGCTGTGCCGGAGCCTGCAGATCCAGATGTGTGAAGACATCAATTCCTACGGGGAAGTAAGGAGTCCTACTCAACGATCCCATTTCCTTATTGCCTAGTCTAGTGACGTTTCTGGGACAGGAAGGCTTTGCTTGGGGCTAAATTGCTACCCATACTTGACTTCTAGAAGCTCAGTTATCAACCCGCTCTTCCTGGTGTTCCTCATGATGAAGGATGAAGAAAGTCTACGCTTCCCTGTTCATAACAGCACACAGGTGAGATGATGCTGGGATATCAGCTTAGGGACCACATTCATCCTTAACTCCTAACTGACGGCACAATACAAGAACTAAAAGTCGAAATGAAGAAACCTTGCTGTTAACCCAACACACCCCCAAACTAGTGTAAGCCTACATGTTTTTTTTTTCTTTTTTTAGGAATAGTGTATCTTTTTTAAAGTTTTCACATTTGTTTGTTAGTTTACTTATTGATTCTATGCGCATACATCAGAGAACAAATTGTACAGGTTGGTTTTCTCTATGAACTGTGCATGTACCAGAATCAACTCAGGTTGTTAAAATTGGCAGCAGGTGCCTTCATCCTCCGAGCCATCTAGCTAGTCCCAAATATTCTTCCAATTAACAACCAACAATCCTGAGGCAACATTTCCTGGGACATCTTTTGAAAAGTGTCTCTAGACAGTTCTCAGCATCCACATGGCAGTTCACACTTGTCTCTAACTCCAGTTCCAGGGGCTCTGATGCCCTTGCCCTTCTCCGGCCTCCTCAGGCATTGCATGCATGTGTTGTACATACATACAAGCAAGCAAAACACTCATACATAGGAAATAAATTTCTTTAAAATTCTGCACCTAGGCCGGGCGGTGGTGGCACACGCCTTTAATCCCAGCACTCGGGAGGCAGAGGCAGGCAGATCTCTGTGAGTTCGAGGCCAGCCTGGACTACAAGAGCTAGTTCCAGGACAGGAACCAAAAAAGCTATGGAGAAACCCTGTCTCGAAAAATCAAAAAAAAAAAAAATTCTGCACCTCATTGAGGGATGAGGAGTATGTTAGTACCGGGACTGAGTAATGAGTATCTGAACTGAATTCAAAATCAGACTGGGTAGACTGGGGGAAGGAGAAAGAAATAATGAAGAAAGGAGAAGAGGAAGCTGTGGAGTTGAAGCCAGAGCAATTCTGTATAATGGAGATCTTAGATGGGAAGCCTTGAAGAATGTTTCTGGGAAGAAGAAAGAAATGGTCAAATGGCACATGACTTTGTGTAAGTTGAAGCGTCACATGGGGGCGGGGTCAAAGGAACTATTGTGTCCGTAGGGTTAATTAGGTCGAGTCAGTTCATGGAGTGATTTTGTGACAATCAGGCATTCTGGCTTGAAAATGCTTCATCCTTTCTCAAATTCACGTTGAAATTTGGTCCTCAGTGTAACAATGCAGAGAGAATATTGTGGCATGAAGCCTCTGCCCTCTGGAATGAATGGACACAGCTCTTGCAGGACAAGATTATCTGCTCTAAGGATGAGTAATTCGAAATGAAGGTATGCTGGTTAGTTAGTCTTTGTCAACGTGACATGAACCAGGATCATCTGGGAAGAGAGAACGTCAATGGAGAAAATGCTTTCATCAGATTGGCCTTTTGGTAAGACTGTGATTCATTTTCTTGATTGATAGATGTGGGATGGCCCAGTCCACTGCGGGTG
>NC_022015.1:58962088-58962581 GCF_000317375.1 Microtus ochrogaster | reverse complement strand
ATATATATATTAAGTAATCAGTGTTCCTCCATGGTCTCTGCTTGAGTTCCTGCCTCCAGGCTCCTGCTTTGAGTTCCTACCCTGACTTCCCAGAGTGATGGAGTGACCTGGAAGTTGTTAAATGAAGCAAATACTTTCCTGCCCTTTGTTGTTTTGGGCCACAGCATTTATCACAGTAATAGAAGGCAAAGCAGGACACAAGGGTCACCTCCTGTCCTGTGCATATTGTTTCTCACACCCATTTGCCCTTCTAATTTCCTCCGCTGTAGCTCTGGATCAAAAAAATTCATAAATTAAGTGAACATATTCTCACTATACATTATGCAGTCTCCATTAACCCAGTATAGCAAAGAAAGCCGAAGTGGACCTAAGAAACCATCATTCTGATTATTATGGGATTGTTGCAGAGGGGAAGTTATAATGGCAAGAGTCAACCCACTAAGAATAAAACTCCAATATCGAAATGTGTCTGGAGATAGTTAAATAAGCAATG
>NC_022015.1:58954275-58961735 GCF_000317375.1 Microtus ochrogaster | reverse complement strand
GCCTTTGGTGTTCTATTTGGGAACTCCTGGCCATATTTGTTCCAGTGGGTCATTAATATCACTGACATTTGTTTGATACCTACTGGACAAGATGACCCTTCAGAGATATAAAGGAAATGACCACTTCCTGATGAAGTCCTGAGTGAGCTGGTAGGACCTTAACAATCGACACAATGATTATAGGCCTGGGTCTATTTTAATAAATTGGGAGAATACTTAAGATAGTATGAAAGCAATATGTGCAAGTTAAAGACACGCCATTGCTAGGAAAAATCTTAAAGAGTGAAATCCAGCATCTTTCCAAAGTCTAGGTCAGTGCTGCAGCTGAGTTAATGGCCACAGTAATAAGAAAGCAGGAAGCAGAAGACACAAGAAACAGACAGCAGGGTGGTTTAGGGCTAAATCTCTGAATGCCATGTTAAGTTGGTGCTATGTGTGATCCCATTTCTATGCTCAGCATGGTTCCTGGGGCTTGGGACGAGCCTGGTGGAATCGTTCCAGCCAGCAGAAGAAAAGGAGGGCAAAGGTGAAAGGGTGGAGACTTGGGCTTGGGCGTTTCTCTAAGGACCTTGTACCAAAGAGTTTGTCACCTCAAAAGGATGGAAGAAACTTAAAGGCACAACTAAGTCGTCCATTAGATTAGAACATCCTAGTGATCTAGGAAGAATACATTTCCTTATGTTAGTCAGCGTCATACTGAAAATTTCATTTAGGAATGTCTGAACTCTGTCACCTAGGAACAGAGAAAAGAACTGGTGCCATGCTCCAGGGTTGAGCCGCAGAAAAAAAGTAAATGAGTCTTTGCATAGAATCAAGTCCATTTTAGACTTTGTTGTGGCTTTTTAAAACTGTACCATTTTTTTAAATTGTTTTTTACTGAAGCAAAAGCAAATTTTCACTTGAAAAAAAAAAGTCAGTTGAGAAACAACTGTGGTTCTAACCAATTCTAGAGAAAGTCTTTGTGGAGGCATCAGGTGTCCCAGAAGACCACATCTGGCTTCTTAGTCCCTACGAACTCAGAGTTCAGACCACCAGTGAGCTGTAATAAAGTTATCCGTTCAAATTTGGATCCTATCATCCAGATTTGAATGTTGATCATCATTTCTGCTGGCAAGACCCTGTTGCCATATGCTTTGAGTTTTCTAGCTTTCCTACCTAAGTGTCTGCCAAAAGAATATTTCTAAAGGCAGAATTATGACTATCCTGCCCATAAAAACTGAGCATGTACCAAAAGACTTTAACGTTTTGCCAAGGAACTAATAACTTTTTAATATCCTTTTCTGAGGAGAACTCGGAGATACATATGTGTACCTGGAGAGACGATGGGAATACTGGAAATAATTGAAAACTGCAGCAAAACTGGATGAGAGCAGGCAACGAGATGGAACTCGCTTGCCCAATTTCAATTGGAATCACATGAGTTGCTATTCGTTTTCTAAGTTTATAGACCATTAGAGGCACAAGCCTCAGAGAATCCGATAACCTGGAAGGGGGTGTGTTGAGACTACTAGATCCTCCAGTCTTTCACCCTCCCTGACCCACCACTGTGTGCTACTCTATTCTACCTTGTATCCTTAAGGCCATATCTTTGA
The DNA here is from genome assembly GCF_000317375.1 of Microtus ochrogaster. Lineage (NCBI taxonomy): Eukaryota > Metazoa > Chordata > Mammalia > Rodentia > Cricetidae > Microtus > Microtus ochrogaster. Next base: position 58,960,143 of record NC_022015.1, on the reverse strand, counting down.
CATTGTTTTCCCACAATAGAGCCTTCTAGGAATTAACCCTTCCGTGAACAAGGCTGCCCCAGTTTGCCAGATTTTCTGCAAGATTGCCATTCTATTGATTTTGGTTTTCCGTTCTCCTCTCTTTGTGTGTGTTGTGACATGGTTTCCTCAGGCAGCACCGGTTAGTCTTGAACTCTCTATGTACTTCCTCCCTCCGCCTCCAGACTACTAGGGTTGCAAATGCTTACCACCATAGCCAGCATGATTTTTTTTTCTAAATTATTCTCCCCTGATCGTTCTAGCTACAATATGAATGACTGCAATAGTCCATGGCCTTGTAGTACAGCATTTTCTGGATGTGAGGTCTGTTAAAGAGGAAACTGTAGTAGGCCATGGAATTGCATTGGCAACCAGTCTATTAGAAATAAGTAGCCATGCAGTTCAGGAAGAGAGGAAGAACTGGGTCTGGGTGGAGTAAGTGGGGATTAGAGGCTATTAAATAGGGCTAGCTACTTAGGAAATAAAGACATGGTCGAGTGAGGAATAATGCTCTGGGAAAATGGGTATCGTATGACAGAGTAGCCTGACCCACTATGAAAAGATGAAGGACTGCCGAGTGCTCTGGAGAGGATGCAGCCGTCCTTAGTCATGGCATTCTGTGTTCTTTCCTTTGTCCAGAGTCCAAACTAAACACAGAAGGTATGCGCTGTGACACTCAGAGCTGCTATAGAACAAAAAGTCTTTATAATGCATTTCATGGCCTCTTGGCTTCAGGAATTCAGAAAAGAAATAGGACTGGTGTATCAAATTCCAGTCTTGTTTCCTTTAATGCTTTCAGCTTTCAGTTAAAGTATCTGCCCAGAATGGATTTCCTCCTCACTGTTCTTACTACAGATAAACATATAAATATTCTCAGGAACCTTGGGGCCAGTGCAGAGGCCCAAGGCCCACCTATATCTTGTCTCCAGGGTCTGGAGGACCACAGAAGACCTGCAGTCAAGTCAAAACACCAAGCGACCAGACTTGTTGCTATCCAGTCAAAAGTCACTACTTGGCTTTCGGGTTATAAACAGAGGGAAAGACACTCATTTTAAAATAAAGCTTTTCTCCCAAGTATATTACCTAGAATAAATTAAGTTCACTGGAGAGAAAATATAGAGTAGAAAGGAGGGAAAAATCATTTAAAGTCCTACCAATCGCAAGGTTTGGTACTTGTGACAATTTCTACCTTTAAAAGTGGTTCCTGGCTGGGGAGATCATGCAAGTGTGTGAAAATACTTCCCACACAAGCAGGATGACCTGAGTTTAAATTCCCAGAACCTCCCTATGCCCCCCCAAAAAAACTAGACATAGACATATAGCCTGAGTGTTTTGCATCACAGTGCTCCTGCAGGGAGATGGAAGGCAGAAACTGGAGAGAACACACACACAACACACATATATACACACATACATACACACACATACACAAATACATACACCCATATACACACATACCCATGAATACACACATGCACCCAATGGTTCTGATCCTACTGTGTGTGTGTGTGTGTGTGTGTGTGTGTGTGTGTGTGTGTGTGTGTGTGCTGGTTTTCATTAAGCATTTTATTAAAACTCACTAAGCTGAGACTGCAATGTGTTCAGTTGGTAGAGTGCTTTCAAACAATGAACAAAGCCCCAGGTTCCCTTCCAAGCAATACACAAATAGGCCTTGGTCACACATGCCTGTGCAATCCCAGAACTTGGGAGCTGGAGACAGGAGGATCAAAAGGTAAAAATCGTAAATAAATAAAGGTAAAAGTCATCTTCTCTCAGATATAGAAGAGAGAGAGAGAGAGAGAGAGAGAGAGAGAGAGAGAGAGAGAGAGAGAGAAACTTTTTACTTAAAAATTTTCCTAAAACTGGTATTTATATGAATAAATATTAGTCTGGACCCATACATAACTCATACAACACTCACAAAATTCTTTCTTTGTGGATCATAGTTATAATAAAAGCTATGAAGCCAAACCATGAAATCCAAATGCATAAGCTTAAACTATGAAGAAAGTAGAAAAATATTTTTACAGTTGAAGCAAAGTATTTTTTTTATTTGTTTATTTACTTATTATGTATACAACATTCTGTTTGTATGTATGCCTGCAGGCACCAGACCTCATTACAGATGGTTGTGAGCCACCATGTGGTTGCTGGGAATTGAACTCAGGACCTTTGGAAGAGCAGGCAATGCTCTTAACCACTGAGCCATCTCTCCAGCCCAAAGCAAAGTATTTTTAAAACAAAAAAAAAGCCACTAACCATAAAGAAAAACAGATTAGATCCAGTAAGCTTTAGATATCCTGTTCTCCGAGAAAAGCTCTTTTTAAAACTGAAAGAAAGAAAAGCGAGTGGGAGACATAACATTTTCTCACAGTGAAGTATCATGGGTTTCCACATTTCTCGAGCTGTGTGGCAGTTTTGAAGCTGGCCCTGCTAGAGCAATGAGCTGGTGCTGAGGAAAAGGAAAACACACTTCTCTGTATAAGCACCGTGTCCCAAGTGGAAAATGCAATGTCTAAAAGAAAACTATTTAAAATTAGCGCCCCCAAAATAAAGAGAGAAGTAGCAGAATTGGAAGAAAATATTTACAATTCAAAAATCAAAGGACTTGTGTATGAAATGTGTGAGTGATTCCCTAAAAGAGTGGTCCTCAACTGTCCTTATGCTGAGACCCTTTATTGCAGCTCCTCATGTTGTAATGACCCCCCCAACCATAAAATTATTCTACTGCTACTTCATGACTGTAATTTGCTACTGTTATGAATCATAATGTACATATCTGATATGCAACCCCAAAGGGGTCATGACCCACAGGTTGAGCACCACTGCCCTATGAGCTGTAATGTAAAAAGGATAATCTAGTTTCATTGCTAAAACTCATTTCAAGGCATGGTCAGGTAATTGCAGAGCAGGGGGATAGAGGCCGGGCAGATGAGCTACTTATCACACTCCAAGGCACAGTGACATTAAAAGTATTTTAAGTCTTAAAATATATTTTTCTGCTGGGCGGTGGCACACGCCTTTAATCCTAGCACTGGGGAGGCAGAGGCAGGTGGATCTTTGTGAGTTTGAGACCAGCCTGGTCTACAAGAGCTAGTTCCAGGACAGAACCACAGAGAAACCCTGTCTCAAAAAACAAACAAACAAAAAAATAAAACAAAAAAAAAATATATATTTTCTGTCCTGTGTATAACCCTTGGCTGTGGAAAGGGAAGCTTGTTACTCTTTGGGGGGGGGACTATGAAGTTACTTCATATTTTGTAGTTAGCCCTGGCCAGTCAGGGAATCTTATCCCTTGGTGTCTGAACAAAGGTGATAAAACTGAGGTTAGGAATTCGTGCAAAGAGTTAATTACTGTTTCTGGTACCGTGATTACTTTGTATTATTTACCTTGGCTCAACAGATCACACTGCTGGGTACGCGTCCTTGTAAATAAGATAGTATTTTTCTGGTAAGAGTTTATCTTAAAATCCATTAGCAGGACACCTAGTCTGATCTAAGGTTATTTTGAAATTTTGTATCGCCAGTTTATAGGATAGGGCTGTCTTGGCAGTTGGGGAAATAACAGCTGTTTTCTTAAGCTGTGCTCCAAGACAGTTCTTGACGAAAACTTATGACTCTCAACTTGGGCAGGATCTCTGTGTATTTATCTTATTCATTAAAACTCTGCATAGGCTAACATTATTAATAACAATTGGACAATACAGCTAAGGAAAGCCATCTTATTGACACTCTATGGATAAAAATGCCCAGTAGATAGGAAATTAATTCATAAAAAAAACACACACAAAATATACAGGCTATGGGGAAATTCCCCACAGCCACTGGGAAAAGAATTCAGTCTGGCACATGTGCAAACCTACAGGCAGAAGCAACAGATGTACAGACTTCACATATCTCATAGGCTTTACAAAACTAGGTCCTCTCTCTATCAGAAATTATTGTCTGGTGGGTTGACACCTTGAGTATCAATTGTTATGTCATATTTTTATGTTAATATGGCTTCCAGTAGGCTAAGAGATCTCCACAGGGAGACCCTGTCTCAAAACAAAACAAAATGTGGGAAAACCACAAGACAAACACTCTCTGCTTTCAGAGTAGTGGTTTCTGGCTGGAGGGGACAGTGCCTCTCACGGGAGAACACTGATGATATCATGCGGCACCTAGGGCTGTCACAGTGCAAGTAATGAGAAGTGATTCTGACGTGTTAGAAACCAGGGGTGCTGCCGAAAACAAACAAACATCCTGACGTGCTCAGGGATAACCCCCCACCACACACAACTGTCCCCAAAAAGGCACTTTGTCTAATATGAGCTCCCTAACATTGAGAAACCCTGATTTAGAGGGAAAATTGACAAATTAGGCAATGATAGAGGGAAAGATATTGAATTTGGGCCATTTATTGGATCCTAACAGAGCTTAATTCTCTTATTGGGATTTTTCACTGAAAGTTTTCATAAAGAGTTATTGCCTATAATTATGAAAAAGTGAAAGTTCTAAGCCTATAAGAAGCAAAACTTACAATAATGAACCTACCCTTACAATTACCCTTTAAAACTCTAGCTTCTGGTTTATTGTCCCGCGCCCTGTGTATTGGTGTTGTCAACAGAATCTAGAATCATCTGGATGAAGGATCTCTGGGCATGCTTGTGCTGAATTACTTTGATTATGTGAGTGGGTGCGAGAAGATTCACTAATGTGGATGGGATTTTAGACTGTGTGACATAGGGAAAGTGAGCTGAATATAGGCATCCATCACTCTCTGCTTCCTAGTCCTGGGCAGGTGAGATGAGGCCCAGGCTCCCCAACCTTGATGGACCACACTTTGTATACAATATTCTTTCTGCATGTATGCCTGAATGCCAGAAGAGGGCACCAGATCTCATTACAGATGGTTGTGAGCCACCATGTGGTTGCTGGGAATTGAACTCAGGACCTTTGGAAGAGCAGGCAGTGCTCTTAACCGCTGAGCCATCTCACCAGCCCCCTGGGCCACACTTTGGTACTGTGAACTAGAACGACTCCTTCTTCCTCTAAGTGGGTTTTGTCAGACTTACTTTATGACAGACACAGGAAGAGGAAGTAGACAGACCAAGAAGTGAGTGTTGCTGTGATAAATCTGACTGTGTGGTTCTGAGGCCATTGGCGCTGTTTCATAGCTGAAACGTGGAAGAGTTTGAGATCTGGGCTGAGAAAATACAGAATGTGGGAAGCCTTCACTGTTCTCAGTTTGCTGGCTGCAGACACAATAGGACCAACTTAAAGCTGCTAGTGTCTTAATTTCCTTGCCTTTGTGAAGCTGTGAGCTAAAGCAAATCCTTCCTTCCTTAAGTCCCTTTCTTCGGGTATTTCATTACAGCCAGAGGAAAAGAACCCGAGGCAGAAATAGAGATGGCATTGGGACGGTTGGTGTTAACTGCCAGCTTGACAGAATCTAAATCTAGAATGCCCTGGGAACATCTGCAGATGATTATCTTGATTATGTAGAGGTGGAAAGACTTGCTGCTGAGGATCCTGGGCTGTGTGAGATGGAGAGAGCAAGGTGAGCACCAACCCTCATCACTGTTTCCTCACCACAGACTCGTGACCTCGACCTCCGGAGGTCATGACTTCCCCATCTCAAACTGTGAGCCCAAATAAACGCTTCCTTCCTCGGGTTGTTTTTGGTCAGAGTATTTTTTTTTTTTTTTGGTTTAGTTTTGGTTTGGTTTTTATTTTTTTTTTCAATTCCTTGGATTGCTTTTGGTTGGAGTATTTTTTTTTTTGGTTTAGTTTTGGTTTGTTTTTTGTTTTTTGTTTGTTTTTTTTTTTCAAGACAGAATTTCTTGGTTAGCCCTGGCTGTCCTGGAA
>NC_022015.1:58948307-58954175 GCF_000317375.1 Microtus ochrogaster | reverse complement strand
TTTTTTTTTTTCAAGACAGAATTTCTTGGTGTAACAGCCCTGGCTGTCCTGGAACTCACTGTGTAGACCAAGCTTGCCTTGAACAGAGGTTCCCCTGCCTCTACCTCCCAAGTGCTGGGATTGGATTACAGGCATGCACCACCACTAGCTGACTGGGCCAGAGTTCCTTATCACAGCAACAGGAAGAGAAATGAAGACATCCTGGCTCCACACACTTCTCAAAAGTGATTAGAGTGTTGGTCTTGGATGCTTACAAGTGCTGTAGTTTCTTGAGCATGTAAATCTCTGTTCACAAACACATCACTGGCAAATGTGCGCGATGTCCTTTCTGAAGCAGTTCGGGAAAGGGAAAATTCAGAGAAATATTTCCAGGAGGTCAAATTCTGGCAGTATTGCCTATTTTCAAAATCAGTCTCTGTTGACGCCAGTCCCTCTGGACTGGACGTCTGGCAGGAGATGGTCGTTGTTACTGTAAAAGTTATAAACATTTCCAGAAGATGCTGGTGGAGGGAGGTTGGGTCAGATTCCTGATATCTGATCTTGACCATAAATGACAATTCTAAGGGTCCACACTTTATGTTAGGAACATCAGTAAAACTTTTAATCTTATACACACCTGCCTTTAAATGTTACTTTAGAAATTTCTGTCTTAAAAACCAAACATCACAAACAAAGGAACAAAAAATGAAAACTATCATAGTATCACTGAACTTCGTCGTAAAGTTAAGGTATAGTCTATGGGTGCCCTGAAATGTCACTTTGCCGTGATGTGATTGGATGATGGCGTTCAGTTACAACTCCATTTTCCCCTCATTAAAGAAAAACTTAGTGTAAAACATTATGGTCAAATTTAAAGGTATAGCTTTAAAGCAGAAATCAGAGTGTTAGCCAGTGGAAATTCCAGAGTATTAATACATATATGTAAGGATTTGGCTGATATGAACCTTGAATGATAGCATTCGCCTTTCAGGACCATATTGTTAGGGAACTTAGCAACCAACAACAGAATTGACAACGGAGAAAGAGGAGGAGGACAAAGGGGAGGAGGAGGTAGTAAGGGGATGCATTAAAGGCCACCTAGTTGTTCACAGACTCTCTTGGCAGACTAGAAAGCAAAGGAATGCACAGGCTCACTGTGGGTGGAAACTAGCTTTCCTGGGTTCATCCCTGCCACTACCCTAAGTGCCAGGGGTATTCAGGCACCTATGATGCTTAGGACACAGGGCCAGAAGCTTATTTTCTTCCTGTGTCACGCCATCCCTGCTGGCTCTGGCCCCTCTCCTCACTCTGCACTGGAAGAAATTGAAATCTGCTGGGAATCCACGTAGACTGGCAATCACCAACCATAATGCCTTAAATGAAATAGAAACGTGTTCCTGCTTGGCCAAAGTCCACATCAGAAATGTGGAGGCAGCATGATACCCAGTGGAATGGAAGCAAGGAGAATCTTTTGACCTTGCTCAATTCTGCAGCTTTCGCCTACAGGACAAACAGATGGCATGCTTATGTTCTCTCTGAAATTGTCCCGTGAGACAAGGGAGTCCACAAGGGAAATCTCAGGCTCCCTGTGTAACTTCACGCATTTGCTGAGCCTGAAATGGTTTGAGCCATCTTGGCCCCATGATAGTCCAGTGATAACCAGCCTTTTCCTGACCTTCTCTTTGAACTTGTGCTTAGAAGGACAGCATCCCTAGCTATCTAGCTATCCACCCATGCTTCCCTAGCCAATACCACTTTCCCACACTTGCTCCTTGTCCCAGCTTTGTGCTGGTACTTAAACTCCTCATAGTCTTTCAGGGATATGCCATAATTTTCCATCTTTGGCACCTAACAGTCAGGGTCATCTCAGGAGGGATGAGCAAAGATTCAAATGGTGCAGAGGCTGCCCCCGGATGATGTGAGAGCGCCTTCTAGAGCCCAAATGGGGTATGAGGCAAAGCCCTCTCTAGTCACTGCCCCTCCCTCAGCCTTTCTTCACCACAGTCCTTAGTGGACAGAACGTGACACTCACACTTCTGGCTTCCTGCAAATTGTGTCATCTTCTTCCTAAACTCTTTATGTCTTGGCAGAGCCTTAATGTTAAACAGAATGTGGAAGAGAAAATATTCAGTTTTCCAGTAAGAAAACTGACAACATTACTAATAGGATTATGAATAATTTTGAGTTTAAAAGAATTACAAACTGTTTTTTTGTTTGTTTGTTTGTTTGTTTTTCGAGATGGGTTTCTCTGCAGCTTTGGAGCCTGTCCTGGAACTTGCTTTGTAGACCAGGCTGGCCTTGAATTCAGGTAGATCCTCCTGCCTCTGCCTCCCAAGAGCTGGAAATAAAGATGTGTGCTACCACCGCCTGGCTACATTTTTTTTCTTCTAATTAAGAGACTAAGGTGCTGTGCTTGTGTAGTAGATTAAATTGTGATTGGTACTTGACCTTGTAAAATTAAAAATAGAAATTCCTCATTTATCTTATTCTGAAAAGTCTTTTTAAAAATGGGGTTTTTCTCGAAGCACTGGCTGCTCTTTCACCGGACCCAAGTTTGATAGTTGCTCACAACTGTCATAACTCCAGTTCGAGGGGATCTAATAACACTGCAGACGCTTCAAGCACATGGTGTACACCAATACCTATCATTTTTTTTAATTAAAAAAGGGAAAACAAGGATTTTCTGAATGCTAAGGAAGATCAGTTGAAAGGCTTTTTTTTTTTTACCCCTTTGTAGCAAGAGCATGAGTGGAAACATTCATATATTTTAAAGTAATTTTATTAGTGCTTCAAAATAGTAAATTCCATGGATATATATCTAAAAAAAACCTGGGGAAAATCTCTTCTCAGCAGACATAAAACAGATTCCTTAAAGCAAGTATCTTTAAGCGAACCATCGTTAAGAATGAACTAGCTAGGTCTTCTCTGTCCCCCACTCCTTCGTGTCTAAAGAAGCTATAATTCTTTGTCTTCCCCAACTCCAGATCCTCTACTGACGCTGTGACTCATCTCCTTACCCCAGACAAAAGGACAGAACAACTGAAAGGTCACTAAAACGCTGACTTTCCAGGGTTGAAAAATTGGTTTTCTCAATGAAAAAAAAAAAGTTAATCAACTGAGGCTTGAGCGGCATGACTCAATATTACACATCCATTCAGGTTATTCATTTCCTGTGACCCACAGCTTCCTCTGTGTCGCACGCACCCTTTCCTTCCTACTAATTCTGCGGTTTGCTGTGTATTCTCACCCAATCCGCTCTGAAAGCCACAAGTTCAGAAGTTCAGCCCTTTGACGCTGTAATCTTAAATATACATTGATTTTATTCCGAATGAAAATTTCAAATATATACACGAACCTTCTATTTATTTATCACCCTGATTTGGCAAGAGTCACTCAGAATTCTTCCTTCATCTGCCCACTTCCCTACCATCACCTTATCCCCCCATATTTTTTTTTTTTTTTGAGGAAAAAAACTGGTATTTGCAGTAAGACGTTGCTTTTGTCACTATAACCGACTCTGTGTTGTGCGGGTTCCTCTGTTTTATATACAAGACTATAACATCTTAGTTAGTGGACTTGCATTTTGTTTGCTAGAAATTTATAGCTTTCACTTACGATTTAGGAATATTGTACCTTTCGGGGCTGATTTTCTTGGACTGTTCCTTAAACGACTATGAAGCCCGGCCCCCTTGTCGTTGGCTCCCTCTTCCTGACTCTTGAAGCAAGGGTGCCACCTACTGGCAAGATTTAAAATGCTGTCTCACAGTGATGGTGATTTGAGAGAGGCGCCCATAGACTCGGATGTTTAAATGATTCAAAAGGCCAGGCCATTTCCAGTCAGCTCTTTCTGCCACCTGCTTGTGGATCAAATTTTTAGCTATTGATCCAGCCTGTAAGCTGCAATCTCATGGACGCATCCTCTGAAACTATAAATCTCCAATAAGCTCTTTCTTGTCTAGGTTGCTTCGCTCCGGGTGGTTTGTTTTAACGATAGAAAGGTAACTAAGGCATTGATTGAACTTAAAATTCTTTACCGTATTGCTTTCTGTTATTGTGACAAATACCATGAAAAAGTAACTTGGAGAAGAAAGCGTTTATCTCATCTTACAGTTTTACCTAGGGACGCTAAGGCAGAGGGACTCAGGGCGGGAACCTGGAAGCAGGAACTGGAGCAAAGACCACAATCAAAAGCAGCTTACAAGCTTGCTTCGCCTGACGTGCTCAGCTTCCTTCTTATACAACCCAGGCCCCCGGCCCAGGGATGTTACACTCATAGCGGGGTGGACCCTCCTCCACCAATTGGCAAATGAGAAGATGTCGCGCACATGAGCCCACAGACCAATCCAATAGAAGATGTCGCGCACATGAGCCCACAGACCAATCCAATAGAAGCACCTCCTCAGTTGTGACTCTCCCTCTTCTCACGCGTGACAGCCTGGTCCCTGATACTGACTATGACATGTGCCAAGAAACTCTGCGGCACACTGGATTTTGACTCCTTCTCAGATTAGCTTTAGTGTGTGTGTGTGTGTGTGTGTGTAGAGGGGGAGTGAGGGAGGTCGGTCACAAAGGAAACAAATTGTGCGAGAACACTGTTGCAGCCAAGAGTCTATTGTTTCCAGTTAAGAAGCCATGACAAACGGAAAAGCTGTGATTAAGGTTCCTATAGAAACAACTCCTCTCTCTTATTGTGTGATTCAAGAATCATTATTCCAGAAAGGCCTCAGGAATTACATTGTACCTTGTCCTCATTGCCGTAAACATTTATATGTTGTAAAGATTTTTAAAAGGGTTATTGAACACATAAAGGAAGTTTCTAGGCAATAAAAACTATTTACTTGGGCCCAGCAAGACAGTTCAGTAGGTAAAGGTATTTGTTGCCAAAACTCATAACCTGAGTTCCATCCCCAGGACCTACGTGGCAAGCGGAGAGAACTGATATCCTTCCGTTGTTTCTACACACACACACACACACACACACACACACACACTAATGAATATAATTTAAAATTTTTAAATTGGTTCTTTGGAGGAAAATATTGGGTTGTGTGTCTAAGTTCTATAAATTTTAGAAATTTTGATGCTTTTGTCTAGGAAAGAAAGTAGGCTTCAGCTGAGAAGGCTGCTCTGTAGTGTTCCCGCTTCCTCTGAATGGTTTTTGCGAGGCCTACAAAGCAGGGTAGAGTACAAATGCACGCTATTCTTCAGCTCCTCTCAGTAGATCTGCTACTGAGCTTTCTGGTTTGTGCTTCTTATCCCACTAGAGGGCACTGTGAGCGCTGGTCAGACGGTGGGGCAGGACAGCCCGCCCTCTGGGATGAGATCCAAGATAGAGGCCTTGAGCCCCTTCCCATAAATAACCTTCAAGGAAAAGGTGCACAAAAGACCTCAGGAAGTGGAGAAGAGAAAGCCAGAGACGGCAACGTTGTACAATGTTTTCTATATTCTTATCCTCTCTCATTTAGATGCCACGAGTCCTAGGGAAGTAGGTTTTACTATTTCTCATTTGAAATAAACATACATTTTATTGTTCCTCGTTTAAAATAACAAAGAGGCATCTACTTTACAGATCTTCCTGAGTTCCCTGAAGACCAGCAGTAGTCAAGGTAGTTATTCTGCCAGCCTGAGACCCTGAGAAATTAAAAGGGGCAATGTCTGCCTGCTGACCCATGGTGACCGTGTGACATCTGAGATATTTGGAGATGAGGCTTTATTACTCGTCACTCCAACATAATACAGCTCATCTGCAGAGCTGTTAAAGTCACTGAGAGCCAGGTGGGGTCATGAGCAGGGGCCTCTTGTCTGGTCTGAGGTATTTTTCCACCATCCATCGCTTGTCCATTTTAGGGTTCCACAAACACTTCTCAGAACACCTCACATGCACCAAGT
>NC_022015.1:58943731-58948207 GCF_000317375.1 Microtus ochrogaster | reverse complement strand
TTTTTTTCGAGACAGGGTCTTGCTGTAGCTTTGGAGCCTGTCCTGGAAATTAGCTCTTGTAGACCAGGCTGACCTCGAACTCACAGAGATCTTCCTGTCTCTGCCTCCAGAGTGTTGGGATTAAAGGTGTGCACCGCCACCACCAGGCTGCTCAATGGGCTTTTAACTTTTTAAGAAATTAAATATTTGTGCACACATTCCATAAAATGCATTTTTCTCCCAATCAAAAGACTATATAATGCTACATACCAGAGTTACAAACAGACAAAATTCCCTAACTTTGTGAAGCTTGTAGTCTAGAGAAGAAAAATAATGAATTTGATATTAATGTGTTATATATTATTATAATATATAATGTATATATTATTATATTATATATATTAATGTGCTTATATATATGCACATTACACTAAAAGGTAGATACTACATGCTAAGGACCTCCACAAGTCAGAGACAGCAGGCAAGCCACTCCTTACATGAGGTATACACATACATATTAAAGTTTGAGAAGTTCTGATAATAATGGAACAATGATCCATGTAATTATGTGATGTGGAATAAAGTACGGAAGCACCTGTCAAAAGCAAACCAGCTCTTTGGTAAGCAGGGGAAGATTCCATGTCAGTTTCTGTGGGGGCCGGAGAAGCCTGACACTAGCAAACAGGTACAGAGTCACAGCCCATCCTAAGTTTTGGGGCTTTTGTTTTGTCTTGTTTGTTTTTGTTTTTTGAGACAAGGTTTCTCTGTACAGCCCCGGCTGTCCAGGAACTCACTCTGTAGACCAGGCTGACCTTGAACTCACAGAGGTTCACTTGTCTCTGCCTCCCACATACTGGGATTACAGCAGCATCCTAAATTTTTTTTTGAAGGTTGTTTCTTGGTTTATATTTTAAGGCAGAGTTCTCACTAAGTCAGCAATGCTGGCTGGCCCGGAACTTGTAGAGCCCAGGCTGGCCCGGAACTCACAAAGATCTCTTGTATCTGACTTCCAGGGACTATGCTTAAAGGCATGTAGCTCCATACTTAGCCCAAGATTTTTAGCCTTATACTTTAGATATGAATATGTATTTATTTGTATGTGAATGCTTACGGGTATTAGTGTATCATTAGAAGAAACCTTGTTTTTTTTTTCCAAAATGCTTATAATACTGCCTATTTTGTTGCTATAGCAAAAATAAGCTCTAGACCACAAAGGATATTATATCAGAAAGATTACATTCACATTTAATCAAATTAAGCCTGCTCTATTCCAAAAGTTTATGGATTACTTTTTAAAATCAGAATAAAATGTGAAGCTCCCTGTGCCTCATATTCCTCAGTCACTAGTAAGCTCTGCTTCCTGCACCAAACACCTGGGCCCTTACTTCATTTCTTCTAAGCCTTGGCTCTGGTTCCAGCCATGGCTACAGACGTTAAAGGTCCCTTCGAGGGTCACTCTCTTAGAAACTGGTGCCTCATCTCAGGCATATGTCTGAGATTCAGACACCTCCTGTTCAACTAAGCTTTTTGTGTTGTTTTGTTTCAAAGTCCCAGGGGCCTTATCAAGTAAAAAAGCAAGTCGAGAACTCTCTCTGGGCTTTGGCCACAAGAGCCACCGCTACAAAAACCACCACTAAGATACTCATTACTCAGAATCAAGAGGCCCCTTTGGAAGCAGGCGGTTGTCACACGGCCTCATTTTGTACATACTGATAATTGCCAGAGCTAGAAGCTTTGCAATTAGCAACCAGTCTCCCCTTTCCAGCAGGAGTCCTGTGAGAGAACCCAGCTCCGAAAAGCACAGTTCCCATCCTTACAGAGCCTCCCTCATCTCCGCGAACCTGGCAGAAATAGCCGCTCTGTCATCTGTTTCTTAACTCTTTCCCTGGAAGGGTAGCCAGCATCCTCCCTGTTCCTTCTTCTCTACACCCCGACACAGTCTCCTTGACGAGCTAAAGTGTCTACAAAGCAGAGAAAACTATCTTCAGCAAAGGGCAGTTTTTAAGGTAGAAAAAGGCTGTTATAGGAAGTCTCTGACCACATATCATTGCAATATATGAAGTTACCTACAGTTCTGAGATTAATAGTACAACGTTCAGTCCACTGAGACTGTGGCCAGACAGTGTTAGATTGCTGGATTTAATGATGCCCACTGAGGAGACACATGAGGGGAGCAAGAGTCCTTGTGCCTTTGGATTTCCTCCTGGACATGTGACCAGTGTCACAACCAAAGTAAAGATGGGTGGCCTAGAGCAGAGACTTCCGCACTTTGTGGTAACCCACCTTCTTGATGGTTTTATTGATTTACTTGAAAAATGACTTTATTTCTGACTTTCTTTGTTCTGCTACTATGAAACTATTGCAGTATTAGATCATGGAATTTGGAGTAACCTAAATCTGTATTCCCAAGTCATGCTCACTCACACTGGGTTGCTAAATAAACTACCCTTATTTCCTCAGAGATGAGCTTTCTCTCTCTCTCTCTCTCTCTCTCTCTCTCTCTCTCTCTCTCTCTCTCTCTGTGTGTGTGTGTGTGTGTGTGTGTGTGTGTGTATGTGTATGAGTGCATGTGCACGGGCGCACACACACTCGCGTGCACTTAGCACTACAAGAGGCTGCAGCCTCCAGAAAGAAGGGCCATTGCTGAGGCAACCCAGAGAAGAACAGAAAGAACAAGAAGGAAAGAATCCCTTTCCTGACCCTGCCTCTTTTTAAATCGTCCAGTCTCTGGAGGTTCTTGTTGGTGGAACCCAACAAAGACCCAGCTCTGAATGGAGACACTTGTTTCCGAAGCCTTAGCATCAGAGAACTGATTGTATAAGTGTAGATGGAGAGCTTAAGTCAGCTGGCAAATAGCATTTCTGGTTCAAACAATGATTTCCAGTGGCTTCAGCCTAAACTGTCCACTTTAGAATTCCCAAGGTACGTCTGTCTTATCTACCGGTTTAACACCTGTTGGTTACCACTATCTTGATGCACTGCTTTGGTCGGTGCTGCAGCAGAGCAATTCTCTGACTGAGACATCCTTCTTGCAGTTATTAGGTGGAGTCTGTACAGAAAAACATTTCCCTGCCAACTATTTGGTTGATCTGAATTACAGTTTATGCAGAAAAAGATGGGAGAAACTTGAATATTGCTCTTAGCCAACTTCCAGAGTTGCCGACTTAGGAATAAAAGATGATCAATGTCTTAGTAACTTTTGATACTAGAAATCTGTAAGATTTGTTCGTATTTTTGATCCTCTTTTAATCTACTGTAGGCCATTATTCTCTTTTTATATTAAGGTTGCCTCATTTTAGGTCATTTAAGTGTTCATGGCATTTTTAAGGCATTCTGTTTCAGTTTATTTTCTGTAATTTTTTTAGTTGTTCTGGATTATTCTTGAAAAAATATCATGCATGATCAACTTAATTCTATCTCTCGGTTCTTCTGTGAAATTAGCAACTTATCTTGAACTTTCTCTGACTCGGTAAGATGCTAATAAGCACCTTAATTGTCTGGTGTTGGGCTACTCTGGGGAAATGATCTTGAGATGCCCTCTCCATCGCTACAACAAAGCTACAGTTAATTACAGAACTTAAAATTGTTCAATTCTAACCAAATTGGAGTTTATGTGCACTTCTTATATGGGGAAAGGGAGGGACAATATCAATAAAAAGTAACTACAGGATAATTATTCATTCTAAAATGCAAGCTAAGATTTTAAATCATCTTTCATTTTTTTTCAAAAGTAAGAAGTCAGAAATGATTGCCTTAAAATGGGTTTAATTTTGCTCCTACTGTTGAAATTATAGCAGTCGTGTTAGTATGTGGAGAGCAATAAGAGAGAAAAATGTGGACCCCAAGATTCACTTTCCAGGGAAAGGATTTTTCCTCCCAAAAAGTTAGTACTGCTTTGATTTACATAAACACTGCTTTTTATTCTTTTAGAAATAGATAAACTGGCAGATAACAGCACCTCAAACCAAATGACCAGGGCAACTCTTGGGAGGATGTTTTAGTCTCCTCTTCGGATACTGTGTGCTATTAATACCTCTCCAGTCCTTGCCTTCTTTTTGGCCATCAAAATTCAGCTACTGAAAAAATTAACTGAACTGGGTGATGGACAACATCATGTTTAGACTTTCTGGTTAACTGAACTGGGTGATTGACAACATCACATTTAGACTTTCTGGTTAACTGAACTGGGTGATTGACAACATCACATTTAGACTTTCTGGTTAACTGAACTGGGTGATTGACAACATCATGTTTTATGCATTGGCTTTCCTGCTCTTGCCAAAGAAATAATTCTAAAATTTGACTTATAGCACTTGATTAAAATCTTGCCACCATTATGGAAAGAACCCACATTTCTTAGCATGGAATATGATACCCTTCATCATCTGGCCTCAACTTATCTCCCCGTCTTCCTCCTTGCTGTCCCAGGCCCCTCAGGCCGCACACCTAATGCCCTGACTCTGGAACATTGGCAGAGAGCTTTCACGGTTTGCTTCA
>NC_022015.1:58929873-58942939 GCF_000317375.1 Microtus ochrogaster | reverse complement strand
TAGAGATCTGTCTGTCTCTTCCCGCTTCCACCCAGGGCTGGGTTATATATGTGCAGGGGGTACCCAGCTTTCCCATGAGCAATGGGATCCAAACTCAGGTACTCATCATGTTTACATAGCAGGAACTTTATCGACTGAGCCACGTCCCTAGCTCCTCTCGTATTTATAGCTCCAGTGAATAGTTTCTGATGGAATAAATGCATGACTGAACAGCATTTCATTCTCTCAAGTTGTACTACGTTATATACACTCCCAGCCTAATATAACCGAGCTCCCTGATGCTCCGTGTCTGCACCAGCCTTGGCATTGTCGGCCATTTACATTCCGAGCACAGCGGTGGCTCTGTCATCGTACCTTGCTGTAGCTTTAAAAAGCCCTTAGTATGCTAATGGCTGGAGCTGTAAGGAAAACGTTTCTCCTTCATTCATTAACATTTCCTAAAACTGCAGACACAGAGGCTTTTGCAGCCAGCTTTTTCCAGGTACAGTAAGAAAACCAGGAAATGTGGTACAAGATGAAGAACTATAGGTAAGACCTTAGAATCAGAACAAAAACCGATTTGATCCATAATTCTCAAATTTGGGGATTTATGTGAAAACTCACTGTGCATATTTAAATTACACATGCTGGTGTTACAGGCTTCAGAATGCTAGGGTAGCTGTTTGGAAGCTGGTCCTAATATCTGCATTTTAAAATAAACATCCTAAGTGATCTTGACATGGTTCACAGAATGAGAAATACTATTCAGACAATAGTTTCATATTACAAATTAATTTAGGAGACCACCTATTTGGTCTGTCATCTTGTTAATGTGAAAACTCTCTCTTCTCCAACCTGTGGGCATAGGCAGCAGTATTTCACAAAACTGAAATTCAGACTGCTTGGCCAAGTTTAAGACAAAAAAACAATGAATGAAGGTCTCTGATGATGCTGCAAAAGCAAGTTTAGTTAAGGAGAAGTTCAGTAGGGAAAAAGAATAGGCAGACTTTAGACTCGGCTGTTATCTTAGGCGAGGTCCTTCTGTCTCCCTAGCTCTCCACTTCTCACCTAAAAGCAGTACTATCTGGCCCTATCAGCTTTACAGAATTACACAAGGCTTACAATGAGTGCAACAACTGCAGACAGGACGATCTGACCACAGACAGTTACACTTTATAATTATGGTTTCAAACGATACATCTGTCTAAATTCAAGATATATAGCCTCGGGAATTTGTTCTTAAGATAACCTCTGCAGCATCCTATGAAAGAGTAATTAGGATTCTAATCACAGAGCGCGGTCATAGTACAGCTTAGAAACACGTGTAAGGAGCATCTTGAGTAACAAAGATACAAAATTAATTTAGATAGAAGACCGGAATTGAAGAAGTTTATTATTACTCCAGATAATTTCCCCCGTACTTATTTAGTAGCTTTTCCTAATCTCTATCATAATCCACAGGCCAAGGGATTCTGATGTACACCCGAATTTGAGAATCACCGGTCTTTTTCGTTGGATGTGATAGCGGGAAGGAAATCGTTATCCTTTAATTGAGCTTATTGTGCAAACAGCTTTATTATGGTATTATTTATATACCCTATTCACCAGTTCAAATTGTAGAACTCAGTAGTTCTTAATATAACAGTATGGCACTGGGAAGCATCATCACTATCAATTACAGAGCATTTTCATCAACCCGCAAAAAGAAATCCCTGGACAGCGGAGAGCAATTATACTCCATAGCAAGCGCTAATTAAAGTCCGTATAAACGAGCTTATTGGAGATTTTTTATAAAAGGGCACCATACAGTATGTAGACTTTCGGGGCGAATTTCTCTCCTTCTATCTCCTTCCCGCCTCTGCAGGCGAACAGGGATCGGGAGACACAAGGACGAAACCCCCAACACGAAGCCTGCTCCTACAGAACCTTAATTCCCCATCCAGGGTTACCCCCGCTTTCCAGGGTTAGCCCCGCGTCCGCCTGGGGAGCGCGCCCCGCCCATCCCCGCCGTCGCCTCATTGACGTCACTGCTCCAGCCGCAGACTGCCTGCCTCCTTCCCCGTCGCGGTAGCTTTGACAGGGCGCGATGGCGGCGGCCGGGTCTGCAGGGTTGCCGGCGACCGTGTCGGAAAAGCAGGAGTTTTACCAGCTTCTGAAGAACCTGATCAATCCCAGCTGTATGGTGCGGAGGCAAGCCGAGGAAGTCTATGAGAATATCCCAGGTCTGGGTAAGACTACATTCCTCTTAGACGCCGTCCGTAATAGAAGAGCAGGTTATGAGGTGAGACAAATGGCTGCCGCACTGCTACGACGGCTTTTGTCCTCTGGGTTTGAGGAGGTCTATCCAAATCTGCCTTCTGATGTGCAGAGGGATGTCAAGATTGAGCTGATACTGGCCGTTAAGTTAGAAACACATGCTAGCATGAGGAAAAAGCTCTGTGATATTTTTGCGGTGCTGGCCAGGAATTTGATAGATGAGGATGGCACTAACCATTGGCCAGAAGGTCTGAAATTCCTCATTGATTCGATTCACTCTAAAAATGTGGTTCTGTGGGAAGTTGCACTTCACGTTTTCTGGCACTTTCCCGGGATTTTTGGGAACCAAGATCGCCACGATTTGGATATCATCAAGAGGTTGCTGGACCAGTGTATTCAAGATCAAGAGCATCCAGCAATCAGGACATTATCTGCTAGAGCTGCAGCTGCCTTTGTCCTTGCCAATGAAAACAATATTGCGCTTTTCAAAGACTTCGCAGACCTGCTTCCTGGCATCTTACAGGCTGTGAATGATTCCTGCTACCAGGATGATGACTCGGTGCTAGAGTCCCTTGTTGAGATTGCGGACACGGTGCCTAAGTATTTGGGTCCCTATTTAGAAGATACTCTGCAGTTGAGCCTGAAGTTATGCGGAGACTCTAGGCTTAGTAACCTGCAACGCCAGCTGGCTCTGGAAGTAATAGTGACCTTATCCGAGACGGCAACGCCGATGTTGAAAAAACATACGAATATTATTGCACAGGCTGTGCCTCATATATTAGCGATGATGGTTGATCTGCAAGACGATGAGGACTGGGTAAATGCTGATGAGATGGAAGAAGATGATTTTGACAGCAATGCCGTTGCTGCCGAGAGTGCACTAGACAGACTGGCTTGTGGACTTGGTGGAAAAGTTGTTTTGCCCATGACCAAGGAGCATATCATGCAGATGCTTCAGAGCCATGACTGGAAATGTCGCCATGCTGGATTAATGGCCTTATCGGCCATCGGAGAAGGTTGCCATCAGCAAATGGAACCAATTCTAGATGAAACTGTTAACTCCGTTTTGCTTTTTCTTCAGGATCCTCATCCAAGGGTGAGGGCTGCTGCCTGCACCACACTTGGACAGATGGCTACCGATTTTGCACCTAGCTTCCAAAAGAAATTCCATGAAATAGTGATTCCAGCTTTGCTGCGAACCATGGAAAATCAAGGTAATCAGCGTGTGCAGTCTCATGCGGCTTCTGCTCTTGTTATTTTTATTGAAGACTGCCCCAAATCATTGCTAGTTCTGTATTTGGAAAATATGATAAAAAGTCTCCATTCCATCTTGGTAATTAAACTGCAAGAGCTGATTCGGAACGGAACTAAGTTGGCCTTAGAACAGCTTGTGACAACCATTGCCTCAGTTGCAGATGCAATAGAGGAAAGCTTCGTGCCGTATTATGATTTATTTATGCCCTCCCTCACACACGTTGTTGAGCTCGCGGTTCAGAAGGAACTCAAGCTTCTCCGAGGAAAAACTATTGAGTGCATTAGCCATGTGGGTCTTGCTGTGGGGAAGGAAAAATTTCTGCAGGACGCATCGAATGTGATGCAGTTACTGCTGAAGACACAGTCAGACTTAAATGCTATGGAAGATGACGACCCTCAGACCTCCTACATGGTATCAGCCTGGGCTCGAATGTGTAAAATTCTTGGGAAAGACTTTGAGCAGTATCTTCCCCTGGTGATCGAGCCCCTTATTAAGACTGCCTCGGCTAAACCTGATGTCGCTCTCCTGGATACCCAAGATGTGGAGAACATGAGCGATGATGACGGCTGGCAGTTTGTAAATCTTGGGGACCAGCAAAGCTTTGGAATTAAGACCTCAGGACTCGAGGCAAAAGCAACTGCTTGCCAGATGTTGGTTTACTATGCTAAGGAGTTAAGAGAAGGGTTTGTGGAATATACGGAACAGGTTGTGAAGCTGATGGTTCCTTTGCTGAAGTTTTATTTTCATGACAATGTTCGGGTGGCGGCAGCAGAAGCCATGCCCTTCCTCCTGGAATGTGCCAGGATTCGGGGCTCGGAGTACCTTTCCCAGATGTGGCAGTTGATATGCGACCCCTTAATCAAGGCCATTGGAACGGAACCTGACACAGATGTACTCTCAGAGATAATGAACTCCTTTGCAAAGTCCATCGAGGTGATGGGAGACGGCTGTCTTAATGATGAACACTTGGAGGAGCTGGGAGGCATTTTGAAGGCAAAGCTCGAAGGGCACTTTAAGAACCAGGAGTTGCGGCAGGTGAAAAGGCAGGAAGAGAATTACGACCAGCAGGTCGAGATGTCGCTTCAGGATGAGGACGAGTGTGACGTGTATATCCTGACCAAAGTGTCTGATATCCTGCACTCACTTTTTAGCACTTACAGGGAGAAGATTCTGCCATGGTTTGAGCAGCTCCTTCCGTTGATTGTGAATCTCATTTGTTCAAGTCGGCCGTGGCCAGACAGACAGTGGGGACTGTGCATATTCGATGACATCATCGAGCACTGCAGCCCAACCTCGTTCAAATACGTGGAGTATTTTCGGTGGCCGATGCTGCTCAATATGCGAGATACCAACCCCGAAGTCAGGCAAGCTGCCGCCTATGGATTGGGTGTGATGGCACAGTTCGGTGGAGACGATTATCGTTCTTTATGTTCAGAAGCTGTTCCGCTGTTGGTAAAGGTCATTAAGTGTGCAAATTCCAAAACCAAAAAAAATGTCATTGCCACCGAGAACTGTATCTCGGCAATAGGGAAGATTATGAAGTTCAAGCCCAACTGTGTAAACGTAGACGAGGTTCTCCCACACTGGCTGTCATGGCTTCCGCTGCATGAAGATAAAGAGGAAGCTATTCAGACTTTGAATTTTCTTTGTGACCTGATTGAAAGTAACCATCCGGTTGTGATTGGCCCCAATAATTCCAATCTTCCCAAAATCATCAGTATAATTGCAGAAGGGAAAATTAATGAGACTATTAGCCACGAAGACCCCTGTGCCAAACGCCTAGCTAACGTTGTTCGGCAGATACAGACTTCTGAAGAATTATGGCTGCAATGTATATCTCATCTCGATGAAGACCAGCAGGAAGCTTTACAAGAACTGCTCAATTCTGCTTGAAGCACTTTACTGTCACTTGAGTATCAGCTATCATACAAGTAACTACAAAGTGCTGTGAGTGGAGCCGTTCCACGAGAGATACCACTTCTCTCTGCTAAGCAGTTCATACTTGCGTGTCTCCCCAGGATAGTGTTAAGGTCTTCTGTTCATTTTGCATGTGGCATCTCTTAAAGGAACCGTGCTTGTAACTCGTGCTTCCAGTTGTCTTAAACTTATTTGTCAGGTCCCGTTTAGTGTGAAATGCATAACTCATTGCTGTTTGTCTGAACTGTTGCTGCTGGGTAAACAGTATACACGGTGTCTAGATGTCTGTGACATCTTGTGCTCACGAAGGAAGGGAAACTTCCAGGGTGAGCATCTGTGGAGTTGAGGGTGGGGTACGTTGGCAGACTCACTCTTCCTTGGTAATACTTCTGTTCGTTATGGTAATGGAAGGTTGCTAGAACGGAAAGAGTTTCAAGGTACTGCAGTGGATGTAGGAGTTTTTTTTTTCTATAATATAAATGAACTTTTCATATAGAGCTCTTATAAAGTGGTTGGAGCATGACTAAATTCCAGTTCCCAAGGTGTTCAGCTGAGAGTTATAAGAACCAAATTGGTCTTAAAAATTTGTCAACTGAAACATTTATGGGTGTGCAGGAGGAAGTGCTGGTGCAGTTCATCCTGGAAGCATGTGACAGGCCCTGACAGAGCTTAATAAACAATCAATAGTCAGTGTTTGTGGGTGTCAGTTATTGTTACATGTTTAGCAGAGTATTGCTTTGTGTTTGTATGTATTATCCCCTACCCCCACACCAAACAAGGAACCCTTCCTTTCAGGATGGGGCTTAAATAGATTTCTGTTTTGAAGCAGTTCCTGACAGAAACAGTGAAACAAACTTAATTTTATCTTTAAACATTAAAAAGAAAAGAGCTTTAAGATTAGTCATGTATCAGTGTATTGTTCTATAAAACAACTTTGAATTTGGGTTAGTTATATGAATTGAAATGTCTTATTGCTGAAGGTGTTTTGTAGAGTAGAAAAAAAGTTTCTACTAGCAAAACTTCATTCAAAACTTAGAAGCAAGAATGTCTGTTGTGACTTCCCTGAGCCTGTTGTGAGTGCTGTGTGTGTAACAGCAAATATGTCAGACCCAGTAAGTGTTCAATAAATTGTCAGTGTTACTACGATTGGTTGTTTTTCTGCTGTGTTCTTTATACTTCAGAATTTGCTTTACACAAAATCTCTCCCCTACTAGGTCTACCTAGACTACTGTGGACAGGAATATAAAGCTTTTTTATATATATTTTTAGGAATTTTAGATAGTTCAGAATTTGATATTTGGTATGGTTACAAGTGTATTTAAAATAAGTAGAAAAAAGCTATGTTGATGTTGAATAGTTTTCTCTGGGTGGTGGGATTAAATGGCAACTTCTCCTCTTGTCAATTATTTACCTACAAACAATGCGTTTTCATCAACTGTTTTGTAGCCTTCAAGGACCTGGTTTACTATCATCTTTACCCCTTCATGAACTGGAGTTAAGGTTCCTTCTCATCTATAACCCTTTCTCACCAATGTGTGGTTTGCAGTTCATACAGTCTTGTGAAACTCTGGCAAATGATTTGTAATTGGGTACTTGAAGTTTTGAAGTAAGGGAGTTTTTAAATTTGAATCTTGACAAACTATTTTCCCAAGTGTTTGTTTCCCCATCTGCAAGATAAGAATAATGCGTAGCTTATGTGATTGTTGTAAGAATCAAAGGCGATAATGAATTTAAGTGCTGAGCAACACAGGGGTCAATAAATGGAAGCTGCTGTGTGAAAAATTTCAAATAGATCTCGTGGCTAAAAGGGAGTGGGCCTTTGCTTGAGTTTGGTAGGCTTTAGATTCTTCAGTTTTGTCAAAGGAAGCCCAACCAGACATATCTGCCAGTTCATGAGCTATGGCTGACAGATAGGAAATCACAAATACCAGATTGGTGCATGCATGTGTGTAAGTCTGTGCATGTGTCTGTACTCCAAGAATTCATGTTCCTTTTTCACTATTTTTACCTACAACTATTATTTAACTTATTGAGTTCCCTGCCCACACAAAAAAAGGTTTTAAGGCATTGCATCTTACCAGTCCTTTTGTTTATACAAAAGTAAACAATCTTGAAGGTGAGACTGTCTCAGTTACAAATTTCATGTTCAAATTGCATTTCTGTAATTTTGGTTTGATATATCATTTCAAGTTTCAAGCAAGTAAGTGAATATTATGTGCATTAGAAAACAGTGATATCTGTTTTATATCTAATATCTCATTTCCCTCTTACTTTATGCAGTATATTAACTCTTGTGAATGATGAGTCCACTTTTTAGTCATTTATGAATAAGAATATGTAGCGAGTTGTTAAAGCTACACCAATGACGAGCTGTATAGCTTAATTTTAGTAGAAATATTTGGAGACATTTGAGCGAGATTGCATTCCCATAATTGTTAGCTAAACTTAAGAATCCTGGTGTTTTCCGTTTTTGAAATTTCAACAGAAATTTCAAACAGGATTTGGTTTACAAATATGTTTTTAAAAGTGTTAACTGGGAGCTGGAATTTCGAGAACTAAAGTTCTACAATCCTCCATTCTTCTTTTGCGCAGTGCTTAAACTTTCCTTTCTGATTTTTCCTAACTGCTAGTTTTATGTAAAGAGACCTGCAAGTCACAGGGAGGAGGGGTGCAAAGATAAGTCTTTTACAACGGAGAGGATTTACTTTTGTGCGTTCTCGTTATTCATTTGTCCTTAATAAAGGTCAGCCAGTTAACTGCTTTGAAACAAACTTATATTAAAACTTTTAGGACCAGAAAGGGTCTCACGAAAGTAATTTCTAGGCTTTTGATCACTTTCCTAAGAGCGTGCGCCCGCGCAGACGCTCTGCTTCTCCCTCCACCCCACCCCTCGCCCAAGTCCGCATATTGATGACATCATCGGCCCGCCTCCACACTCGGCCTCCGGGCCGGCGGAGGAGCCAAGACCTGGCTTCGGCGTCGCAGAAAGGGGGCGGGGCCACCTCGTGCCACTACGCATGCGCGCAGGGAATGGCGACGGCGCTTCTTTCTTTGCCGCTCTCCCCAGCTCTCCCCGGCCGGGGGGGCTGAGTGCCCTCCCCCTTTCCTCTCCGCCCCTCCCCTGCCCCCCCCCCGCCCAGCGGGGCTTCTAACTGACAGTTGTCGCCCGCCCGGTCAGTGCGCCGCCTCCTCCTGTCCAGATCCCCCGCAGGTAGACAGGGTCGGGAGGGGGTGTGAGGGAGAAGGAGGAGCCGGAGCCGCGGCGGCCCGGTGCTGCGGCCCGCTCGGGACGGAGTAGCGACCTCTTCCTCCTCGCCCCCTCCCAGCGCCCCGTCGGCCCGGGAGGGGGTGGGGCGCCGAGGCCCGGGCGGCCCGGCCGGTGAGCGGGCGGGAGGAGGGTGAAGCCGGCGCGGGCCTCGCGCCGCCGCGGGGAGGGGAGAGGAGGGCACCTAGGCTCTCCTCTCCCCCCCTCCCCCGCGCGCCATGTAACCCCGCCCCGCGGGCGCGAGCCTGAGACCCCCGCGCGCGCGGGTCCCGGCCGGCGACTGGAGAGCAAGGCCCGATGCGGCACGGGCTGCGCGGCGGCGCCTCGGCTCTCTGAGGAGGCGGCCGGCGCTCACGCGTCTCCCGGCGCCTCGAGCGGTCGTTCCTCACCGCCCAGCCTGGGCCTGCCGGGGGACATGAGCGAACCGGGGACGCCGGGGGAGATGGAGCGGGACGCGGAGGAGGAGCGGCCGCCACCGACGACCCGGGAAGGGAACGAGAAGGAGGAGGAGGTCGCAGCGGCGGCCCGGGCCTCGGAGCTGGTCCGCAGGAGGAGTGCCTCCTCGTTGGACGACGACGAGGAGGAGGAGGAGGAGGTGGCGGAGGCGGCGGTGGTCGCGGGCGGTGGCTGCAGGGAGCAGGACCTGACCTACGAGCTGCAGCAGGGCTACCGCATCCTGGGCGAGTTCCTGCAGGAGAAGCACCGCGGCCTCACCGCCCCTTTCCTGCAGCCCTTGGGGGGCGTTGCCGCCGTGGAAGAAGAGGTGGCCGAAGGGCGGCGCGCCGGGGGCCGGGGCGGTCGCGTCGTCCCGCCCCAGCCGGGCCAGGGCATGTGTC
Organism: Microtus ochrogaster; assembly: GCF_000317375.1. Lineage (NCBI taxonomy): Eukaryota > Metazoa > Chordata > Mammalia > Rodentia > Cricetidae > Microtus > Microtus ochrogaster. The sequence continues at coordinate 58,933,431 of NC_022015.1, read as the reverse complement.
TGTTGAAGATGGAGGAGAAGTTCTCCAGCGGCCAGTACAGGGGCATCACCGAGTTTGTGGCGGACTTCAGGTTGATGCTGGAGACGTGCTACCGTCTGCACGGAGTCGACCACTGGATCTCCAAACAGGGCCAGAAGCTGGAGATGTTGCTGGAGCAGAAGTTGGCCCTTCTCTCTCGGTAAGCGAGCCGGGTCCCCAGTGGGACTGACAGACAGACACAAACACACCCGCACACGTGTCCGAGGAGGGGCTGGGCCAGGGCCTGGGGGGCGGCGCTGATAGGTGCAGAGTTGGTGCTGGCACCTCGGGAGGAGGAGCAGCGCTGGGCGAGGAACCGGAGGGGTGTGAGGGGCATGGCTCGAAGGGCGAGTGCATCCACGGAGGAGCCCAGAACTGCCGAGGACATTAGAGAGGTTCCAGAAGTTAAGAGTCGCACGAGTAGGCAGAAGGGAAAGCCTTTTGTAGGATGGAGGTTGAACCCGCAACTTGTAGACATTTTTTAGCATGGCGTCTAAAACAGCATGTAGGGCGAAAAACCTTTAGAAAATAATTTTGGCTCGTGTAGAAAGATGATCGCTTAAAATTTTAATCTTCTACCGGTTTCAGCCATTGGAAATTTAGTGTTATTAGGTGTTTGTTTCATCTGAGGAAATTAAATTTTTGCAGTGACACGAAATGAATGCATCAACACAACATCTTTCATAGGTTTAGACTTGTACTGTGTGTGTGTCTGTTTGTCTGTCTTTTCTTCCAGTGCTAGATAAAACAAAGGGTTTCAAACATACCAGACAAGCAATCTACCACGGAATTAAGTATAGAGCCTTAGAAATTTTTTATTCTACTAGGAATTATAGGTAGTTCAAATTGTACCATCGTTTTGATATACATCACCTATATCCTCTTCTTCCCCCTTTTAGGAAGAGAAAATAAGTTAACACAGGACACTAAAATTGAACAATCTCTATATACTGGACGTGAGCTCTGTTAATTAAAAATTTTCAGTAATAGAAACGTCTTTAAATATTAGTATTAATAAAGGTGGAATAATATATTGCCAAGACTTTTTACTTTCTGTGTGTGAGAGAGTGTGTATATGCGCTTGTGTGTGTGGGAGCATGATCAAGAAGTGGAAGCTAGGAGCAAGTGTCTAGTGTGTGCTGCTACTCTCCACCTTTTCCCGTGTGGCGTGGCTCCTCCCTAAATGTGAGACTTGCATTTTCTTAGGGATTGGAAGCCAGCAATATCCAGCTAGCCTCCTGTGTTCATCTCCTGTGGAGCTGGGCTTATGGGCTTGTTCTGTGGTAATGGGATCTGAACGAATCGAATGGATCGTCTTGATTCGGTGTCAAGGGTTGGTTAACTACTGAACCAGCTATCTCTCTAGTTCTCAGAATAGGAGTTTGGCTATTTATTAGCTGAATGAACTTGACTGACTTGACTTTTTTGGCCTATTTCCTTGCCTGTAAAATGGGAACAGTATCATCTCATCTACTTCAAAAAATTGCTATGAGAACTAAATGGTTTTTTTAAAAACAAAGTCAAAGCCGGGCAGTGGTGGCGCACGCCTTTAATCCCAGCACTCGGGAGGCAGAGGCAGGCGGATCTCTGTGAGTTCGAGACCAGCCTGGTCTACAAGAGCTAGTTCCAGGACAGGCTCCAAAGCCACAGAGAAACCCTGTCTCGAAAAACAAAACAAAACAAACAAACAAAAAAAAAAAGTCAATACCGTTGGTCATGTAACTCAATGTATTAATCACAGTAGTGCAGTAAAATGAATATTATCTCAAATCTGGACTTGAGCATTGCATATATGTAAAATAATCTATTCTTCATTTGTCTTTGGCTGCTCATATACTAATTCCAAATCTGTTGCTGACTAATTTCATTAAAAGAGTAATATAGTGAGTGCTTAAGTCACTAGAAGGCAAATTCCCTTTAAACAAACTAAAGATGTTTTTGCATTCTTCAATAAAATAGAATTATTTGGGAATAGGTTAACTATTTGCAAATAGCTATAGATTATTTTTAATGTGTTTATTTGGTGATAGCTATTTCTTACTGTGTTTGTAGCTTACCTTTACAGGGCATTGTGGTGTGGTGGAGATGGTACATATAAAAAGCCAGTTATTCACGTGTCGTCATTTTATAAAGAAAGCTTTTTTAAAACAGACTTTATTTTTAAGTGTGTATGTGTGGGTGTGTATGCGCACGTGTGTGCACACATGTAGTGGGGTGCTAATGTGCATGTGAATGCAGCTGCCCTTAGAGACCAGAAGAGTTTGTCAGACCTGCTGGAGCTCAAGTTACAGGTGGTTTGAGAGCCGAGCCACCGGAAGTGAGTGCTAGGAATCCAACTCTGGTCCTCTGGGAGAGCAGTAAGTTCTCTTAACCATCTGAGCCATCTCTCTGGTCCCACATGTCATTATTTTTAAATAGCTAAATATACTCAAAACTGATGTCACAGGATTTTAAACACAGAAGGAACCTTAGCATTCTTGTAGTCCATCTAGTTTACAGATGGAGAAAGAGTCATGTAGAATGAGATAAAATAGCTACATAGAAGTTCTAGAAAGTAACATAGATATAACTAGTCTGTAGATATTTTCAGTTACTGTGCATAAGAAATCTTTTCCTTTAAAAGGACAAGTTATTTTCTTTTTCATAAAAATTTTCAAATATCATTATGCGTAGTGACTTGTGCTCAGAAATAATCCCATGTGATCAGTAGTGTCTACACTTAGAAGTTAAACTTACAATGTTGTAAAGTTAATAAAAAATATGTAACTCTGATTTTTTAGGCCAAAAGAAATAAAAGTTGCATTTTAGTAGTAAAAGTAATTTGATAGTCTCAAGTAGATAGTTTTGACTCTCTCATGTTTTTGTCCCAGTTTACATATATTTGATGTATGCAAACATTTTGAAAGTGCTAGACTATATTTGTAGATACAAAAAAATTCTTATATATTAGCTTAAAATATGAGTCATAACTGAGTGTTTTGAGTGGGCAGAACTTGATGAAAGCTACAGCTGCTGGAATATAAGTTAGATAAATAGATGTACTGGGGCAGTGTTCTACAGACTTCTTGTGTGTTTCAGGAAATAGATGACTTTGTAACTGTCTTAAAGTGATGTGTGCTATGTTTGTAATTAAGCCAGCATCACAGATTGTTTTCATTTGTCTTCTGATGTGTATTTCTTAGACACCTAGTTAACTATTGTTTTTAAATGGTAAAGATTACTTTAAAGAAAAACAAAAAAAAAAGATTACTTTAAAGGTGCTGCATATATGAAGCTGACAAGAAGGCTCAGTGGGTAAAGGCAGCTGCTGCCAAGCCTGAGAACATGAATTTAATCCCTGGAACTTGTGGTAGAGGGAGAGAATAGATTCCTGAAAGTTGTCCTCTTTCACTTGTGGGGACACACACACACCCTCCAAAAATAAATGTAAAAAAAAAAAGAAACCTTTTTTTTTTTTTTTTGAGCTGCTGCACATACTGTTGAGCTTTCCATTAAGCATTCGATGAGGTATAATAGGTAAAGAGGGTGCCATGTTATCAT
>NC_022015.1:58925033-58929371 GCF_000317375.1 Microtus ochrogaster | reverse complement strand
AAATATTAGTTCTTTGCCTCCAAGTGGTATGGAACCATTTAAAATAATACTTGTATTATTATAATACGTGTATAATGGGTATACAGAACAGAAATCTAAAGGAAGTTGACTTAAAGCTAAGGGAGAGTAGGATGGCGAGTGAGGGGAAGAGAAGGGAGAGTAGTGTAAAGCTGCTGGGGGTTACACTTGAACTGATTCGTAAAGGAGCTGAATTATGCTCTTGGATTTTTCAGGAGTTATATGGGGACATTCCAATACACTACAGTGAATGCAAGGCGTGAAACAAATTTCTAGAAAGCACAAATTATTCTTTATGCTTTAGTAGGGGTCTAAATCATATCTATGCTGCAGGAAGCTATGTAGAATCTAGGATGGGAAGAAAATATTAGAACCTAAGTAGACTCTTGTTTTGGTTTGTATCTTTGTGGCATTTATAGTAGTGCTAAATATAGAAACCTATAAACAACATTTGTATATGTTATTGAATTGTTTCTTTCAGAACTAGGATTGAGGCTTAGGTCTTGTTCTTTCAATTTCCAAAACCTAATTAAATGCTTGCATACATTCTGAATTGAGCTACAGATGTGTATATTTTTCCCCTAAAGTGACACCATATTTTTGAAAGACACAACATAATATTTTAAGTAATTAATTTTTAAAACTATAATTTATACCACTTGTCTTCGTTTCTGTTGCTGTGTTAAAACATCGTGACCAATAGCAACTTGGGGAGAAAAGGTTTTATTTCATCTTACATAGTACACTCTGTCACTGAGGGAAGTCAGGACAGGAACTCAAACAAGGCAGGAACTGAAGGAGAAGGCAGAGAGGAGTGCTGCATACCGACTTGCTCACCCTGCCTTGCTCTCCATGGCTTGCTTAGCCAGCCTTTATACCTTCCAGGACCTTCTGCTCAGGGTGTCACTGCCCACAGTGAGCTGGTTTCTCTCACATCAATCATCAGGCCAGGTTAGTGGGGGAATTTTCTAAACTCATGTTCCCATTTCTAAAATGATACTAGCTTATGTCAAGTTGACAATTAGCCAGGATTCTTTCCCTCCCTTTGGGCTTTCTTCTCTTTAGACAATGTGTGTATTTAGAAGGAATATCATTTATCATTTAAGGCAACCGAGAAACACTAGTTAGCATTACAAATAGGGATTAAGCTCAGCGTGGTAATGCACACCTTCAATCCCAGAATTCAAGAGTTAGAGGATGGCCTGCTTTTATATACGTCTGTCTGTCTGTCTGTCTATTTATATCTATCTATCTACCTACCTACCTACCTACCTACCTACCTATCTATCTATCTATCTATCTATCTATCTATCTATCTATCTATCTATCTATCTATCTATCTTGAGATCCCTGTAGGCCAACTGGAGCTACATAGTGAGACCTTGTCTTACAAAAATAAAAACCAGAAATGGAGTAAAGTTATGTAAGTGGAAAGGAATAGAATAGATTGTAATAGGAAATTATGTATACAAGATTTAGGAAAATAGACTGAGAGCTGCTTCAGCACTTAAGAGCACTTGCTGATCTTCCAGAGGGCCTTATTTCACATCCCAGCATGTATGTCAAGAGACTCATAGGTGATCTAGACAGGTACACACAACCACACACACTCGCACACACAAAATCTTTTAAAAGAAAGATTTAGAAAAATGACAAATTTTAAGATTCTTTCAAAATTGATCAATGGAGGTATTTTTGAAGGTTTTAAGAATATTTGCATGGGCCTGAAAAGATGGTTCAGTGGTTAAGAGGACTGACTGTTCTTCCAGAGGACCCAAGTTCAATTCCTAGCACCCACATGGCAGCTTAAAAGTGTCTGTAATTCCAGTTCCATGGCATCAACATGCTCACACAGACAAAACACCAGTGTACATAAAGTTAAAAATAAGTAAATCATTTTTTAAGAAAAGAAACACCGGGCTGTGGTGGCACACGCCTTTAATCCCAGCACTCAGGAGGCAGAGGCAGGCTGATCTTTGTGAGTTCGAGGCCAGCCTGGGCTACAAGAGCTAGTTCCAGGATAGGCTCCAAAGCTACAGAGAAACCCTGTCTCAAAAAACAAAACAAAACAAAAGAAGGAGGAGGAGGAGGAGGAGGAAGAAGAAGAAGATTATTTTCGAAGAAGAAGAAGATGATTATTTTCACATATAGTCCAAGAATAGCTTTTTCTAGTTTCAAAAGGTTGATGTTATAAAATATCCATCATTGATAACACTAATGAAGGTGAATTAATATTTTTTTGCATTTGGACATTTCAGATATTTTGATGAAAATAATCAAATGATTATTAAAATGATACATATATGCATTATGCATTAAAATATCTCTTAAAACTGGTTCTCAACCGTCCTAATGCCTTAGTTCAGTTTTACTTTTGTGGTGACTCCCAACTATAAAATTATTTGTACTGATACTTCATAACAGTAACTTCTCTACTGTTATGAATCCTAATGTTATTATTATATGTGTTTTCCAGTGGTCTGTGAAAGGGTCATTCAACATCCCTCGAGGGGTCGAGACCCACAGGTAGAGAAATGCTGTCTTAAAATAGAGCTGAAGGTTGGTTTAGAAATTTCTTTTTAATTGGCAAAAAATGTTTTCCTTGGAAACAGAAATATAAAAGAATCATTATAGTGGATAAAAGCCTCAAAATTTTAAAAATCAAGATGTCCAAGTGCAAGTAGTAATTGAATTCTGTAGTAAGTGAATTAATTAATTAAGTAGTAAGTGAATTCTGTAGACTGATTTTAATACTGTCCTAAGTCAAATTTGAGGTTTGGTTGTTTTGACTAAGGTCGAAATTTAGAAATTGGTTGAAAATTTTGACAAGAGGCTTGTTTTGAGTAGTCCCACCAAGTTTTGTCATTCTCTTTTATGAAAAAGTAAAAGGTTTATAGGAGCTCAAGAGAACCCAAAGTATAGAACTCCTTTTTATATATATTTAAACATTGGAGACTTTTGCCCTTTAGTGATAGAATCTGGACTTTCCTCTTGTTCAGAACTATAGAATATTAAGAGTTTGATATTGCATGTAATTCTATTATAATTGCCATTTGTTTTAGAATAGTTTTATTCAGAAAAGGCCCTGAAAATGTTTAAATGTGGGATGAAAATAAAATTCAGTAAGACATTTATTGATCACTTCTTTTGTTCTAGGATTTGAGATCACTTCCTCTTTTCAAAAGATTTAAAAACACATGCCCAGGTGTGGTAAAAGGTAAAGCCTACTCTGTGATTACAAAATAGCTCCAATTGACAGAACACTTAGATGACATAATGCTATATGCACAGCCCTCATGCAGTTTGTACGTCGCTCACTTTGTTTTTTTCTCAAGGGTCCAAAAGGCTTAAGACAATTAGGGGGACTCCCCTCCTGGAAGAGAGTCTGTCTAGACCTTCTCTACCTCAACTTGAGAAAAGCAATTTTTTGATGGAGGTTGATTGGTAAATCTTGGCTTAGTTTGTAAATAAAGTACTCTCTGTGTTGTGTTCCACGGGCGCATACTTTAGGATTACTGTGGTCAGCTACGTTCTAGAGTGTTAGAGGTATGTAGAGGTAATATAACTGGTATGGGGCAGGGGTGAAGTTTAAAATATCTTTCTATATTTTTTCTTTTTTTTTTTTTTTTTTTTTTTTTTTTTTTTTTTTTTTGGTTTTTCGAGACAGGGTTTCTCTGTAGCTTTGGTGTCTGTCCTGGAACTAGCTCTTGTAGACTAGGCTGGCCTTGAACTCCCAGAGATCCGCCTGCCTCTGCCTCCCGAGTGCTGGGATTAAAGGCGTGCGCCACCACTGCCTGGCCTATCTTTCTATATTTTATTCAAGACATTGTAGTTTTGAGCTAGATGAAATTTATCTCATTTAAGTATTTGAACAGTACTAGATGATGCATAAAATCCTCTAGATATATTGGTAAGCATTGTGTTGTTCCTTCAAGGAGATACATGAAGAAATCACGTAGATCTGGAGATAGGAGAGTACAGTATTGGACAAGGATACCAAACCAAAGCTTCATATGAGAATTGATTTTCTTTCTTTTTTTTTTTAATTGAGAAAAGGAAAAAACAAGTATCTGCCTCCTCCCAGCCTCCCTTTTCCCCCTCCCCCAAGCTCCTGTCCCCCTCCCTCTCTAGTCCATAGAGCAGTCAGGGTTCCCTGCCCTGTGGAAAGTCCAAGGTCCGCCCCCCTCCATCCATATCAAGGAAGGTGAACAACCAAACTGGCTAGGCTCCCACACAGCCAGAACATGAAGTAGGGTCAAAACCCCGTGCCATTGTCCTTGGCTTCTCATCAGCCCTCATTGTTCGCCATGTTCAGAGAGT
>NC_022015.1:58914188-58923013 GCF_000317375.1 Microtus ochrogaster | reverse complement strand
AAGGAGCTAAAAGTATACAATGGAAGAAAGAAAGCATCTTCAACAAATGGTGCTGGCACAACTGGATGTCAACCTGTAGAAGAATGAAATTAGACCCATATCTATCACCATGCACAAAACTCAAGTCCAAATGGATTAAAGACCTCAATATCAGCCCGAGAATTGATTTTCTTTATCAGTCTTTTGGGAGAGAAAAAATTGTGGAATATTGTGATTTAAATGAATATACCATATGTTAAAAACTGGAAAACTTGATAGGAGGCTGCTAGTGAGTCTAGAAAGAGTATATTATAGTACCAATAAAAGGTATTATTTTCAGTACTGTAAACTTTATTGTCTAGAGTTTCTGTTTCACTTGAAAATATTGTAGATCTCATATAATAACATTGCCTTGATAGAGCAGTGTTTGTTTACTTTCTAGCCTATTAGTATGTTTGTTTAAAATTCTTATTAAATTACCTAATATTTGTTTGTTTTGCTTTAGTTGGGAAAGACTAATAAATGTCAGCAGTAGGTAATATTATCTACTCAAACCTTTGGCTATATCATCTTTCACCTAAGATTTGTAAAAGTTCTAGAATTATTCATGCTTAGGTCTCAGGATATTGGGTATTATTACTTTGAAACAAGAATTATCAGCAAAATAATAATTGTGGTTATTGCCAAGTAAGAAAGTTACTAGATTTATCTACCCACCCTCTTTCTTTTTCTTTCCATAGTCTCCTAAATGTCCTAAACTGACCTTGAATTCATTGTGTAGTCTCACCACACACCAGTTTATGTAGTGCTGGGGTTTGTGTATGTTAGGCAGGCACTATGCCAACTAAACTACATCCTTAGCTCCTCTCTGTCTCGAAAAACCAAAAAAAAAATGTATTTATAATTTTGACTCAACTATATAGGTAAAACGTAGTGTTGAATATGAATAATCAGGGCAGTGATATATGTATGTATTTGTGACTACATAGTAGAACTGTGGATATTTAATCTGTCTTTTTACTCTTAATTTTTCTGCAAAGGCAAGTATTACAGTTTTGTTTTAATTTTACTCAAAATAAAGTTTTCTAGATGTTTTAAAATTTTATAATAGCTATAGGGCTAGAAAGAGGGCTCATCTGTTAAAGGCTAGGCTCATAACCAAAAATAGAATAGCTAGTACTAAGGTAGAATCCTTATTTTACAGTCTAAAGCTTTTGGGCCCACACATCCAAAAGCATTTTCATATAGAAATATCTTTTGTGATAGTATTTTATGCCTTTACAAATGTTAGTGAGTGAGTCTTAGAGTCCACATTTGCTCATTTGATATGGGATCCACTAAAATATTAAAAAGTAGTGAATGTAGAAGATAAAGCAGCTTCCTTTTATAAATGTTGCTTATCTGTGAGGTTTGTCTTTTGTGTTAAAAATCAGTGAAAAGCAGTGCTAAGAGATAAAATGCAGAAAGTGTTTGAAGTGGTGATTTAGAGCATGAAATATGCTTGGGATCTTCTTTTCCCAAAGGATAGCCTTCTTCAGATACATCCCGTTTGTTAAGGATGAAATTTGTAAAGACTACAGACTTAGTTTGCAAAAGCTTGAAGGTTAGTTATGTTAGCAACTGAAAAAATTTCTCATCCAACCCAGTCTAACAAAGACGAGTTATCATGTGATTTTTTTTTTGTATGTAGAATGGTGGGGGACGTATCATGAAAGTAAAAGTTGGATTATTAGGCATGTAAAAGGGTAGAAATGGAGAGTCAGAGATGATGGAATGGACTTGAGCAAGTACACCGTATTCATATATGGAAATGTCACAATGAAACTCCCTTGTACAATTAATATATGCTAACAAAAATAATTTTTAAGAGGAAAAAAATTGGGGTGGAGAGATGGCTCAGTCAATAAATGCCTTCCCTGGAAGGACCCATGAGGACCTGAATTTGGATCTTCAATGCTTTTGTAAAGGCTGAATATGATGGCACAGGGAGAGAGGGAGGGACGGACGGACGGACGGAGGGACACAGGGACACAGAGAGGCAGGCAGGTCCTCAGGACTTTCTGGCTAGCCAGTGTAGCCAATTGGTAAGCTCTGGGTTCAGGGAGAGTCCCTGCCTCAAAACAGAAGGTAGAAAGGGTTGGAGAGATGGCTTGGTGGTTAAAATCACCCAGAGAACCCAGGTTTGATCCCAAGCACCTTCATGATGGTTCTGCAAGCATCCCTAACTCTAGTTCCAGAAGATCCAATGTTCTTTCATGGTTTTCATGGGCTCCAGGTCTGCACATTTTGCACAACACGCATGCAGGTAAAACAGTTATAGACATAAAATAAAGTAAGTCTTACCAAAATAGTAAAATGGGGAGTTATGGAGAAAGACAGCCAGCCTTGCTCTCTGGCCTACATATGCATGTCTGTACTAACTCATACATATGCACAAACATGCACACATATACTATTTTTTTAAAGGAAGAAATTACAGTTTACTAGCATATGACTTTTGTAATAGTATATGTTCTCAGCCTTTTTGGTTGACATTAAAAAACTTTTCCACAAAATATGTACTCAGAACACTAATTTCCCAGGAGCATCTTATGTTTTGTCTTTATTTTTTATATTTATTTCTTACTACATCTATTTATTTGTATGTTTATGTGTATTTGTGCATACATACACAGCAATAAGCCTTTAGAGGTTAGAGAACAGCTTGAGGAAGTCAGCTCTTTTTATTATGTGTGTCTTAAGAATCAATCTCAGGTCATCAGACTTACCTGCCAAACAGTCTTACTGGCTCATATTTTTGTTTTTAAATTGCCTTCAGACAGGCCTGATTACCTAGGCCTATAAATTCCAGCACCTGGAAGGTCAAATAGACTAAGCTGTTCAAGGCCTGCTAGGCTCTATGAGACCCTACGCTGAAAAAAACAACAACAACAAAAAACCTGAAACAAAATACTATACCAGATGTGGTGGAGCATACTTTAGATTGTAGTGCTTGATCGTGAAGGCAGGCAAAAAAATCCAAAAATCTATAAAACAAAAAATTTCCTTTAGAAATAGTGCTACATAAATAATTACTAGAAAGACAATTCAGAGTACTTTCTCAGGTTTGTCCTAAAAAGGAAGAGTCCACATCATTTCACATAGAATGCAACAGGCTGTTTAAAACTCTCATTGCATACTTTTCTGCTACACTTACAAAAACAGTTTTCAAATATCTGGAATTTTATATTTGAAGATGAAGATATTAGAAAATAACAAAGCTGAAGACATGTTTAATATTTGCTGTGAATATTTGTGTTTGTACTTGGAATATACTACAAATACATTCGTTCATGACTCCCTTATTTTCCTTTCTGATATTGCCTTATCTAGAATTTCCTAACCATTCTTTCTTAATAATTTTCCTCTTCCGGGTCATTATCACCTTTAAAGTGCTTTGTTTTTAATAGGTTTTTATTTTGTTTCACTTTGCAACCTAACACATAATGCGTATGTGTTCAGTTTGTTATGGAAAGCTATTTCTTTATAATCTATTTCTCTCCTCTCAGTAGAATATAAACTGTGAATACAGGGACATTTTCTACTTGGTTTGCTGCTACTTAACTTTTGTGAATATCACTTGAAATTAAAATGTAGGTACCTCTTTAAGAACAAAGGAATTCTGTGATTACTTTTTAGGTTGAAAAGAGGCTCCATAAGCCTTCATATGAGGGAGACCTCAAGGAGTGGATACAGTTTTAGAAACCTTATAAAATTTAAGTTTGAAGTTAGGTCTGCCTGGACAGTTGAGTGAGACCCTACCTGGGGTGGTTGGGGTAGCAAGTGATACTGAATTTGTCTTCTTTGTACAAGTGCTGGTGGATTCAGCTGTCCGTACTACAGAAAGAGAATGAGAGGGAGAAATAACTGTGTATATAATAAAATGCAATATGAACTGGAAGTGGTGGTGGTATTGCTTTTAATACCAGCACTTTAGAGATAGAAGCAGGAGGATCTTAAGCTTGATGCCAGCATGAGCTATGCAGCGAGACACTATCTTGAGAAGAGAAGAAAAAGAAAGTATGGTTAATGTGGGCTAGAGTCTAGACTGAATAAAAAGGGAAAATGAACTGAAGTAGCACTCATTTCTCCCTGCATCCTGACTGTGGATCCAGTGTGACCTGGCCTGCCTTGATAGACTGTTTCTTCAAACTGTGATCCAGATATCTCTCATTTCATTAAAGTGCGCTTGCCAGGGATTTCCTCACATAAATAAGAAAAGTAACTGATAGAGCTGCTAAGAAAGGAAAGAAAACCACTTTGACTGAGTCAGCCCGACTTATTACAAACTAAGGTGATTCCATCAGTCGTGCCATGATGATTTTGAAAGAATTAAAACTATACCTTACAATTTTTTGATATTTCATGCCATATAATATTAGCTAGTTTTTTTTTTTAAAGAGTTTTCACTACTTCATTCTAATTTGTAACAGTACTCTCATGGCTAGTTTATCAGTCTCGGGCAGCGGTTCTCAACCTTCCTAATACTGTTCCTCATTTCAGTGACCCCAGCCATAAAATTATTTTCATTACTACTTCAAAACTGTAATTTTGCTGCTGTTATGAATTGTAATGTAAATGTCTGATACGCAGGATATCTGATATGCAAACCCTGAGAAAGTCATTTGATTCCCAAGGGGGTTGTGACGCACAAGTTGAGAACCACTGGTCTAGAGCAAGCAATAGAAAAAGAGCCTGTCTTGGTTGCCTTTAATATACAAAATCCCAACAAACGTTTTGAAATACATTTTGACATAATGTTTCAACACTAGTTAACATTTATTGTCACTGCTGCCTTGTTTGAAGGGCTTCACATACATTGTTATTCCCATAGCGCTTAAGATACTTATTAAGAGGCCAGAGACATGACTCAGACTAAAAGCACTAACTGCTTTTGCAGAGGATTCCAGTTCAGTTCCCAGCACCCACATCAGGTGACTCAAAACCGTCTGGAACTCTAGTTCTGGGGGATCCAGTACCACTGTCTGGCACCTTAGAGCACTGACACACATATGGTACACATGAATACATGCAGGCACTCACACACGAATATAAAACAAAATCTTGAAAAAAGATAGTTATTGATTTCATGAGCTATTTTACCATTGGAAAAATTGGGGCACTAAAAGATTAGTTTGCCCAAACTAATTAGTGGCAGAACCTGGATATGACTGCAGGTGGTTTGGATTAAAAGCCAGCATTTAACCACTGGTCTGTATTGCCAAAAAATGTAGGGATTGAGAAAAAGGAGTCTTTTCTACTGAGACAGACTGGGAAGGAAAAGATTATAAGGAATGTCAACGAACATAGGCCAGTTAGAGACCTAGGACTGTAGGATTGACAGTGTTTGTGATGTTACTTAAAAAATAACATAGGCAAGGTGTGGTGGCACATGTTTTTAATGCTAGCACTTCAGAGGCCAAGGGAAAGATCTCTGAGTACAAGAGTAGCCTTCTGTTCTGTACATAGTGAGTTTGGGGCTAGCTAGAGTTACACAGTGAGACCATGTTTCAAAAAGCCAAGCCAACAGCTAAACATATAACTGTTAAGGAAATCTAAAGAAAGTGATTGAAATATGTCTAATGTGTGTTGAATAATTGGCAATCCAGTGATTAATGTTTGCATTGTTAATTGTTTATTAATTTAAGAAGTAGCATGTGTATCTGCTAGCAAAAGCTAAATGGTATAAGAAGAAAATAAAGTTTTTCTAAGACGTCTCCCTGACTAGGGAGTTAAGTGCTTATTGTATAAGCTAAGAACGTCAGCACCCACATAACAACTGGGTGTGACAATGTATTCCTGTAATCCTAGTATTGGGAAGCAGATATGGGAGGGTGCTGGGGAGCTCAACAGACCAACCAGTCTAGCCAGTTAGTGAGCTCCAGGCTCAGTGAGAGATCTTGTTTTAGAAAATAAAGAGGAGCCAATTGTGAAATAGACCAGATGTCAGCTTCTGCCCTCCACAGCCCTCCACACAGGCATGGCACTTGCACAGATATGTAGTGCGCACACATGCACTCTTAAATAAGGAAATAAATAGTATCTTCCTTTACCAGTTATAGGGTCTCTTCCTGATTGGAGACCATAATTGTATCTAATAACTGTTTCAGACATGTTCAAACCTGTATTTGTGGCTTGTTTTGTTATGGTAGTGGTTAGTTTTACTGTTGATAAACTTGTGTAGCTGTGGCCAAAAAACCTTTGTTTTTCAAGTTTCTTTCCAGTTCATTTCCCTTATTAAAAAATACCAGTTCTGAGTTTGTGTATTTCTAATGTTGCCACTTAAGTTTAGGCCATTACCATTTTTTACCTGTAGTTTTCTAATTTCAGCTTTTTCCTTTGAGATCATTTTCTGCCATCAGTCATTTAAAAATATACATTAAGAGAAATCAATAAGTACTTTTACAGATAAATGCTTCACTGGCATTTTGAGTATATTAAAGAATTTACTCTGTTCTTCCTACATACCTGCCAGACCGCCAACACACTAACCCTTTCTTCTTTCCATTATTCATTTGGTGTTTGGGGGAGTGTGCTCTGGTTCTAGAGTAGAGGTCAGGTGACAAGCTGGGGTTCTTTCTCTCCTTCCACCACATGAGTTCTGGGGATCAGACTTGGGTCATTAGGCTTGACAGCAAGCACTTGACATGCTGAGCCATCTCATCATCCCTAAACCATGACCTTTGTACTTAGTCTTTATTTTGAACACATACTCTTAAGTTGTTTTTTTACTATTTTGATTTGTTTTTTTGCATGTTTGGCTCCCCTGTTGCTTCCTCAGAGAAATTATTCTTGACTGAACCAAGAGTATATAACTTAGAAATTGTGTGTATGTTTGCTTACTTTGATTTTATATATCTTTGCTATAGTAGTTGTACCAGTACTTAGCCACACTACCTATAAGCATTTTACTAATGTTGAATAAAAGCATAAATAAATAAATTAATGAATATGTCTGGGATTTATTAGTCAAGAAATGAAGTTGAATTCCAGCAGTTTTGTTATTCTTGTGTGTAGCCAGTTGTTGCAACATCACTTTTCTTCACTGATTTGAAATATTATCTTTATGATAACATCTGTAGTGTATTTTTAACTCTCCGCTCTGTTGCTGATCTTTATTTGTTGATATATTTCTTTATTTGTGTGTGTGTGTGTGTGTGTGTGAGAGAGAGAGAGAGAGAGAGAGAGAGAGAGAGAGAGAGAGAGAGAGAGAGAATATATACATACATATATGCACTCTGCTCCGCTCACATGTGTTGGAGGCCAGAGAACAACTTGGGTGTCATCCCGGGAACACTGCCCACCTCTTTTGAGACAGACTTAGACCAGCTGACTAACAAGCCCCAGGGATCCTCCTGTCTTCACAGAATTGGGATTACAGGTATATATTGTCACACCCAGATTTTCTTACCTGGGTTTTCATGATTGAACTTAGGCCCTCGTGTTTGTAAAGCAAGTGCTTTTTACTAATTGAGCCACTTCTTCAGCCCCTAAAATCCTTTACTATCTTGTAAAATGGGTCTTCTGCCAAGACAAGTTGATTGGTTTTTTCCCCCCTAAAGTTGCTTTTGTTCTGTTTTTCCATAGCAAGTATATCTTTTTAGTAACTCGATGGATTCAGCTTTGTAAAAACTCCTGTTTTCGTTCATTGGCATTAGATACATATGAGAAAACTGTACAGATTACTGGTTTGTACAGAATAGAAATGATACTGTTCACACTTGTGAAATGAAAGAGGAAACAAACAGTTGAGGTATTGGGTATTTTCTGTAGATATCACAATATTCAGTTGTCAGATCCTCTTAATTTCAATTTTGTTTTTAACTTTGCTAGGTTCCTTTCTTTGTTAGGACTTGTTACTTTGTTACATGTTGTCAAAGGCAAAACTTGGTAGGTTTTTCTCTCTGTCTTTGTGTAATTATCTAAATCTGAAAGTTTCCCAAATTTGTAGTGTTTCTAAGCCATATTGCTGCTGCTTGGTATATATAGAGAAGAGCCAGGGCCAGGATGATAAGGTATCTATCTACTTGCCTCAAGTATCTTTGAGATAGCACCAACATATTTGGGCAATGAGCTACTAACTCACTCAGTAATGAGCTTATTTATGTTCTGCCTACACTGAGATCTCTTAAATTTTTCTGTGTGGCAAGAAATAGCCCTAATATGTTTGGGAGAGCAATATGTTTGGAGAGTAATATGTTTGGGAGAGCAGCCCTAGCTAACTAAAAACCAACTTGTCAAGGTTGGTAAGACATTTTTCAAACACATTTTTTTTTATAAAAGTAGAGAACTTCTTTTTAACCAACAAATCTTAAATTGAAGTAAACAAAATCAAGACATAGATTTAATCTAAGAACAATGTGTGGTTTGAAAAACTTAGAGTAGTTCATCTTCAGTTTAGAATAGTATGTTTATTTATCTGCTGCTGTTTCAGAAAATGTCTAAGACTTAGAAATGTTTAGCTTCAAGGGTCTTTGCATTTAGTTCCTACTCAGGTTGTCTTGACTTTTACTAATGATTGATGCCTTCTTTCTCAATCTTTGGCTTTTACTTTGTTCTGTCTCAGTCCTATTTGGAAAATTAAGAGTTTAGATTATTTAACAGTTAAACTTTTGGTCTCTTTTTTTGCATTTTTAAATTATTCCTTAACCCATCTTTGCAGTGTTCTTTTGCTATTTTTTTCTTGTATTTGTAGGTAATTCTTGTTGTTATGCCTTTAGAGTTTATATTTCTGTGTTTAGTCCTCTAGATACATTATTTATTTTCCATGGCATTCCTTACCATAAGATTCTTTTTTTTTTTTTTTT
>NC_022015.1:58911253-58913608 GCF_000317375.1 Microtus ochrogaster | reverse complement strand
AACTCCCAGAGATCCACCTGCCTCTGCCTCCCGAGTGCTGGGATTACAGGCGTGCGCCACCACCGCCCGGCTTTTTTTTAGGTTTTTGTTGGTGTTGTCACCATTGTTTCAATCTGAATATATTTATCATCTTTGATATTTATGCCTTTAATTCCATATATATGAATTGTCAATATGTTCATTGTTAAATCTTTATTGTTTAGTAGACATCTGAATGCATTTGAATTGTATGGATGGATATTCCCTCTACTTTTCTATCCCCAAAAGTGTTAATTGTGTTAAGTTACAGTTAATGGTCTTGAGAAAAGAGCAACTAGATGATAGAGAGCTTGAATAAGGTAAAAACTGAAAACTATTCTTTGAGTTTTATAGCAAGAACATTGGGAAGAATAGTTCAGTGGAGTATGCAGGTAGTTGCCGTGTTATAATAGATTGAGGTGTGAACACAAGGACTTTTTGTGTTTAGGTTTGGATATTTTCAAGGGGAGTGGCTGTTTTTAATCAGACTTGGACATGATTTTATGCTAAAGGAGCACACAGAAGAATTCATGAAATACAGATACTAAAAACCTGTGCAACAATTGGTTTTGGATCAGAGATATTTTCACTGAAACATTAAGATATGCCTAAATTCAGATAACCTTGGTTTTTCAAAAGCAGGAAATAATGAATATCTTACTTAAGAACTACCTTACTAAGTTGTAGTGAGCAATAGGATGGGTCTTTTACATATGATAGTGTTCAAAGTGTATTTTATGAGAACAACAGAGATGATCTTAGTACAGATTGAACTCAGCTGTTAGTAGCTGGAGGAAAAGCTGTAAGGTTTTGTTTTGTTATCAGCAGTGGTGCTTTAATAGTAGAAGTTTGAGCAAAGGGACTTTAAGCTAAGAGTTAAGAGAAGCTAGAATGCAAGGACAATAAGAAAAGTTGTTAGCCGGGCAGTGGTGGCGCGCGCCTTTAATCCCAGCACTCGGGAGGCAGAGGCAGGTGGATCTCTGTGAGTTTGAAGCCAGCCTGGGATACAAGAGCTAGTTTCAGGACAGGCTCCAAAGCCACAGAGAAACCCTGTCTCAAAAAACAAAACAAAACAAAAAAACAAAAAACCAAGAAAAGTTGTTAATACATTTTGAGTTCCACCTTCTTTTCATGACTAGTGAAAAGAAGCTGAATTATGTTTGAGCAAATGAAAGTCAAGACAAGATACTACTCTGGTGAGCTGGGAATTTCAAGGGGAGTAGGAAGAATGATTGAGGCAACAAAAGGGAAAGAACAAATAAGTAAGAGTTTGTGATTAGTGCTTTCTTGCAGATTATTTTTTTCTGAAAAAAAAATCTTGGATATTAAGTAGCTTAAAGATGAAAGCAGTAGTCCCCAAACTTGGGTGTTTTATTTTTTAATTTTTAGGAAAAAATGAGTGTGTATACTATAGTATGTTTATACTTATTTATAAATTACATTAAAGAATTTCTAAACATTAATAATACAAAACTTTACGAGAGCATTCTGATTTGTTTGTCAAGGTTTGGTTTAATGTTTGACTGTTGAGATATTTGAAAAACTTCTATGCTAGGTTTATTTGGATACTGGATTTTGATGATTGGTGCAGCTCAGAACTCATAAAGATACTCATATTTAGAGTACACTGCCAGCCACAATGACTACATTGTTTATCTCTCAAATGTGCCTAAGTTTTTGTTGAAGTCCTAGTAAATTCTGTCTTTTCTAATTTCATTCAGTTGTTCTTGAAAACTAATACTCAGGTTGTGCTGTGCTGTTAGTCATCATATGCTTTTCCAAATGCAGTCTCCACCCTTGTATACTCTGCTCTGTGCCCCAGGAGGCTGATTTCTAAGGACTGCATCAACTGGTCTGCCTTGTCCCCTGACTTCTGATTGGGTTCAGCCAATGGAAGGCACTGACAGGAGGACCAAGAGGTAGGAGTATTTACTTTAACATCTTCCTCTTTCCTGACCTTCAGCATGTCAGTAACTATGCTCAGTCACTGTGTGATTCTCTTCTTTAGTTATAGCTCTCTTGGTCTGGTAACTATTCCCCATTCCCTTCACTTCCTCTTTTAGGGTTACAGTTGGAATAACTCCTTGTGGTTGATCCAAGAACACTTCATCATTTCTTCCTATCTTCTCTTAGCCTTGCCTGCCATTTGTAAATAGTCCCTGCATCGATTATCACTCAGTCTTTTACATGGCCTTTCTTGCTAGGACCTTGGTGCTTATAGGGTTGTAGTTGAATTTTAATGTTTTTTTTAAATGAACTGAGTTAACAAAGTGAAACTTTTCACTTAGAATATTAAATAAATTAGGTAATTTCATTTCTAGATTATAACTGTAGATT
>NC_022015.1:58887291-58911128 GCF_000317375.1 Microtus ochrogaster | reverse complement strand
TGAGGATTGAACCCATGGCCTTGTGCATGCTAAATATGTTATCTACTTTTGAGCTCTACTTCCATACAAATAGTTGTACTATTAATGACATTCACATTGCTTTTAATAGTAAGAACCAAAAAACCCTGACATGATAATGGAAACATTCCTAAATACCTATTTTTAGTAGGCGGTAGTATGTTTGTATTGATTTTAAGTAAATATCAAGTATATTTTATATTAGTTTTAAGTATTGATTATTTAACATCAATTTGCTTCTTGTTGATACTTGTTTCAGTAATTGTAAATAGAATTTAGCCTCTGAACTCTGAAATTCAGGATGTATTAGCATAGAAATTTTATGCCTTAAAGGAAAAAAACGGTAAAAATGATAACACAAACTCACCTATAATTATTGCTAAGGTTTTGTGTATAGTTGGCAGTATATTATCTTCAAACTACTGACATTGATTTCATAGGAAGAAAAGAACTTGGTTTCTTGTTGGTTTTATTTGTTTTTTAAGGGAAGGCTTACTTTAGTGTGTTTATATAGTCCTTGATTGTGTGACAATTCCTGTTTGGAAATGAGGTGAGATTTTATATTACTTTATGGTATTTTATTCTCTTATGAATAAAAACCAAATAACACGTTTAATCAGGACTCTTACTATAGACAAATACATCGATTGGAGTCTTAAATATATTTGTAACTGAAAAATGTGAAACAACTTGGCTAATAGCCTTTCGAAGATATTTAAACATGTATTCACACAAATATATACACCTATTTATTATAGTTTATGGTCAGAAAGTGCAATTAGTAAGGGGAGAAAGGTCCTTATATTTCTGGCTCTTTCCTTCTGGTTGGGGAATAGATAATTATTATTATTATTTTTAAAGATTTACTTATTTATTATGTATAAAGTATTCTGGCTGCTTGGATGCCTACAGGCCAGAAGAGGGCACCAAATCTCATTACAGATGGTTGTGAGCCACCATGTGGTTGCTGGGAATTGAACTCAGGACCTCTGGAAGAGCAGCCGGTGCTCTTAACCTCTGAGCCATTTCCCCAGCCCTATAATTATTTTTTTAAATTGAAAATTTTTTCATACAATATATTTTGATCATATTCATCCCCTTCCAGATCTTCCCCACCTCCTACAAACCCAATTTTATGTTCTTTTCCCTCCCTTCCTCTTTAAAAAAGAAAATCAAGAAACAGGTACATACATACATAAAACACATATAAAAATAGAAACCAAATTATTCAAGCAAAAGACCATAATACAAAAAAAATGCCCAAACAAAGCAAAATTAGACAAAAAGTCTTCAGAAAAAAATACTGTTGACTCTGTTTTGTGTTGTCCAGTTTCTCTTGGGCATGGAGCCTACCTTGAAGTGCTAGCAGATATCAATTGCAGATAGCTTCTTGATTGGGGATGGGAGCCCATTTTTCTCTCAGTGCTGGGACCCTATCTGAATTGAGCCCATATGGGCTTTGTGTGTGCTTCCATAGTCTCTGAGTTTTTGTATTTTTCAGTCTTGTTGTGTCTGGAAGACACTGTTTCCTTGGAGTCATCCATCACCTCTGGCTCTTACAGTCTTTTCACCTCCATTTTGCATAGACCCTGAGCTTTTTCGGGAGATCGGGTGTGGGGAGGGTAGACAATTATTAAATAAATGCTAATTAGCGCAGTGTGGTGATAATTAAAATAAAGACAAAGAAATCAATATAAGGGCATAGAGTGCTAGGGAAGCTGTTATTAAACATTACAATCAGAGAAAACCCTCTCAGACTTGGTGCCTTTGAAACTTGGTTCAAATGATAGATCTCCATGTGAATATCTGTGGAAGAGTATGTTTATGGAAGAAGAAGGTGCACAAAGACTCTAGGGAAATAGATGTGTTGGTGTGGCTCCAGAATAGATGGAAGACTGACTAGAATGCAGAGAGCAAAGACTTAGAAATGCAAAGAGAGGCCTTAAGGAGGTAAAGACCATATCACACCAGGTCTTAGAGGTTAGAAGAATATCAGATGTGTTCTAAGAGGAGACAGCAAGGTAATGGCATACTCCAACTAGCTTTTGGAAGTATTGCACAGATTTGTGTATTGATAGAGCAGAATGAAAGGAAAAAACGTTGTCATGAAGAATTTGTAGTAATCTAGGTTAAGAGTTTGGACTCATGTATGCACAAGCACACATACTTCTAGATGCCGTTTATATTTGTGATGCTTGTAGGTTAAGTATTTTATTTAAAAACTTTTTTGCACAACATATAATGATGTCTTTTTTATTGAGTGCATATACACGTACCTGGTCTTTTTAGATGAATGGAACATTAACTAATGTAATTTGGCCCTTGGGGATGGCTCAGCAGGTAAAGGTACTTGCTACCAAGTTTAATAACCAGAGTTCCTTCCTTGGAACTCCCATGGTGGAAAGAAGGAACCAATTTTCTGAAGTTGTCCTCTGACCTCTACATATACGTGCCTGTGTACACAGATAATAAACAAATAAATGTAAAATTTTGTTTAGAGGCAGAAAGAATATACTGACACTTGAAAGCAGTCTCCTAATCGCTACAGACATAGTGACATGTTGCCCCCCCCAGTACACAATAAAAATAAAATTTTAATTAAAAAATTAATTTTTACAAAAGGGTAACAGTAGCCTAAAATAGCACAGCAAATGAGGAACCAAATTCCTCACTGTTACAAAACTAATGTTCTTATCCTGTGAGGAGCGAAATCAGTTAGTGCCATCTCCTTGTAACAGAGAACAGAACAGTAGTTTAGTAGGCTCTGTTTATGGGACCCAGATGCCAGTGAAGGTAAGAGTGGTAAGTTACCCTCATTTATAATGGTAAACTGCTGTGGATACAATGCAAGAAGGGAGGGAATGGTGTATCTTACAGTGTTTTAAAGGGTTGTGTTTCAGTGAACTTTTTGACGCTTTTTAGGAAAATGGAAATATAGCCATAGCCAATATTTAATTCATATAAATTCTTTTTGTATGTGTGTGTGGTTTGTTTAAACAGAGGGAATGTAGATTTATTAAGAAAAAGTAAGAAAAGAACGTTTCAAGAGTGGGAGGGGCTTCAAGGGAGAAAAATCCTCATATAAATTATTATGCAGTATTTTGAGTGATTACCTTTAGAACTGACTTAAATTCGCCATTGTAGAAATAACATGAAATTTTCAGAGGATTTGACATATTTTACAAAGGTCAAAATATGTTTTCTCTTATTTTTTTTTTTACAATTACCGTTTATATAATAGATACAGACCTAGAAATCAATAATTAAGACTAGCCATTAAAACTTTGTAAGGTCAATGTAATGTTTCCTTTTCTACTGTAAATATGTTTTTATTAACTTTTTTGCAATACTGTAGGTCAGTAATTGTGTCTTATGCTTGCTACCTCTGAGCTACATCCCTAGGTCTAGTATAATAGATGTTTTTAATCATTTCAAATTCATTAAAGTGATTTGTGCACAATTAAGTGAACCTGCTGGGATACTATTTTTAAGTATTAGACCAGCATCTCAGTGAATTAATAAAAATATCATGAAGGACACATACACTGAGAATGAAGAGGAATTCTAAAATTCTAAATTCTGAATCTGTTCAGTCAGAAGGCAGATTACATTGTTCATTCTCTTTGTATTAATATTTTCTCTTTCATTAATATTGATAAGTAATTAATGTTACAGAGTTAGATCACTTGGTAAAAGCACATTTAAGCAAACCTCTACTTTATCTGTTCAGAGTTTGTTATTACGAGGCGGCTGTTTTCCTTGGGCCTTATAATTTCTTTCTCTTGGGGCTCAATGTAATATAATTGCCAAATATTGTAATGCTGTCCTTGTTTATAATTTCCCTAAAGTGTTTATGTATCAAAATCTTTCCCAAAATGTTTTCATATCATTGTACATTTTCTCATATATCAATAAACAGTGTACCTATTGCAAACAAAAACTTTCTATTGATTTTTTTAGTAGAATTAGTGTTGTTAGTCCTTAACTTGAATGCTTCATGCTTATGTTTTTTTTTTAATGTAGAGGAGGGATTCTCAATGAATTTTATATGAAAGAAGTTAGACTCTTATGTGGAACAGATAAAACTCTGGAACATGGCAAAGAAAGTTTGAACTAAGTGTTTTGTAGTAGTCAACAAAAGAAATTCTACTTAAGGTACTGGTGAAAGGGTGTGTTGATTATCTAGAAGATTTGACATGTGAATTGACTTATTCTTCTCCAAGGCACTTGAGAGAAAAGACAACGATAGCAGTTACATCTAGAGGCTATTATGGATTGGAGGAGGAGAAGGGAACTGCATGTACTTCAACAAGGCGCCGGTCAACACCTCGAAGTTTGGCAGGTTTGACAAGTGGAGTTTTTGAGTCTATAATGGTTCAAGTTTTGAGACAGGAAGAACAGCTGAGAGCAAAAGAAGAAAAAAGGTAAATGTTAAAATGTTAAATGTAGAGATTTCCAAGAATAGCTGCATTTATATGCCAGTATCATATTTTTTGGTCCCGTTCTAGTAGTAGTCCATATTTAGTAGATTTAGTAGTAATGCACTATCAACAAAGTATGGATTGTTAATGAATCACAGTGAAATTTTTTAAGTGTAGCTTTAAATTTTAAAAAAATTTTTTTGACAATATACAAAAATAATTTTTATAAAAGATTTTCAAGTTTTCTAGAAATAGTCTCAGGGAACTTCAGATTATAGTAATTTCTATATGCACTTGTATTTTTAGAATAGAATCACATGCCATTAAATTATTACCAACTGCAGAAATAGTGATGTTCAAGAATGATATAGGGGCTGGAAGCACTTGCTGCTTCCACAGAAGATCCAGGTTCAATTCCCAGTACCCACATGGTAGCTTACAACTGTCTAACTCTAGTTCCGGGGAATTCAATGCCTTCTTCTGGCCAGGCATGCACATGGTAAACAGACAGACATACCTGGAGTCAAAAAAACCCACACACATAAAATAAAAATTAAATTTAGATAAAAAATGACAGAAATACACCTCTGCCATTTCTTTCAGTAATATTATTACCTTCTTGGATAACTGTTTGATTTATATTCTTCAGAAAAGAGTCTTATACTCAATTTATGGTACCTTTTTATGCCAATGAACATAGAGTGATGGCCTTATATAACATTTTATATGTAACAAAAGGAGAGCCCCCAAGAGGTAAGTGAAACTCAAGTTTCTGTAATTTACTAGTGATTTTATACCAAATCAAATCTCAGACTATGCAAGGAACGTTTGCTGATATAATTAAGATTTCCTAATGCTAGTTGAAGGCAACTTAAAACATTTTGTTGCTCTTATATTAATAAATGTTACTTGCTTTGATAATTGTAGGGCTAAAACTCAGTCATGATGCTTTCAGCAATCATACTTTTTTCTTTTTTTCTTTTTGGTTTTTCGAGACAGGGTTTCTCTGTAGCTTTGGTGCCTGTCCTGGAACTAGCTCTTGTAGACCAGGCTGGCCTCGAACTCCCAGAGATCCACCTGCCTCTGCCTCCCTAGTGCTGGGATTAAAGGCATGCGCCACCACCGCCTGGTAGCAATCATACTTTTTATAGCTTTTATAGCAGTGATTAATTTGGGAAACAACTATGAAACACATTTTTCCCCTTGTTCAGTGCCTCAGTTTTTCTGCTGTAGGAAATGGGAATTTTGAAAAGAATTAAAATTAAACTGATAATAGTACATAATTGATTAGAATGGGAGAAACCAAAAAATTGAAAGGCTGATGGAAGAAAATGCCTCCTTTACTGCATCTCCATTACTAGTTACCACAAATAGATTGTTCGGGGAAGAGCTAGCAGAACTTATCCCTTGCTTGATAAAAGTAGAGCAAGGAAAGAATAAAAAAATGGAGCTCAGCTGGGTGAGTTGGCCCTTACCTTTAATTCCAGTACTCAGGAGGTGAGGCGGGTGGCCCTCTGTGTGTTTGAAGCCAGTCGCAGGCAGTAGTAATGGCACTGTTATGATAAGGAAGAGAACTTTGGGTGTAGTATTTATTTATTGAGACTGAATTAGCTCTCAACATGTGAAGTCAGCTTTGTATCATGAGTCACAGAGGAAGTAGTTTGCCCAAAGTCACCCCATGCTACTAGGCAGTACACCACCCTGTGATGTTTAAAATGGCTAAAATAGTAAAGAAAGCTTGAAAATTTGAGCTGAAAGGGAAGGAACAGTAGAGAACTTGTCTAAAAATAAAGGGATTGAAATGATGATAAATGTTGAAGCATCCAAGTGTGATTGTATAGTGGGAAACTAGAATAGTCCCAAATCATCTTCTTTTTTCAGGCTTACATGTATTGATGTTACCCTAAATGGCCCAGGCACCACCACACCCAACTCCTATATATTTTCTTACTTAATTTTAAGAATTCTTTATATATTCAAGATATAAGTCCTTTACCAGGTAAATATGACTTGCAGATGCTTCTTCCAAAATGTGTCCTGCTGGACAGCAGTAGCACACACATTTAATCTTGGCACTCAGGAGACAGAGGAGGTTGGAACTCTTTGAGTTTGAGGCCAGCCTGGTTTACAAAGTGAGTTCCAGAACTGTTACACAAAAATGTCTTGAAAAACAAAACAAAAACAACAAAAACCCGTGTCCTGCCTTTCTGTTTTCAGTGTCTTTCAAGAAGAAATTTTTACCTTTGACATTCAGTGACATTCAGTCGATTGGTTGTTTCTTTTTTTTTTTTTTTTTTTTTTCGAGACAGGGTTTCTCTGTAGCTTTGGAGCCTGTCCTGGAACTAGCTCTGTAGACCAGGCTGGCCTCAAACTCAAAGAGATCCGCCTGCCTCTGCCTCCTGAGTGCTGGGATTAAAGGCTTGCGCCACCACCGCCCAGCTGATTGGTTGTTTTTTGTTCTGTTTTTTGTTTGTTTGTTTGTTTTTGTTTGTTTGTTTTTACGAGATAGGAATTTCTCTTGTAGCTTTGGAGGCTGTCCTGGAACTGGCTCTTGTAGACCAGGCTGTCCTCAAACTCACAGTGATCCAGCTGCCTCTGTCTCCAGAGTGCTGGGATTAAAGGCATATGCCACTGCTGCCCAGCTTTTTGCGTGTAATTTTAGAATGCTGTAAATTTCTTTACAAAAAAAAAAAAACAGGTCCAGGGGACTTTTTGTTAATATTGCATGGATATTACTGATTAATTTCTGGGTAATTGTTTTACACAGAATTAATTTCTCTTAGAAATATTTTGTATTATGAATCATTTTAACTTGTAATTATGTAGTTTGGTGACCTTTTGTCAGATTGTACTTCATCTATTGCAAAATGTTACTACATACCTGTAAGTGTGGGGAATTTTTGTTTGCTTGTTTTTTTCTGAGACCGGGTTTCATTTGTAACCTTCACTGCCCTAGAACTAACTCTGTAGAACAGACTGGCCTGGAACACCGACTGCCTCTGCCTCTTGAGTTCTGGGATTGAAGGCATGCGCCACCACTGCCCAGCTTACTTCTAATTTTTTTAATTATACAGTCAACTCGTTATTTTAAAAATTAGCTGGGCATGGTGCTGCACACCTTTAATCTCAACAATTGGAAGATCAGGAGTTGGCTACATAGGGAATTTGAGGGTCAACTAATGATCTTTATCAGATTCTGTCTCATAATTTGGGCTAGAGAGAGGGCTTAGTGGTTAAAGTGCTTGCTGGGCAAGCATGTGGACCTGTGTTTGATCTCTGGCACCTACACAAACAGATGTGTGTGGGCCCACACTTCAAGTGCTGGAAGGCAGAGATAGGGATCCCATCCAAGACTGTGCCACCCATCCAATCTAACCAGGTGGTGAGCTCCAAGCTCAATGGGAAACTCTGCTTCAAGAATAAGTTGGAAAACTGTAGAGAAAAACACAAGGCGTCAACCTGTAGCCTCGCCATGTCCACCTTACACACACACTTATGCACACACACATGCACAGACATTTTTTAATTAAAAAAATAAAGGAAAATTGTAACATACCAGCAGACTGTATAGACTTAAGTAATAGTGTACATTGTCAGCTGATTGGGTTGATAACAGAAAAAACACAAGATAAATCGTGTGTTTAGGTAGAATATTGGTTCCTCACTAGCATTTTATGTTTTTACTCAGTAAAAGACTCTTTCTCCACAAAGTAAGATAAAGTGCCTGGTGGGATGGCACATGCCATTGGTTTCAGCACTTAGAAAGATCTTAGTGAGTCCCAGCCCACTCTGGTCCACAGAGAGAGTTAAGGACAGCAGGGCTGCATATGGTACTCTAGATCAGACACACCAAGCAACCAAACCAAAACGAGGAGGAGCACTGTAGAAGAAAACAGTCAGCATTGGCTTCTTGCCTCCACAATGCCACAGGCTTATCCCATATACACACCTAAGATAAAAGTACGTTGTACTTATTAACTGTTTAGTTTGGATTTTGGGTATTTTATTGAATACTCTTGCATAAATGTTCATCAAGAATCTTGCCCTGTAGTTTTCTTTGTGTTGTGCTTTTATTAGTTTTGCTATCAGAGTAAGACTAGCGTTGTAAGAATGAATTTGGAAGCATTTCTTCCCTGCTGTTTTGTAGAATAGTTTAGAGAGTAGTTACTGATACTCAGGAGGGAGTTATGAAAAGGTTGTTTTGAAAGTATGACATCTCTTATTGAAGAGTTTAACTCAAGCTAAGGAGAGAACCAGAAGAATAAAATCAATTCTTTCTGATCAATTCCCAGAGGTCTCCACGAGGAGTAAGGTTTCCTGTTGATAATCTGTACTGCAAAGGGTGGGGTAAATGCAGAGGGAAACAAGATATTTGGTGTAGGAGGAGAGGCCACTTGTTCATCCCAGCCACCCAGAACCAAAATAACCACATAGAAACTGTAATATTTAAAACACTGCTTGGCCCATTAGCTCTAGCTTCTTATAGGCTAACTCTTATATTACTTTAACCCATTTCTATTAATCTGTATATTGCCACGTGGCAGTGGCTTATCGGCAAAGATTTGGCATGTCTGGCTCTGGCAGTTCCATGGTGGCTGTCTCACTGCCTTCCTTCTCCTAGCATTCAGTTCGTCTTCTCCACCTACCTAAGTTCTGCCCTATCAACAGGCCAAAGTAGTTTTCTTTATTCATTAATGGTAATCACAGCACACAGAGGGGATTCCCATATCAATTTGGTATAGTATCTTTAAATTGTTTGTATTTAGAATGAATTAAGAATGTATGGGCTTACTTCTTAAGACTTGACGTTACTGCAGGGCCCCCTTTTGGTGAATGATGTTATCTTCTATTCACTTGTTCAGGTGAGAAATCTGAGGTTCATCCTGGAAATGTTCCTGTTTCTTACATACATTTCAAATACTCCCCCAGATTTCTTTTTTGGTTTTTCGAGACAGGGTTTCTCTGTGGCTTTGGAGCCTGTCCTGGAACTAGCTCTGTAGACCAGGCTGGTCTCGAACTCACAGAGATCCGCCTGCCTCTACCTCCCGAGTGCTGGGATTAAAGGCGTGCGCCACCACCGCCCGGCTTCAAATACTCCCCCAGATTTCAACAGCTTATTTCCCAAATATCTTTTACATCTATATGTGTCTCTTGTTTCTGATTTCATCTAGTTCTTTTATCTGTCATCTAGACTAATGAGATTGTTTCTTAATTGCTTTAACAGTATCCATGCTCTACTCATTCTAGTGTGTTTTGCACATTAAAATTATATTGCCGGCTGCAGATCAGATGAGCTCTCTTTAAGAAAATGCTGATAGGACGGCGGGAAGTTTGAGCAAACTGGTACAGAGAGGGCCTTTTGGTTTAGGAAACATCAACACTATTAGTCAGAGACTTAGAAAATTGAATTAGATCTAGTTAATTTATGATTGCTAAAACAATCTTGGCACTATCCCTACCACTTCATTTTATTTCTGTTGGTGACTTTAAACCATTTAAGAAAGGAATATATTTTGTAGACCTATTTATTAAACAAAGAAAGTATGTAACACTTTCAAAAAATAAAATTTGTTAAAAGGACATATTGATTTTCCTTACATAAATTCTGTTTGTCTGAATTTTTATTATGTTTGTTTGCTCATTCACTTTAGTTTCTTTGTCTTAGGGGATAAGTGTTGAGATCTCAGGCATGCACCATCTTACTCAACATAGAATATGACATCAGATAGTAGTTATTGATACCTTAACTGTATTAAAAATATCCTCACAATTGCTTTTTATAAGTAGTTTCTATGTTTTTGCAAAATAGAAATCCTGACTTTATAATCCATTTCAAATTCTTTAACAAATAGCAGTGTAATTATAGTCACTCTGCATTGTTTAATAGCTTTTCAGACTTTCATTAATTTCCCATGCAAATCTTGACATTCCAGGACAAATGTTCAAAATTTCATATTCTCATACCCACTCATATCCAAGGTGAGAGCATGTGATCAGATACATATTCTTACATGAAAATGTATAGACACAACATGAAGCAGCAGTCTGAGGTAGGAGACTTTATATCTTGGCAAAAGTGGTAGTAGAGAGTTTCTGATTATTGTGGGTTTTTATTTTCAGAAGTGTAAAATACTACTGAAAGTCTTAATTCTCCTGGAAAAGTACATAGATATAGTTTAGGTTACTTTATGGCTTCTTTTAAATTTGTGTCTCAGACCCTACACAGGGCTTCTATAAATTCCCTACTAACCTTTAAATTCCCTTTTGGTTTTAACTGTGAGACTGTTGTTAACAGATAAGTTTAAAACCTCTCTAATAAGTTTGATATGAATGGTTAATATTCCTAAAATATAATCAATGTTACTCATTTTAAAATGCAAATGCTTTAGCTTTCCTTTGTCATGCCATTAGTTTGCTTACATTGTAATGTTTTTTTAAAAGGATAATTTTTAATTGAAGCTTCTTTGTTTTTTCTAGATTGCAAACTCTTGATAAGAAGAGGTCTGTATTTTTTTCTTCATTTATAATAAGCATTCACTAAAAGTTTATAAAACTAGTAGGGGTACTTTCAGATGTGATTTTTTTTGTAAAATCATTCATTAGCAATGCTTTTTCTAAGTTATATATGCATAGATAAAATAACACTAATTAGAATTTCTGTTCATATTTCATACAGTAGCAGATAAATATTCTCCAGGCCTATAAGGAACAACAACAAAGGAAGCTTATCTAGAAAAAAAGAAATAAGGGCCAGTTTTTTGTTCATTTGATTTTTAATGAGTGATTGTGGGTTTTATGATTAGTCTTTTACTGTTTCTCCAAACAGAAGGCTTAGTATCTTGAGTTAACATTTTAAAACTATAAACTGCTTTCTTTTATTTATTTTTATTTATAAGTGCTCCACCTATATGTATGCCTGCATGCCAGAAGAGGGTATAAGATCTCATTCCAGATGGTTATGAGTTACCATGTGGTTGCTGGGAATTGAATTGAAGAACTTTGGGAGAACAACCAACACACTTAACCACTAAGCCCTTCTTTCTTTTACTTTACTACTGTGCCTTTAAACAAATTTTTGGAGAGCTGGTTTAAAAGTCTGTCTTTATCAGCAAAATGTGGTTAGGTTCAACCTGCTTGTCTTGTTTTGTTTTATTTTCCTTTGAGACAGATCTCACTATGTACCTTTGACTGGCCTGTTAACTTACTATGTAGATCATGCTAGTCTTGACCTCACAGAATACACCTGAAGAGATGTTTCCAGTGGTTAACCACTGACTGTTCTTGTAGACAACCAAGGTTCAGTTTTCAGCACCTACTGTCTTCTGCATGCATTAGGCACACATGTGGTGCATATACATACATGCAGACAAAACACTCATATATACAAGATAAATTTAAATTTTGTAGATTGCATACATTATCTTTAGAGCTCTGGATACTAAGCCCATCCCATTCCCTATTCACCACATTGTTGAGAATCAATTGAAAGACTCCACATTCTTGTTTCCACAGGATTAGAGTAAGCCTGGGTAGTGGTATTCACCTGTCATTCTTTAATCTAGTGTTTAATGTTCCTTCATAGGAGTTGAGCATATTGAATTTAAATTTAAAAGCTTTAATGTTCCAGAATCTGATGCTTTTAAGCTCTGATAACACCACAAATGGAAAATTCCATACCTGATGAAATTTACACTCAAATTTATAGTTTATATGGGTTGCACTCAGTGCACAGGTTCATTAAAACGCTGCATATCCATAAAACCACCTTAAGTCAGTATGTATATGATATATATGGAACATAAATTAGTTTTATGTTTAAATTTGGATTCATCTTTAAGATGCTTCATTTTATATGTGTGTATGTAAAAACTATATAATCCAGAACATTTTCTTCCCAGCATTTCAGATAGAGATACTCAGCCTATGAATTCATTCTCTGAGAAAAAAAAGTATTACATATTTTGATTTTTTTTTTTGATTTTTTCGAGACAGGGTTTCTCCGTAGTTTTTGGTTCCTGCTCTGGAACTAGCTCTTGTAGACCAGGCTGGCCTCAAACTCACAGAGATCCGCCTGCCTCTGCCTCCCGAATGCTAGGATTAAAGGCGTGCGCCACCACCGCCCGGCATATTTTGATTTTTTTAAATTATGTTTTTCATTTATATTTTATGTGTATGAATTTTTGCTTGCATGTATGTATGTACACCATGTATGTGCCAGGTGTCTGTGGAGGCCAGAAGAGGGTGTCTGACTCCTTGGAACTGCAGTTAAAGACAGTTGTGAATTGCCCTAAGGGTACTGGGAACTGAACCTGGGTTATCTGCAAGATCAGCAAATGCTCTTAATTGCCAAGCCATTTCTCCAGCCAAAATGTGTTTGAGATGTGTGTGGGAGTGGGATGGGGGGACATGCATTCCCCAATATGTATGTGTAAGTCGGAGGACAACTTTACATACTGAGCCATGTCCTAGGCTCTTACATTTTGATTTTAAAAATAGAAATCTTTCATAAACTTAATTAAATTTAGTTTGTATATACATTTACATAAAGATGATCTGTAGGCTTAGTATCAGTGATTTTTCTAATTACTAAGTGATTTTACAGTAAGTTCATAGTTAAAGGTTATAATGAAAAAGTTGATCAAAAACAGGGACATAGTGAGTAAGCCACCTTTTTGATGTTTAATATTCTAACAGATACAGGATCTTGCAACAGAATTTTAAGTTCTTATTTAAATTTTATGGAAAATGACTCATAACCTTTTATATAGTTAGCAGGACTTTGAAGAAGAAATTCTTCTTATCTTAGTTTATAAGTCTATAGAGACTCCATTTATTGGTAAAATAAGTAGAGCCGGGCGGTGGTGGCGCACGCCTTTAATCCCAGCACTCGGGAGGCAGAGGCAGGTGGATCTCTGTGAGTTCGAGACCAGCCTGGTCTACAGAGCTAGTTCCAGGACAGGCTCCAAAGCCACAGAGAAACCCTGTCTCGAAAAGCCAAAAAAAAATAAAAATAAAAAAAATAAGTAGAATCTATAATTCAAATTAGATAAACAGGATCTTCAAACAATCTGATTCATCTTTAGTTTTTAAAATTTTGATTTAAGATTTTTTTTTGTTTGCTTTGTTTCTTTGTTTGTTTTTCAAGACAGGGTTTCTCTGTGTATTCCTGGATACCCTGAAACTCATTTTGTAGATCAGACTGGCCTCAAACTCACAGAGATCTCCTGCCTCTGCTCCCAAATGCTGGGTACAAAGGACCATGTACTGCCCAGCGAAGATTTTTTTTCAATTTGTAGACTATATGATTTACAAGCCTATATAGTACTGTTAATGCTTGTAATAAAAGAGAACATTCTCATTACACTTCATCTTTAAGTCCCAGATTCAGAATCACCCACGTTATTGCTTAGCTATTTCTTATAATTATTTTCACATTTCCAATGGTTATATCACTGTTGACTTTTTTAGTGTATAGCATTATATATTGTTAGCCTGTGTGGAAAAGATTTAGTTCTATTGAAACTATTTCCACAGGTAGAAAAGTTATGTGTTCTACTTCTGTCTTGGTTTTGACTTCTGCTTTATATTTTGTTTTGTTTTGGGGTTTTTGTTTTGTTTTGTTTTTTGGGATTTTTTTGAGATAGGGTCTCACTGTGCAACCCTGACTGTCCTGGGACTCAGTAGGTAGATCAGACTGACCTTGAACTCAGAGAGATTCACCTGTCTTTGCCTCCTTTGTGCCATCAGTTTTAGATTGTTTTGACTGATTTTTAAAAATATATTTACTAATTTTTTGAGAATTTCATGCAATGTAATTTGATTATATTTAACCCCCATTCTTCTCTCTGTAACTGCTCAGTTTTGACCTCTGTTACCTTCTCCCTCATGTATGTGTCCTCTTTCTATTTTCAGAATAATCTACTGAGTCCAGTTTGTGCTGCTTATATACTACTGTGTATGTTAATAACCAGTGGAGAAACCTACCAGTTAGTGATATTGTGTTAGTGTTTTAACAAATGAAGATCAGGGTGCAGAGCTTATCCACTAAGAGCCAGGCAGTGGTGGCACATACCTTTTAATCCCAGGACTCGAGAGACAGAGACAGAGGGATCTCTATTAGTTCAAGGCCACCGTGGGCTATGCGAAATTGATCTAGTCCGTAAGAGAAACAGAGTTCACACAGAGGTGATCCCAGCACTAGGGAGATGGAGACAGGAGTGATATGGTTGGGTGGAGAGGGGAATATAAGGCTGGAGGAGACAGGAGCTTATTGCAGTCTAAGGATGAACTCAGATGCAGTCTGAAGCAGTCAGTCAGAGGACAGGATTGCCCTTTTGGTCTGAGGATTCAGTAGAGGTAAAAGGTCTTTCTAATGGCTGACTGCTCTGCTTCTCTGATCTCTCAGCTTTCACACTCCCCCCTCCCCCCATACCTGACTCCAGGTTTTTATTAAGAACAATAAGAATTCGAGCTACATACCAGGGGCCGCACTCTTAAAGAAACGTGACTCTTCCTCCCTAAGGAACCATCACCTGTCCATAGCTCATCAGTTACGCATGGGACTTGTGAATCCTTTCTCTTCCGTTTTAGCATGTTAACTGGTTTAATCTGGTGTGGGTCTTAATGCCAGCATCTGTTCATGAGTGTGATGTTCCTTTCATGTCCCGAAGACAGTGTTTTGGTTCCCTGACGCCTGGCTCTTACAGCCCCTTTTCCGACTCTGGGGTGTGATATAGTTGGCCTTATTATGACTGTGCAGTCCATTGCCACATATTTGCTCCATTTTGACTAGTTTTGAGTTCCTGTGTTTACCATCATCCACTGTATATCTCTAATGAGATCTGATAGCTGTACTAATCTGTGTGCAGAGAGAGATGGGTTTATATAGTCTATCCATTTAGCAGAATAATTGTAGGTTCATTCCTGGGGTCTGTGAGCTTCCTAACCATGGGTCCTTGACCAAATTGGCATTACCAGGTATGGTAGGTAGAGTTTCTCTTACTATGAAAAGACACCATGATCATGACAACTCCTATAAAGGAAAACATTTCCTTGGGGTTGGCTTGCAGTTTCAGAGGTTTATACCATCATGACAGGACATGGCAGCATGTAGGCAGCCATGGTGCTGGAGAAGGAGCTGAGAGTTCTACATCTTGATCTGCAGGAAGCAGAAGCAACTGTGTGTCACACTGAGTATAGTTTGAATAAAGGAGACCTCAAAGCCCATCTCCACAGTGACATACTTCCTCCCATAAGGCCAATCCTAATAGTGTCACTGCCTATAAGGGGCTGTTTTCTTTCAACCCACCGCACCAGGCATTCATTTTCTTCTGTGAAGCAGACTTTAAAAAACCCAACCGGAAAGTGGTTAGTTATCCCCATAACATTTGTACCACTTATTGCACCTGTAAGCATAGCTTACCATAATGATTATTATTATAGCTCTCAGGGTTCTCAGCTGGCTGAGACTGTTGACTTTTTTACCCAGCAGCCAAGGAGTCAACATAATAAATAAAATAAAAATAAAGCAAGCTTCTTTCCTGCTGGCTTTTTACTATGAAAGCCAGCAGGAAAGAAGCTTGCTTTATTTTTTTTTCAGATGCATTAATTATGTATAGTGTTAGTCTGCAGGCCTGAAGAAGGCACCAGATCTCATTACAGATGGTTGTGAGTCACCATGTTGTTGTTGGGAATAGAACTCAGGTCCTCTGGAAGAACAACAGGCAGTGCTTTTAACCCCTATGCCATCTCTCCAACCTGGGAAGAAGCTTTCTCTTCTTTCACCATGTCCTGTGACCTATATATGTGGTGTCTTCAGCAATAGGGTCTTTCCATTATATCCTAGTTAGGCAACCGAGAGCAATGTCAGTAGACTGTATTGCTTTGACAGTCTCTAGGATACCTCTGAGCAACTAACTACTTGAGGGAAGGTAACATACCTGGCACTGGCTTTTTATTTGGCAGTGTATGGCTTTGCAGAAAAGCAGAATTCCCTGTGTATGGTTAACTAACTAAAGCTTATAAAATGAGTTTCCATATGGCTTTTTAAAATATCCTTAGTGCTAGTTATATATAGTGTATACCACTTGACAATCTATTCCTGACTTTTTAATTAGCTTCCTCTATTCTCTTGGTCAAAGGTCTAACATATTCTATAACCTTCTCTTTCTTAGTGTGTTGTTTCTTCATGACAGTGCTTAAATGTATTTTTGTTAGGGGAAATGTGGGATAACTAAACATTGAATCGTGGGTGCTTTGATCCTGGCTATTGGCCCTTGTTTAAGGGCTTTCTGACAACGTGTCTGAAAAGTATATGGATTCTGCTAGCCCTTTAGGGCCTGAACTGCTAAGGCACAGATGAATCTATCAGTCTAGGAATGTTTTCTTTCCTTTTCTTTCCTTTTTTTTTTTATAATCAAGTTGAAACCTCTCAGATTGGTATCTTTATAAAAGGAAGAAGCCAGTTTCTACCAGCATACTACTACTGCCATTACCATGTAGTAAAAACAAAATTCTTCAAAAATTATAAACTTATTTTAGAGGAAATAGCTTTTTGTTTGTTCTGTTTTGTCTTTTGAAGCATAGTATCATGAAATTAAAAAAGTTCAATATATTTGTGTTTGCTCCTTACCTGTATATAGCATGTATTTAGAAGTCAGAGGACAACTTTTGGGAACTGATTCTTTCTTTGCATCCTAGAGGTCAAATTCAAGTCATCAGCCTTGGCAATAAGTAGCTTTCCCTCTGAGCCATCTTGCTAGCCCTCAACAGCCGAATTTTCTTAATAATATTTAACATTGTTTGGATGTACTAATGGAAGTATCTGTATTAACCTTATTTAATGAACTAAGTCTATAAAATAGCTGGTTGCATTTTAATATAAGTGAGATAACAGTGTGCGTTCTTAGCCAAAACCATAAAATAGGGTTATTCTGTAAAAGAAAAAAAACCTGATATTTGTCTATTTGTCAGTGTGGTTTTTTCTTTCTTTCTTTTTATTTGTTTATTTTTTATTTTTATTTTTTTTGAGACAGCGTTTCTCTGTAACTTTGGTGCCTGTTCTGGAATTAGCTTTTGTACACCAGGCTGGCTTCGAACTCACAAAGATTTTCCTACCTCTGCCTCCCGAGTGCTAGGATTAAAGGTGTGTGCCACCAGCCTGGCTTCAGTGCGGTTTTCTTACAGTGTATTTGTCTTAGAAGATTATAGTTGCTGAAACACAGAATTCTTCCTGCCTGTTTTTTGGTATTCTCTGACTGCATTCTACATGCTCCTTTTTCCTGGTCTCTTGTGATCATTATTTCATTTGGTTCTTGTAACCTTTGCCTTTCTGTATCTGGTTTATTACTCTTACATATGGTTTCCAGTTCTGCTCATATTGATAATAACAAAAATTATTTTCTTTAATGGATGAGTAATATGCCATTGTTTATATGTTACTGCATTTTCCTTATGCATTTATCTGTGGTGGGTATCTTGGCTCATTTTATATATTGGCTAGTAATATAATTTCTTTTTTGTGTTTGTGGTGTGTGTACATGTGTCTGAGGCATGTGTTCATGTATGTGCAGTTGCATATGAGTGTAGAGACCTGAGCTCAGCATCAGATGTCTTCCTCTATCATTCATATTTTTTTCAGACAGGGTCTCTCTCTAAACCTGTAGCTCACTACTTGCCACAACAGTCTAATCAGTGAGCTTCTGGGGTTCACCTGTCTTTATCACTTTATACCCCCCCACACACACAAGTACTGGGCTCACACTTGCGCACCACTGTGCCCAGCTTTTTATGGGTGCTGGGATCTGAACTCATAACCTCATGTTTATGCATTAGGCACTTTACCAGTGGAGCTGTCTGTCCCCTATGATTTCTTTATAGTTCTGAGTTTTTTTATCTAATAAATCTCCATGTAACACTGACAAGAACATAATGTTTTACTTAAATTATTACTATTATTATTAACTATTGTAATTTATTTTTTTTCTGAATCAGTGTTTCTCATATTCCAGATTGGTCTCATAGTCTTATTATAGTTAAGAATGGCCCTGAGCACTCAGTTTTTATGAAGTACTTGGGATCAAACCCAGAGCTTCTTACATGTTAGACACTCCACAAATTCTTTACACTCCCAGCCCCATTACTGTAATCTTATAGAAATGAAATGATGTGGTTAAAATATAAACATTTTATAGTTTTTAAATGAAGTCAACATATAGAAATAACTATAGTCAAAATTCACTGTGTTTTATTACCTAAAGTAGATATACATAAGTTAAAATGTTTCACCCTGGAGATGGTGTTAGTGAAAAGTCTCCATCCGTAAAACTGAGGATACAGAGGAATATGTATTTCCTTATGGGGATTGAGTTAAAACATACTTTTAATGGGGCATTTAGTAGTGATGTGAAAAATGAAAGCAGTTGTCTCATTACAGAAGATAAATATCACTTTAAATTTCAGTGCTTTAAGCTACTGTCTTTAAGTAATAGTAGTATAATTTAAATTTTGTTTAGGCTTCGGGAGCAAGAAAAAAAAGAAGCAGAAGAAGCTTGCCAAAAGGAAATAGAAGAATGGGAAAGAAAACTCCTTGCTCAAGCAGCTCCAGCCTGTATGGAGAACATGTGGGAAATTCCAGCCATTGGGCATTTCCTTTGTTTAGCCCAACAGATTCTAAACTTGCCAGAAATTGTCTTTTATGAACTGGAACGCTGTCTTCTGATGCCTCAGTGTAATGCCTTTCTGTCCAAAATAATGACTTCTTTACTAAGTCCTCCCCACCGCAGACCGACCTTACATCGAAGACCTACTTTGCCTTACAGGACTTGGGAAGCAGTGCTGAGGCAGAAAGTACAGCAGTGGTATACTGCTGTAGGACAGACTGAAAATCCTGATAACTGCGCTGAAAAACTTGGCCTTTGTCCTCAGTTTTTTAAAGTTCTTGGAGAAGTGAATCCATTGGAAGAAAAACCTTTTCACGAACTACCTTTCTACCAGAAAGTGTGGTTACTTAAAGGACTCTGTGACTTTGTGTATGAGACACAGAAGGAAGTTCAGGATGCAGTGCTTGGGCAGCCCATTCATGAGTGTAGGGAGGTCATCCTTGGCTACGACTATCTGGAGAACGCTTATGTGCACTTTCCACAGTTCTGTGGTGCAGATGTACGGATTTATAAACAAAGACCCTTTCAGGCCCCAGAATTTCCAGTTCCACCCATTAAAGTAAAAAGAGTACCTCGAATTAAACTGGAGAAATTGAAGTGTGACTACATTAGTACAAGGAATGGAGAACATAGATGTAATAGAGAAAGTCTGCCCTCGGTCTTCAAGAAAGAGCAGGAAATTGATTTTGATCCAGCCTGTCATCCTACTAAAATGAACTTTGATAATTATGACGTTTCTGTTGAGATGGAAGTAAAACCCAACTGTGACGTTAAAGTCCACAGGCCCTGTGAAATTGAAAAAACTGATAGTTGTAAAGAAAATTTGGAGAAGCCCGGAAGTCCAGGAGAAGTTACTGGCTTTGGAGAGCCACTCAGTCCAGGTGAAATAAGGTTTATAGAAAATCAGGGAAAATATGGTGAAGCTTCCAGAATAAAGACAGAACCCAGTCCCTTGAAAGAAAATGCTCTGAAATCTTGCCAAATTCATATAAATGGAAGTCACATTGATCATCAGGACATAAACTGCCACAAAGTTGTAAGAGATATATTGTTAGAGCAATCGTTGCAGAGCCACAAAAAACTCAAACTAACTAAAATGAGGGCAAAAAAGAAGAAAAAGAAAAAAAAGAAATTGAAAGATGTTTTGAATGAAAATTTGCAAAGAAAGCTTGAAGGTCTTCATTCTCTTGCCTTCAAGTCTTACAAACCTGAGATCCAAAATAAGTTATTGATCATTAAAAAGAAAGGCAAACACAAGAAGCACAAGTCTGGTAAGCTGACCTAATGGGCAAGACCTACATTTAAGTGTCTTTACATTTTTCTTTTGATTTATGCATCATGAACTCTGATTGATAGAATGAAATGCATGTGTGTACTTACTTGCTTGTATGTAGGGGTCAAGTTTTATTTCACATGATTTAAAAAAACCCAGGGCAGAAAAGGTTTTTACATACTAACAAAAAATAACTAGTATAATACATTTGAATGAATTTTCAATTACATATTTGAATATTATATTCTTATATTTTCCCCTGTAATGATGTGTCTCATCACTTATCTTAAGTGATTTTTTTTTTCTTCCAAGCTAAGGACAGCACAAGTATAGCAGCTCATTTCTTTATCTAGAGAAATAGGATTATTTACTGGGTCTGAACTTATTCTCCATATTACATATTTTTAGCACTTGTTTTCAGTATATATTTTCATATCTAAAAAAACTGAACCTAGCAGTTATGTCAACTAATAAAACACCAGATATAAAGCATATACTTATAAAAGGGTTTATAAGCCGGTAGTGGTGACTCACACCTTTAATACTAGCACTAGGGAGGTAGAGGCAGGCAGGTCCCTGTGATTTCTCAGAGCTGTTAGGCAGAGAAACTCAAAAAGAATTTTTAAGTGTGTTTTTTGCCCAATTTAAATACCCTATATGCTTGTCAGCAGCCTATTTGAACAACAAAAGTTCTGTGCTGGTTCATTCCTCTCCCCCCCTTTTTTTTCCTTTTTCCTTTTCTTTTTCGTTTTTCTTTCTTTCTTTCTTTTTTTTTGGGGGGGGGATTCTGTTCCTTTTGCTTTTTCTGTTTCTTGCTTAGTTTATGCCTCATTTACCACAGGATAGGTGAGACAAAAAACATGGTCAGTTTTATTAGCCTTTATAAAAAATTGCTTGATGGAACTAAAAGATAAGAATTGCTTACTAAAATGAGTTGTGGTTCCAGTCATCGTTGTGGGTTCCATTTTTATGTCTTCCAACAGCAGCATAGTTAATGAAATTGGCAGAAATTTGCTACTCAGTCGTCAAATGAGGGAGTGGAGTGAGTTTTTAGTTGCTTAAATCATTAAATAGGGCCAGAGAGATGATTGAGCAGGTAAAAGCTCTTGCCACCAAGCCTGATGACCTGAGTTCTAGCTAGTACACACATGTACACATGGTGTGTGTGTGGGAGGGGGTTAGATAACACACAATGAATATGTTTTTAAAGTAGAAGTGTAATGTTTCCTACCAAAACCAGGCCTAGCGTGTTTGACTAAAACTTCCAAAGTGATCCATATTGACCTAACGTTTTTTTTTTTAATATTTTTAAAGTTTTTTTTTTAAATTTATTTGACTTTATGTGCATTGGTACAAAGGTGTCGGATCCCCTGGAGCTGGAGTTACAGACAGTTGTGAGCTGCCATGTGGGTGCTGGGAATTGAACCTGGGTCCTCTGGGAGAGCGGCCAGAGCTCTTAACCCCTAAGCTGTCTCTCCAGCCCCGTGTGATGGTCTTCATTCTCTTGCTTTCAGGTATCACAAACCTTAGATGTAATGATATTGCATCAGATGCTATAAGGTAAAATCTTGGTTTCAGGCCACTTGTTCTATAAATTTTTATTAGGTGTTGAGCGAGCAGGGTCTTTTAAAAGTTGAGTTTCCATCATGTTTGAGTCCAGTACTTCCTTTTTATATTTTTTAGAAATTAAGCTCTGTAGTCATAGTTTGACAAGGTTTCCTCTTACTACGTCTTAGTATAAGTTCATGGAGCATTCTGGGAAACTCTTACCACATTTGTTTTGAAATTTGGAAATCTACAGATTTTAAAGGAATATTATGATATATCTAGTACTTACTAAATAGCATTGCTAGTAGAGCTTGTGGGTGGCTATATATAGCAGTTCAGTGCTGAATTTGTTAAGCATATAAATTTTTTTAAATTTTTAGTTTTCAGAGCCTTTTCAACTTAAAATTTTAGATAAATGATTTGGGGCCCATGTATTAAGAATTCTGGAAGACTTCAAAGGAACAAAAACTTTGTTTTGATTAATATAGTATTCTCTTTAAGTTTACTTTAAAACAACTTTTCAAGCAATGGTTAGCTCATGTGCTTTATAGAGCATACTCTGAGATAAGTGATGTCATCCATGACTGATTTATGAACTTACAGTGGAGTAGACTAAATTCCTCATGTAGTTATCTAGTCCACAATGGCTTTAAATTTTTAGGTATTTCTGAATTTTAGTTAATTGTGATGGGAGATAATATTTTTAAATAGAAGGTACAAAGGTAAATCAATTTGAATGATTTGATAATTTTAGTGCACTGTGATCTAGTTTTGTAACTTTTAAGCATTTTGTTTGCCTTTTAGACTTGGGTTTTATTTCTGTTTTATAGATTGTAGTTTCATTTTTTTAGTCATTTATGCCTTTAACCCTTGTCATTTAAGGTGAGCTAGTGAGATTAACCGAGAATAGACTAAAAATAATTCTTTTTTATTTGCATTTTTTTAATTTGTCGATTTTTTTAAATTTTTATTTTACATTCCAATCACAGTTTTCCTTCCTTCCCCCACCCCCCCACAATCCCTCCTCCAGCTCATCTCCCATCTACTCCTTCCAATGGGTAAGGACTCACATAGGAAGTCAACAAAGTCTGGCACATTAAGTTGGAGCAGGACCGGATCCCTCCCCCAATGCATTAAGGCTGAGCATGGTATCCCACCATAGGGAATGGGTTCCATTGAGCCAGCTCATGCACCAGGGATAGATCCTGGTCCTACTGCCAGGGGCCCTTCAGATATTCCAAGCTTCACTACTGTCTCCCACATACTGAGGGCCTAGTTCGGTCCCATGGAGGCTCCACAGCTGTCAGTCTAGAGTTCATGATTTTCTCTGAGCTTAATTTAGCTATCTGTAGATTTCTCCATCATGAGCCTCACCTTCCTTGCTCATATATTCCTTCCTCCCTCTCTTTGACTGGACACCTGGAGCTCTTGATCTCTGCATCTCATTCCATCAGTCATTGGATGAAGGCTTTGTTATGATAGTTGGGGTATTCACCAATCTGATTACAGGGGAAAGCCAGTTTGGGTATTTTATTATTTTCTGAGAATTTAATACATGATTATGTATAAAATATGTACATCATTTCCACTCTACACTTTCTCAGCTACAGCTCTTCTCTAATCCCTAAGAAACTATGGTCATCAAGATGGTCCAGTTGAGTAAAGAAAGATTCTTGCTGCCAGGCTTGATGTTCTGAGGTCATTCCTGGGACCCCTAGGGTAGAAAGAAAAAAGCAACTCCTACACATTGTCCTTTGACCTAAACACATTCTCTCTCTCTCTCTCTCTCTCTCTCTCTCTCTCTCTCTCTCTCTCTCATCACAACACCTTTAGAACCAGCAGGATGGCTAAGAAGCTAAATGTGCCTGCCTCCAAGCCTGACAAACTGAATTAGAACCGTGGAACACACATGATAGA
>NC_022015.1:58841327-58887191 GCF_000317375.1 Microtus ochrogaster | reverse complement strand
TGTGTGTAATTTTTTTGCTTTAGAGACAGGGTCTTACTGTGTAGCTCTGGCTAGCCTGGAACTCTATTTAAGACCAGGCAAGCCTTGAGCTCAAAGGGATCCAGACCTACCTCTGCCTTACGAGTACTAGAATTAAAGGCATATCTGACTAATTAAAAAAGAAAGAGAAAATTAAGTTTAAAACTGATAAGTATATGAGTTTGTGGAGGTGGCTCAGCTATTGAGAGTGTTTGCTGCTCTTTCAGAGGACCTAAGTTCAGTCCCTAGCTCTCACAAGGCGGCTCACAGCCATCTGTAACTCTTCTTCCAGGGGATCTGACACTCTTCTGGCCTCTGCTGGCTATAGCCATACATGTGGTGTACATATATACATGCAGACAAACACTTATAAGAATATATAAATCTTAAAAAAAACTTGATAAATAGCCTTCTCAATTTAATAAGACCACACAGCAAAAAGAGGAAGCAAACGGAAAACTCAGTGTATGCCCTGGGAAGAATGAAGAACTTTGAAGAATAATTAGGCTTGAATATGTAAACAGTGATTAATATCATAAGTAAAGCATACTTATAATTAAGTGATTTTTTAAAAAGCACAATAAAAATCTTTGAAGTAAAAGTTGAGGTGTTTGAATCTATTCAAGAGTATGCCATTTGGGAGAAACCTTTTTCTAGGAATATGATGCCAGCTTAAATAATTGGATCATGATCCCAGGAG
The DNA here is from genome assembly GCF_000317375.1 of Microtus ochrogaster. NCBI lineage: Eukaryota > Metazoa > Chordata > Mammalia > Rodentia > Cricetidae > Microtus > Microtus ochrogaster. The sequence continues at coordinate 58,886,473 of NC_022015.1, read as the reverse complement.
CAAATGAACGAACTGTGTATGAAATGTGTCCAATATATGAAAAGCAGTTAGTTTATAGAAAATAACAGAAATAACATAATTCGTAATATTTAGTTACTCATAAGGCTATATTTGTGAAAAGTTTGTAGAATTCTATATTGATAGCACCTAGAACCTAACTTTATGTGTCTTTGTGCAAAATATTTTTAGAGTACTAACTAGAGACTTCAAGATTATGTGAGAGTGAAAGAATTCACTGTACATCTTGTCAGTTTATTTTTATTTTTAGTACTTTGCAGTGCTAGAAAAGAAATCCAGGTCTTCGTGCATGCCAGGCATGTGTTCAACCACTAAGTTCCATCCTCTCCTTTTGTTCTTTTCCTCGGGAGAATTAATACTCATCTAACACTAAATGTTAGCCTTTGCACATATTATTTTGTTTAATTATAAAACTCTAAAAATGGATAACTACTGTTAGTATTATACTTACTTATTTGTTTATTTATATATGTTTTTGAAGATTTATTTTTATTTTATGTATGTAAGTGTTTTGCCTTCGTTTGTATATGTACATCACTTGGGTGCCTGTGCTGGATGAGGCCAGAAGAAGTATTGGATCCACTTGACATGGAGTTGGAGGTGGTTGTAAGCTAATATGTGGGTACTGGGAACTGAACCCTGGTCTTCCACAAGAATAGCAACTGCTCTTAACTCCTGAATCATCTCTCCAGGACCGAGATTTTTATAGATATTCTTTAAAATGAGAAACAAGAAGATCTATTTACTTATCCAATGTTACATAGCTAATAAATGGTGGGATTAGAAGAAAAAAAATCTTAAAAGATAATTTGGGTGCCCTAAATAGCCATGAAAAGAAGCTGATAGAGTTTAAATGAAAAGCTGGAAGATGACTGTGAGGAGGAAATTAAGCACAAATATGCATGCCATGTAACTTTTCTATTCCACAATCTTAGGTCTGGATTATGGTTGGTTTTACGGGGCCAGGTGATTTAGGGCTCTGGGAATAAAAGCCTTGAGTATGCTCAAGCCGTGAGAATGCCCTACTGATGGCAGTTAGTATATGTCTTGTCTTGAAACAAAAGCAAATTACCAAATAACTGGAATATGAAGGTGATCTGGCTGTGGCTTCTTTCATTCCATTAGTCAGCCAGAGCTGATCTGCCTTTACCAGGCCAGCCAGCCCAGTGCCCTCTCCTCACAGCTGTTCATGGGTCCCTTGCCAAGCTACCTGCTCAGTGAGTGAGGACAGCTTTTCCCTGAAAGGAAAGAACCCTTCTCAGTTGTAGCTCTAGGTGTCCGTACTTCACTGCTAGCTTCTCCAAATAAACCCAAATAACAGCTGTGTGGTTTTGTAATAACCTATGCTTCTTTTAAAAAGTGTTTAATTTTGCCGGGTGGTGGTGGCGCACGCCTTTAATCCCAGCACTCTGGAGGCAGAGGCAGGCAGATCTCTGTGAGTTCGAGACCAGCCTGGTCTACAGAGCTAGTTCCAGGACAGACTCTAAAGCCACAGAGAAACCCTGTCTCGAAAATCCAAAAAAAAAAAAAAAGTTTAATTTTAAAGGCCTGAAATTTAGCAAACAAGGAGGAAACAAATATCCAGACTATGTTTTGAGGTTGCACAAGGTGTTAAGTAAGAGTGAATGTGCAAATCTTTTAATCCTGATTTAAAAAATGATTACTCTGAAGTCAGTCATAAGCATATTTCATCCCTGTATAAATCTGAAACGAAACAACACAGAATTGAAGTGAGGAAAATGTAGCTGATAATATCTGCTCAGTACATAGCAGCTATAAAGCCTCTTTTGATTTCCGTTTATAGTCTGTTCATTAGTATAAATGAGCTAACATAGACTCTAGTTTACTAATTTCTAGCAAGATAAATTAGAGTAGCAAATTCATAAAACCTATCGTGCTCGTCACTTGCTTCGTAGAAAGAATCAACAAATGGTAACTGATTTTTGTGAAGTAGAATTATGTAATGGAGGAACTTGGACTTTGAAGTTAGAATCCCTGGGTGTGGTGCTTACTTACTGGCACTTGAGTAAGTTAACTGATCCTTTTGATCTTTAGTTATCTCTAGCATCTCGAGTAAAATATTGGTTTCAACAGTTTTGAAAATTAAATAAAATAATTTATATAAAATCATTTTAGTATATGCCATATATTATATGACAATATCCCAGTAAATATTAGTCCTCTAATTACCACTATAAACATTAGTCCTTTTATGTCTGTGGTAAATAGTATAAATTAAATCAGGAATGATCATACCCGCCTATAATCCCAGGTGCTACAGAGGCTGAGGCCAGAGGATCTCAAGTTCAAGGACAACCTGTACAATTTACCAAGACCCTATCTCAAAAAAAAAAAAAAAAAAGTTGGACATATAACCCAGTGATAGAGTATTGTTCAAGAAAGCATGGTGCTCTTAGGTTCAATTCCCAGTACTGAAAAAAAGTACTAATTACTTAAAATCATTTCAGTGTGGTCTTTAGTACAAAATGGACTGAAATAGATGCACATAATAGTTAAGATGTGACTTGCCTCTCTTTTTCCTTACCACTATACTATTAAAATTTCTGGTGAAAAGTGGGATTCTAGTATTTGAGGATCACTTCTTGGAAGCTGTGCATTGTGTATCGTAAGTAATATATTTTCTGTCATCAGTGGGGAAAACATTTGGTATGATGCCCTGATGGGTGTCACATCAGTGGACTTACTGTAAAATAATAATAATAATAACATCAAGAAACATGAATATAAAAACAAAAGTGATTCTGTTACACAGAGAAACCCTGTCTCGAAAATCCAAAGAGAGAGAGAGAGAAACAAAAGCTATGAAGAAGAAACAATGTGGGGGGAGGGTTGGGGGAAACAGGGCCTAGTGAGATGGCACATCATATCAATTACAGATACTTACTCCCAAGCCTGATAGCCTGAGTTCAGTCCCCGTGTGGACGGAGAGAACCAATTTTCACAAGCTATGTAGCACTCGGATAAAAACTCAGAGACAGAAATTGGGGTTCAAACCAAAACAGAAAAGCACAGCAGCCAAGCCCCTAGAAAAGTCTTACCTCTACCAAGACTGGGTGACTATAAACTAAAACAGACTAAGCCTCTCTCTCTACTCCAATTTTATGTTCCCTCTAGTGCTGGGATTAAAGGTGTGAGCCACCACCACCTGGATTTGTTTCTGCATTGATCTTGTGTAGCCAAGGGTGGCCTTGAAATCACAGAGAAACCACCTGCCTCTGTCTTCCAAATCCTGGGATCTGGCACATTACCTGACCTCTAATGACTTGGCTTTGCCTCTGGTCTTAAGGCAAGATTTATTTATCAAAATACAAATAACATGCCATGAGAAAGAGTCATTTCTGCTTGAATATTGCTCATTTAACAGCTCACTCCTCTAGTTTCCTAGATTTAGTGCTGTCATAGGTGACAATGTAAGCACAGAAGCAAGTAATGGTGATGAGAAAGATGTATGTTGGGTAATTATATACTCATGTAATTAAAGTAAGAGTTAAGTTACAGCAAATTGATGCTTATTTAAACCAAACACTGAAATCTGTATGAATATAAGCACCTCAAAATTCACATAGTTATTCATAGTATATATATACATTTTGAGTCAAATGTTAGGAATTGTCCAATTATAATTTTGTGATTTCATTGAAAGGGAATACAGAAAAATAACAATTTTATTATAATTAGAAATTATTTTAGTTGGACTTAGTAAAATGTTGCAACAAAATTAACATCTTTCATGTGAAATCTTATCAGTTTAAAAAATTGTTTAGAGAAGGATATTAGAATTATGTAATTTTATTTTCTCTTCTGAAAAAGTTAATGTTAAGTTGATTTTAGCCTAGAAATAATTGTGAATCAAAATTAACAGAGGATTGCAGATGTAGCTCTGAGGTAGAACACTTGCCTAACTTGCCCAAGGCTTTGGATTTTATCTCCAGCATATACCGAAAATTTAACAGAAACATTTTCATGCTCTTAGAAATTGTGAGCTTCTAGAAGAAACAATCTCCATTTAATAATTCCTTGATGTCCTCATAAACTAGTGCACTATATATATATCATTTGTTGAAAATTAAGTAAATATGTTTATTTTTCATTTTTTATTCCATATATGCATGTTTTGCCTTTATATGTGTCTGTACACCATTTGCGTGCAGAGCCTGTGAAGACCAGAAGAAAATGATCTCATGGAACTAGAGTTATAAGCCACCATCTGTGGTTGCTAGAAATGGAACCTAAGTCCTCTGGAAGAGCAGCCAGTACTTTTAGAACCCTGGAGCTATTTCTCCAGCCTACAATTAAATAAATTTATTATTTGATAATTCCACATGAGAGCAAAATGTGATAGTTCACACATGTAATACCAGTTCTTGGGGGCCTGTGGGAAGAGAATTTTTGTGAGGTTGAGCCCAGGCAGCCTTGGTTACTGTGTGAGATCCTCAACATTAAAACAAAATAAGGAAAAATTTTAGCATATTCCTTGCCAAAAGTGCATTTATATATGTTTTACTTTGAGACATTAAATGCAAAGAAGTAGAATATCAGGGTGTATTCTAGAAGTTTGATTCCTTAAGAATGAGGTTTAATTTCTCTCATGATTTCTGAGTGCCCAAAGTACTAATTGAACATTAAAGGGATATGTTAATTACACTTTCTAAAAAACTGACTATCAAATACTACCCAAAGCAACTCCCTAAACACAGAGTTAAAGAAACGCAGGCATCCTTATGTTACTAAGGGATTTCCGCTTTTGATTGAGAAGCGCATAATCTTTAGATAAAATGCTTACCCAGATTCCTGACTGCAGAAGTCATTGTTTAGGTAAGGCTCTTTTCAGTCTCTTGTAAGTTGTGAATGTAGATTTTAATTGAGCAGTAGTTTTGTTTGTGGCTTTCGTGCCTACTCTTAATAAACTCTAATGTTTTTATATAACCTTGAACAGTGTAGTAGTTCTGGTTCTTACATAAAGAGGCAGGGTTATGTGTCTGTTACGGTGGTTACAGTTTAATATTTGCTTTCACTGAGGCTTGTTTGATTCATTATTTTCGTTTGACTTACTAGCAACCATCTGGTAGTTACTGTTTAACTTTCAAGGCTCTATGTAATTTGGTTTCTGTTAATGAGGTGCTGTAAACAGCATTATGAAGTCTTTCTCTTTTAATCTTGAAAGGAAAAAAATCCATATCTAAAAAGGCAATCACAAAGAAGAGGAAAACTGTCACAAAGTCACCTGCTGTGCCGGAATTTCAGGTAATGTTTCAACATTGTCACAAGTTCTTCTGTTTCATTTTTTTCTTCAGTGTCATTCCTTGAGAGAATGGCCGAATTTCCAGAAACTACAAGGTGTATACTTTTAATGACTTTTTCACAGTGTGCTTTGCTTTAAAGTACAGATGTAGGCAAAAGTGTAGTTTTTTTTATCTCTTTGTCTTACAAACCTTGGTATTTTTAGTTTCCAACCTATACTAACTTTTGTAGATGTGGTTTAATGGAAATGTGTGTATACATTTCTTTCTTCTTTATGTCTATGCATATTTCTCAGTATGTGTAAACAAATATATAAATGAAAGTCTTCTAAGGGAAAAAAAATCATGGTTTATACACAGTAATGTTATTCTGCCAAGCCATTCTTACATATTTAACCAGTATGGAAGTGGTGAACTGATTTACATGAATATAGGTATTTTAACTCTTAGCTATAAATAAGCTTCAGAGAGAATATTCAGTAAAGGCTAAATATAAGTCTTTAAACATTTTTGCAAAATAAAATTTGCTGCCATATGTGAAGTGCTAATATTGAAAATAAGCGACATCATCGTGAGGGAGAATGCTTTTATTTTCTATTTATCCGGTAAGTGTTTTCTTCAGCAAATGACACTGTCTTTACAAGTTTTTCTTTGTAGTATTGTGGCCATTTCCAAAATTGTAAACTCATAAAATAAAAGTGATATATTTGAATTTTTAGTCTCAAATAGGTATAAAAATAAAGGGACAAGAAAAATACTGTGTGACAGTATCATACATCTATTTTCAGTAAAAATCGAATTGGGGAAAGTTGAAAATTGATAAAAATCAGATACCTTTAAATAGTAAAAGAAAAAAATATATATAATAGACTACTTTAATAACATTGTTATGATAAATTATATTCTTTAGAATTTTTTTACATAATCTTTATGTTATTCAGTAAAATATAATTTACTGTTTGATTGGAGGCCATCCTGTCCAATTCATTACTTGTAGCATGTAACAGTATGATATTATATTTTTATGCTTCCGCTAGTAGTCATGCTAGCTTTTGTTTTTTCATTCATTTTTTTCTCAAATTTTTTACTATAAAATTCTATATAGCTTAGAACAGAATGGCCCATTTTTAGTATTTTCCTTGTTTCTATATTAATGAATAGACTTTTGTATGTAATAGTAACACAGACCACATAAGTATTCTGCTTTGTACAGGTGCGGGTGGTGTTAGTGATTTATGAAATCAACGTAGTGGATTGCATGACCAGTGTTTGTTTTTAAGTTATCAATATTAAAAAAATTATATCACATACATTCAGTGTGTTACATACAATACCATGAATATGTATAGTTGAATATATATATATATATATTGTTTTATTAAACTTTGGTTTTAGTTTCCTCTGTGTGTATGCGTGTTGACATGCATGGTAAAATGTATTTTTGACTCTGGCTCATGGAAAAAAATTGGAAAACATTGTTGTGAGTGTTAGTTATTGACCATTTGCTTATCACTCAGAAATTTAAGGTCAAAAGTACATGTTTTGTTAGATTGAACGGTTCAAAACAAATAAAGTCCCTTTCCTGGTTCTTAAGGCATGGGGTAGAGGAGAGCACTCTCTCTCTCTCTCTCTCTCTCTCTCTCTCTCTCTCTCTCTCTCTCTCTCTCTCTCTCTGTGTGTGTGTGTGTGTGTGTGTGTGTGTGTAGCTTTTTGGTGAGTTTGTAAGGTAGCTCTCTTTTCTAGTTTGCAGTGTGAATGCTGTGATTCATGAAGAGAAACTGAACTGTCTTCTAAATAGAGATGGAAGGGAATGGAGCAGTAGCTTAGCTATGAGGAGCTTCTGCTATACCTGCAGAGGAACCAGCTTTGGTTCCTAGCATCTTCATGGTGGCTCACAACTATATGTACCTCTACCTCTAGTTCCTGGGGACCCAACATCCTCTTCTAGCCTCCAAGAACAGTAGGCATTATGTGTGGTGTACATACATACATGTAGGCAAACACTCATATGCATAAAATAAAAATGGGTTAATTTTAAAATACCAACTATTATCTAATAAAGAAGTGAATTTTTTTCTTCCCAATGTACTGGCAGTATATTTAGCACCTTGTTTATTTTTTTGTTTATGTATTGAACATAAAAATACTTTGTAAAAATAAATAAGATTTTAATAGTAGCCATTCTAAACTAAAATATCCATTCTTTTTACTGAAAATAAAACTAATGCATGTATATATAATCACTTTTATAAAACCTGGCATATTTACTAAAAGGCTGATCTTTGATTGCTAAAAAATATGCTTAGAGAGAAACAATTTAAAGAATTAAATTTTTTAAGTCTTAATGAGCTAAAAAAAAAGTAAAGCCTGTTTTGACTTCAATTTCTTTGACAGTGTTTTTGTTGACTTGTTAAGTGCTAGAAGTTAAATTTGCCTCCCTTAGTTGCTTCATGAGAATTCATGTTTATATGTATACTATAAAACTCCATGTCAGAAAATATCTTGCCATTTGGATTTAGAGTATGCACTAGGGACACTGAAGTGATGTCTTTGGTTTCATTTTGTGTGTGTATTGTAAAGAAACTAAGTATCTATGTTACTATACCCTTGGTTCTACGTTTATAAAGTATTAAAATAATCTGATGCCTTATTAAAAGTGAAGATTCTTCATCTTCTCCACAGACATTAAGTGAGTAATGGGTATCAGTGATACCCACTGTGATACAGTAGTTAAAACATGTGGATCTTAACTACTTGAATTTGAATACTAAACCTACCACCTGACTATTCTGTCACCTTAGGTAAGTTAGTCAGCCTCTGAATCAAGTTCTTCATTGCACAGAGGAGTGATAACATTCTTAGAGTCATTGTGAGGATTAATGTCATAGTTTACTTTTCTAGCTGTTCTTTTTATTTTTCAAATAGGCATAGATTTCTGTTAGAAAATGCTGCATTTTAATTAGGACAATTAAGTTAGGGGTTTACTTAATTGCATCTATTGTACTAAGTGATAAATGACTTTAGCACTTTTCTCACTATTTATGACATTGAAATAAGCCTTGAGTTTGCTCTCATTAAAATAGTGCTTGACGGAAACTAATAAGAATTTTAAAGTGAAAAACCAAATAACAACATCTTACCACAGAGCAAAAACTCAGACTTGCTTACTCTAGTGTCCTGATTAGTACACAGTGACATGGCAGCAGAATTAAAAAAGAAGAAAAAATCAGTTTTTTTTAATTTCAGATGGTTATAACTTTGATGGGTTTATATCAGATTTAACAGTTATGCTTTTATAAATTAATTTCTTCTTTATTTTGTAACATAAAGACTCTTAGACTCAAAAGTAAATGTCACTTTTCCTGTTAAAATTGATTCTTGCCCCCCCCCCGAGAACATTTTTTTTTTCAGTATTTTAGGCTGTAATTGTTTATCAGTTCTCTTTTTTGTGTGTTGTAATAGGAGCGGCAGGGCTGCGTCCCCAGCACCCCAGCCGCCTGCTAGCTTATGCCCGAAATAACAACACACAAACTGTATTCATTTAAACACTGCTTGGCCTCTTATTGCCTAGCTCTTACATATCGATCTAACCCATTTCTAATATCCCTGTAACACCACGAGGTGTCTTACCAGAGAAGATCTTAACCTGCGTCTGTCTGGAATGGGAGAATCATGGCGACTCCCTGACTCAGCTTCTTTCTCCCAGCATTCTGTTCTTTTTACTCCTCCCACCTATGTTTTAACCTATGAGGCCAAGCAGTTTCTTTATTACTTAACCAATGACCTTCCTCCATCATTTGTGCTTAATTAAGTTAGAAAGTATTTTTAAACTTGATGTGGCTAGTTCCATTAAACCACATTTGTAAAAGGAGAGGCAGGAAAGACAGTTCATTAGCTAAGAATACTCAGTGCTCTTCCAGGGACTCAAGTTCAGTTCCCAGCACACATATCAGGCAGCTCACAAACTGACTGCCAGTAACGTTAGCTCTAGAGGATCCAGTGCCTCTGACCTCTGCAGTTACCTGTGCTTGTCATGCACAGACACAGACAGATACACTCATACACACAGTTAAAAATAATCAAAATAATTTCTTAAAGTGCTAGTAAGTAGGGGTTGGAGAAAGGCTCAGCAATTAAGAGCACTTGCTGTTCTTCCAGCGGATACAGGTTCTGTTCCCAGCACCATGTGATTTGGCTCACAAGAGCTTGTAACTCTTTCTGCAAGGGATAACGTGCCATCTTCTGGCCTTCAGCCACTCACATGCTTGGTATTCACTTAAACAAACATACATAAATAATAACAGATAAAATCTAAAAGTATAAGAATAATTAAGTGACCTTAATTATCGCCGTGTTTCTGTTTTTCACTGGTAATCTCTTATACACACAAACACAAAAGTACTTTTTTGATGAGTGTGTAGTTGGCATCTGTTCTATATATGTTATTCATTCTTCAGGTTAATTTGGATAGCACAGTCCATATGCTAAGACTTACACAATTTTGTTTACAAACAAAACTTTTAACTAATATCCCAGGAAAAAAAAAGAATTGTATTTCTCCACCTAGCCAATTTAAGAATAAGAAACCAAGTATTAATTATCTTAATAAAACAAGTTGGGACTAAAATTAAAATCAGAATTTTTAACTTTACTATGTTATAAGGACCTATAGGTTAAATCATATTTTAATTGCTACCATTTAAAATACATATTTTCAACTTCTTTAAAACTATTCAGTTTTCTTTAAAGCATTGAAAATATTTTTAATTGCATGGTATTTTAAAATATTTTGTTAATTTGTCAAAATTATTTTGGTTTTATGTCAAATTAATATTTTTTATAATTTATTGTCCTTGCTGTTGTGGCATAGTGATCTTAAGAAATAAGTAATTTTCCTATCTGCATAATTCTAATAACTATTAATATAATTTTTTGTTTAAATACTGTATGGATTTTTAATTTGGATCATATGTTTAGTATTTTAGTTATAATTTTTAAAATAAATCATAGGATTTTTTATTAGAATGGTAGTGAAAATAATCCATTTTGTTGGAACTTGCCTATTTTTACTTTTCACTTTTTTAATATAACTTACATTTTTTATTTTATATGATATTTTATTTGAAAATGTCTTTCGAACCTAGTGAGCCTCTACCAGAATGCCATGATTTTGGTGATTGATGTTTATGTAAGGAAATTTTTATTATGTAATTTTTCTGAAATATGGCCATGAAATTCTTTTAACTATATAGTACTTTCCTTACCCTAATATATCCATTCATTCCTAATTTTGTAGTTAGAGGAGGCCTTTTAATACTGTCACTCAGTATAAATAACAAGTTGTGAATTGTATCCTAAAACTATGTCTTCAGTTTTTACTAGTCTTAAGTTTTTTTTTTTATTTTGTTTAAAAAGACCCCTTGTAGATTGTGATATAGTAGATGGAGCTTAGAGTTGTGTTGTTTCCTCTCCCAGGTCTTCATCTTAGGTCACTTTACATCTGTTGCTTTTACTTGTGTATCAGTTGAAGAGACACCTTCTTAGCCGACTCTAAGCCTTGAACCAAGTTATATGATTTTAATCCATTTCATCTGTAAATTGGTTGATTGTGGCTCAGCCTTGATTGAGTCAGTGAAAGACTTACTTTAACATGAGTGTGCCACTCTCAATGTTCTCCCTGCAGGGAGGCCTCTCAGAGTGTGATAATCCCAGCTGCTCAGGAGGAATCATTTTCACCCAGGAGGCCCTGTGTTTCAGAAGCACTTTATAAATTAATACTAATGAGAAAGGGATTTAATGAGATGCTTTTCTTTGTTCTTTTTTTTTATTTTTATGCTTTATTTAACTTTATTTTATGTGCATTGATGTGAAGGTGTCAGATCCCCTGCAACTGGATCTTCAGACAGTTGTGAGCTGCCATGTGGGTGCTGGGAATTGAACCCGGGTCCTCTGAAAGAGCAGTCAGTGCTCTTAACCACTGAGCCATATCTCCAGCCCCATCTTACTAAATGCATCTGTCCTCTTACTACAGTGAATTTTTACTGTGTTGATACTAGTTTTCATAGGATCACCATTTGAAATTGAAGACCTTCATTTTTTAAAAAGTAGGAATTGATTGTGTCATAAAGTTGGCATAAATCAGACTGTTTCTATTCCAGAATATTCTATTTGCTTAGCATGATTTAACATATTGGATATTAGGTATACATTAGGTATATAGAAATATAAAGCAGGTTGTGATAGCACATATCTATGACCCCAGCACTTGGAACACTGAGACTAGCCTAGGCTACATAATAAGTTTGAGGGTATCTTGTTCTATGTAGTGAGATCCTATCTCCACAGCAACAAAGCCTGTAAATTATTATGTAGATATTAAGTTATTTTAATGTACCTTCAAGATAAATATCATTAAAAGTATTTTGACCCTTAAATGTAGAAAAATTACATTTAGAACTGAGGGTAATTTAAGAACATTATCCTAAAAATACCTCATCCCCTTCAATTCAGAAATTATTTTGAATTTGCATGTTCATTAGCTACATAGCACCAGAATGTTTTAATGTTCCAGTAGATGTGCTGATTTATAATTCACAGTTATTAAGAACATAACTACTCAAAAGTGCAATCCACTGACTATTTCAATAAACTTGTCAGATATGAGACATACTAAATACGAAACTGTAAAGGTTCCGTGTAGTTCTTAGGCTTACTGAAATTTGATAAGCATTGATTTAACACAGCTTATTAACTTGGTCAGCCACTAAGAAGTGTTACTTCGTATAGCTTTTAACACTTTGGCCTCAGCTATGTTCCAATAGATGAAATATAATTATTTATTACCATGACTGCCTGATATTTAAAGTTTTTAGGATGTGTTTAGTTTGTTGGGTATATGCCTTCATTGTTCCTGTAAATTTCTATGTGCTGCACATAAAGCATGCTCATCCATTTTACATATGATCCTAAAATAGAAGGAAACTTTCTCTGAGCCTTGTCTTGTAGGTAAGTGAAAATCTATGCTGTGATATTAACCAGTACATGAAGTTCAGTGACAAAGAACAGATCTGATGTAGTAGTAATAACAACAGTGAGTCCCCGCTAAAACCTACTGGAAAGCTGTGCTTTGTGACTTCATAGATACAGTAGAAGCTGAACGTGTTACCTAGTTGTACAAGTGCTTACATAGCTGTCAGTCTCCTGCTTGACCATCGTCGTTTCTTTCATAACCAGATTTAGCACATTGGAATGTGTGATTTCTAATAATTATCAATTACTTTCTCCCACTACAATACTGTGTAATGCTTTCTACTCTGAAATTGCTTTTGTTTTTGCATTTTGCAAGTACTCTACCACTGAGCATATCCCCAGTCCTCAAATTGTTTAATTTGGATTACTTAAGTATATACTTCCCTGCTTTATCAATACATTTGGAGTTTTATAGATATTTCTGATAAGTAATTATTAGTACTAATTATGGTATAGTATCTGTAATAATTTTTTAATCTCTTAGGTTGTACCAAATTGCCATTTTTGTAGGTAAATGTATTTTTTAATTTCTTAGTTTTAACCAAATTTAAATCATTTCCTGTCTCCTCTTTTAATCAACTCAGTAACAATTAGCATGTATCTTGTATGACCCACTTTTACTTGTTACTTTTGTCTGATCTTAATAATAAAAGAAAGTATATGTTTAAAAAAAAACAGTGACTATACTAATGAATGTAGTGATGATAAATGTTGGTGACAATTTGTAAATATATAGTGTATTTTAAGTTATATGGTATAAACATCAAAATTTTCTTGACTCTGAAACTTTTTTTCTATGTAGATGGCGTTTTGTTTTCAGAATTTTCTGTTCCTTTAGATGCTCTTGTTTAAATTATTGTAGGAAAAGGGTTAAATATATTAAACTCATTGAAAATTTAATATAATTTTACAGGAACCAAATGGAGTAACTATTATTTTTTGTTAGTATTTCTGATGCTTTAGTTTATAAAACTGCAAATTGACCAAGATAGGTCAATTAATAACTAAGAATTCATTATTTTGGTCATTTGCTAGAGTTAACCAACTAAAATAAAATGAATCGCACAATTACAGAAGGAAATAGATACTGCTTGTAAAGATGGTTTTACTAAAACCTTTTAAGGTCAGTTGGGCTGGGTGGCACATGTCTGAAATCTAGCACCTGGTGGCTGAGCAGGACATTATAAGTTGAGGCCAGCCAGGGATACATAGTAAGACCCTTTCTCAAAAAAAGAACAAAAACAGCAACAGTAAAGTCTATTAAACTCCTGACAAGAATGTGTACTTAATTTTGTTCATGTCTTTGAATATATTACACATAGTGTGGGTCTTCCTCTAGTACTCCTGCCAGCAGCAATAGCTCAGTTTGTTAAATTAGATAGTTAGCAAGCCAAAGCAATGGAAAGCGGCCACTCTCACAGGGCTGCAATTCACCTTCTCGGAGACTGCCTGGTGCAATTATTTCTTACAGGTGATTCAGACACCTGTGAAATCTAATGAGTTTCCAGATCTTTGTCATTCTGGGCTTAAAGCTAATAACACTAAGAAAGTAATGGATTATAATGCAAACTTCTAGAGGTGTGGGATGAGACTACCAGTGTTGTAATTTTAGCTTATTTTATATGAAACCTGAAGTTCATACATCATAACAAATAAATATCTCAGATACTAACTGTAGAGCTTTCCTTTTATTATTGCAGAGAAGTATTCTTAATTTCAGTGTATGTTAAACAATTTCTGTTACCACATTTTTGGTGTTTTATATTATGTGTTATCAAGCTGTGTTTTTGTGTTTTATTTTAGCTTATTTGCACTAATCTTGATGAACTCAGGGAATTAATCACAAAAATCGAGAATGAACTCAAAGATCTGGAAAACAGTAGAAAAAAATCGGTAGGTGTTTATCCAAAAGTTCTGTCTGTTATTGTCAGCATTAAAATTTATTCCTGCTTTTTTCCAAAGTTTTTAAAAATCTTGTTCTCCTAATTACATGAAAATTTACAATTAAAGATAGAAGCATTGTTTCTTCCATTTCTCCCATGTGGTCTAATTTTTATTTTTAATACAAAAAGATGGTATCGGGGCAAGAAGATTCATTTTCTTTGCCTGGTTTATAACAAGTAGTCTTAGATATTACTCAGTATACTGATTGTTTTCTAACTGGTAGCTTTCTAGTTACTGCATATTCTTAATTACATATCTTTAATGGAAGCCTATTACATAGTAACAAACTTTTAATTATGTGTAGTATAAAACATATACCAGACCATAAATTCTTTTTATTCTTACCAGGATAACTCCTAAAAAACTGTTATCAAACTGTAGATTTTTAAGATTAATTTTTACTGTATTTCCTAACAATAGTTGAGCAACTAATTTCCTGAAGTCACTGCAGCATGAGAGTGTCACATACATGCACTCACTGGGTAAAGTGCTCCATGCTGTTCTCTATCAAGTAGATAACACCTACTTAACTGGCATTTATAACTGGATTATGTCATAGTGGAAACATAACTATATACCAATAGATAAACAGGGAAAGTGTCAAATCATACAAGAACCCTTTTATCATGAAACCGCTCGCTTTGTACTTAAAACCTGTTAATATAAATATGTATAATAATGATGACTGATTCAACAGATTTACAGTGGCCATTTTACATGCTGTTAGGAATGACATGTGGAAGTACTTTGAAGGGAGCAGATGAAGTATCAGAAAACTTCAGCATTCTGGAGTTATTTAGCACAAAAATGAAAGAACCTTAAATATTTCAGAAGTCTTAGATGACTGTGATCTAAGAGGTGAAATAAATATTCAGAATAGTCATCAGCCAGATGTGGTGGCACACACCTTTAGTACCAGCACTTAGGAGAGGCAGTGCCTGAAGGATCTCTGTGAGAGTACAAAGCAAGCCTCATCTGCGTAGTGAGTTTCAGGCCAACCAACACTGCTGAATGAGACCCTGTCTCAAAAAGAAACAAAAACAAAATTAGCCTTCATCACTTAACAAGAAAAACTTTATGGTCGGTATACCATCAGAGAGTAGAGGAAACATTTCAGAAATACTTCCATTTAAAAACAGTAAAGACCTGTATGTTTTCATATGTACTTTAGGTATCTGGGAAATCTCTTGATGTGGAAGACTTTTATTAAAATTTACTGCAGTAGTATGTTCTTCCAAAAAAATAATTCATGTGAGAATATTTTCAGCCAGAATTATTATCATATTTAATATTTTATGTTCATAAAAGAATGATTATTTAGTAGGAAAGGATAATATTTTTTTAAAAAATCAGAGCATAACATAGTTTTGCAGAAGCTATTGCTTTTAGTTATTGCCTCAGAAGCTATTGTTTTCATATTTCACAACTGAACATAATTCTGTAAATTGCTAAACCTTTATATACTTAATCGTAACTTTATTCTGTGTATATAAAAAGGTTTTTTCCTATTGTGTAGTTTAAGCATAGCTGATTGAAGTACTTACAGCACATACTACAGGATTTTTCACAAAGTCGTCCTCCTCCCTTAGTGGAGTGGACTGCAGTGTTAGCACATTGCCTTCCTTCACAGGATCACGTAGAAGAAAAAGTAAACAAACTAAAGGTACCTGACAGTATAGTCTGTGGGAAAGCTTATTAAATGTTTCAGGTTATATATAGAGGTTGATGGATTCCCTTTTGTGTCTCCAAACTACCTTCTTTTGTATTCACAAGTTGCTTTTAATATTTCTTGAAGAAATGGGGTTCTTGGAATTGTACTTATAGGGATAATTTTACTGATGTACCAGCGTAGAGTGTAAACTATTTCCCCCTGACTGAAACTGCCTAGAGGATTATTACATAGACAGTTGTCTCAGCCAGCGAAAATGACCACATAGCATAAAATAAATAAGCTTTCATTTTAGAATTCTCTCTTCCCCCGAACACACCTTTTTTCCTTTACAAAATCTATTAATGAATATCTGTAAGTTACAGAAATTACCTTATTGGGTATTTGTTACTATTTAATAATGGCTTGTATTTGGTATCATTTAAGAGTAATATGCTCTCCTTAACAGAATTTTTACATAAACTAAAACTTAAACATTAGTAAACATAAATAATGTCAAAAATCCTTATATTAATCATTTAATGAAGAGCTTTCTTGCCTCCTGCTATCTGGATACAATGTAAGCCTTTGTAATTGATTCCAGGGTCACTGTTGTGAATATCAGTTGTCTTATTACTGTAAAAATCTGTTGCTATCACTTGTTCTTATTAAAAATTCATTCATATATTTTGAAGGATTATTTTGGTATGTTTGCTTCTCGTCTTTTTTTTTTTTTCCATTGCTAGGCTGTCAGTTATCCCCTCTTGTTGTGTCAGTTTATTTGCCCTAGTGGAATGCTGTGGACTAAAAACGCAGGTAACCATACTTGCTAGGATTGGGCTTACAGTGAAGACCATAATAGAATGTATGAACTTCACCATAGAGATAGCTGCCTTGACTTACTCCTTCTCTTGTAATAGATGAAGGATTGATATTTATCCCCTGAGGATTAATGTCAAGACTAAAATGATATTTAGAATAAAACATTTCTTTAATAATGATTTTAATTTTTCAATAACAGTGAATAACAGAAGATGTTAATGTTTAGTTCCCCATAAGTGTCACTACTGAATTTAGAAATTGCACATGGGATATTGATGTAATACAGATTCATATAATAAGCACTTAGCTGTTTCAGAGAGTTCTCCCTGGGGTCTATCCAGATACTGTTTCCTACCAAATAACAAGATAAACCAGGCATTCTGTACATCGCTGTAATCCTAGCAGTAGGGTACAGGGAAAGGCAGATTAGAAGTTCCAGGTTATCCTCATCCACATAGTGAGCTTGAAGCCAACCTGGACTACCTGTGACCTTGTCCTAGGGGTAGAAAACAATCCATTTTCTTATCCAGTTAACAGTACATTAAAAAAGGTTATTTTTGTTTTCTTATTTAACAGACTTTATATTCTAGAGCACTTGATAGTTAAAAGGCTTTAAATATATCAGGCTTTGCCATTGAGCTACTTATTAAATGAAAGTTATAATTTCTTAAATCAAGCTTGTTTCCTTTCGATTCTGTAATGCTGTACTTAATCATCTGCCTAGCTTTGTCTAAAGTGAGGCCTCTGGTTAAGATGGAGAGAAACAAAGTTTGACAAAAAACTTTTAATTTTTCTCATCATAATTTAGGTTGCATGAGTTTTTAGTGTTCTCAAAGACGAATCCCATTTTTACTGCGTGTGTTCTTATGACTTTAAGAACACATAAAGTTGACATAAAAATTTCCATTGTACTGAATTATTTGGATAACATTCTTTCTAGTCTTGATTTTTTTTTTAGTTTTCCTGAAATAGCATTAATGTTTTAATAAATACTCAGTCTTACTGTGTTTAGAACTTGTTGGACATACTACATTCTAGGTAATAAAAACATGAAAGACTTTTGCTACTCTTTAAGAACTTTTCATATGAGCCTGTTTTATCATCATGTTTACTCAATTTGTGCTTTATCATAGTTTATCCAAAGAGGCATCTGCCTTTAAGCAAACATTTGCACAGAGATTGAGCATAAGAAAAAAGTGTATGTCTTTTTTTTTCTCTAGTGAAAAGTAAACTGCCTCACTAGGAGTGTGATATCTGTGTTTCTCTGTACAAAGCAGTGGTGCTATCACAGCAGTCATTGTGTGCCTTTGTACTTGGTTTTTTTTTTTAATTTATTTATTTATTGAGGATTTCTGCCTCCTCCCCGCCACCGCCTCCCATTTCCCTCTCCCTCCCCCGATTAAGTCCCTCTCCCTCATCAGCTTGAAGAGCCATCAGGGTTCCCTGCCCTGTGGGAAGTCCAAGGACCGCCCACCTCCATCCAGGTTTAGTAAGTTGAGCATCCAAACCGCCCAGGCCCCCCCAAAGCCAGCACGTGCAGTAGGATCAAAAACCCATTGCCCTTGTTCTTGAGTATGCTAATTTAGATGTATAATGAAATGTTATATATACTCTTAGATATGAGACTTACTCTTAAGTGAAAATTGGTAAGAACATCAAGAGAAAATTTTACTCTGGCATTGTTAAAATACTGTTTTAACTTTTTCCATAGTAATGTGCAGTAATTTCACTGTATTATAAAGCGATCACGTTTCAAAAGGCGCTATGTAACAGTTTTGTTAGGGTGATCTCTGTCTTCTGAACTGAATGTGCAGAAGGCCGTTTTTCTAGGTCAGAAGTTACAAAAGCAGAAAATACTTAGTGATGTAGTATTCAATTTTCACTTAATATTACTTAGACTACAAAAATGTTGGGCTGGAGAGATGGCTCAGAGGTGAAGAGCACTGACTGCTCTTCCAGAGGTCCTGAGTTCAATTCCCAGCAACAACATGGTGGCTCACAGCCATCTATAATGAGATCTGGTGCCCTCTTCTGGCATGCAAGCAAACATGGAAGGAATGTTGTATACATAATAAATAAATAAATCTTTAAAAAAAAAAGTCAAGTAACTTAGTTTATTTTTTTATTTATTTTTTTATTTTTTTATTTTTATTTTTTGGTTTTTTCGAGACAGGGTTTCTCTGTGGCTTTGGAGCCTGTCCTGGAACTAGCTCTGTAGACCAGGCTGGTCTCGAACTCACAGAGATCTGCCTGCCTATGCCTCCCAAGTGCTGGGATTAAAGGCGTGCGCCACCACCGCCCGGCGTAACTTAGTTTATTAAAATAGTTTGTGTTTTTTGGGAGGTGGGTTTTGGGGGGGGTTGTTATTGTTGTTGTTGTTGTTTTTCAAGACAAGGTCTCTGTGTAACCCTGCTTGACTTGGAACTCAGAGATCTACCTGTCCCTGCCTCCTCAGTGCTGGGATCAAAGGAGTCTGCCACTACCTCTGGCTAAAACAGTTAAATTTTATTTGTGCTGCTTTCATTCATATGAGTTTACATTCTTTACAAGTCACCTTTGGATTGTATTTGGTTTTAAATGAACCATCATTGGTCATTAGGGATCCACTGACACTTTGACAGTTTATTTTCATTTTTCTTGAAAATTATAACGCAGTTATATTAATGAATTGGCAGTCCTTTTCCGCCATAGGATGTTTGTTCATTGTAAGAATTAAGCCTATAATACAAGTACTTTGCCTTGTGATGGTTGCTTTTCTTTTTTTATGCACTGGCATTTGTAAGCAAAGCATTTTAGAAAGTAGCATGTAAAAAGAATTGTGTGCATTTATACATGACCTAACTTCCTTAATATATGGCTCCCCATAACCTTTTTTGATTATATACAACATTACAGGAAAATCTACATAAGAAATTGGATGGTTGGTAAAAGTGGGTTTACCATTTATTAATATATAAACATATCCATAATGATGAGATACTTAATATATCTAGAATTTGTTTTCCTATTTTTTTCTCTTAGGTTTCCAGTGTCCCCAGCATTAGTAGATTGCCAGCTCCCTCTTTATGGTAAGCACCCTAGCAAGTGTTAAACTGGCATTGTCAAATCCACCCCTGATTACTGTAGCAGGATGAGTTGTTCTCTAGTCATTAGATAAGTTCCCCTGTGCTCATTTCACACTTACTGGGATGCAGTTTTTCATTTTACAGTATTGTGTAGTTTTATAAGTTTTTTTCCTCATATAATTCCTTAGGTTATATACAAAAGACTTAGGAAACTGCATAATATAATAAAGGACTTACCTTGTGACCATAAATCAGCTTCTTTAAATAATATTCCCTAGAGGGTCATTTAAAAACTTCATGGTTTGGTAGTTGAGCATCTAATACAGAGGGAGCTGGCAAACTATAAATGCTGTGGACATTGGATGAGAAGCAATGAAAGGTAAGCTGCAAGTTTAGACTATTGGCTGTTGTTGTTGTTCTGCTTTATGTTCACATTGAAGTTTATAATCTGTTAATTTAATATATACATATATATATGTATATATTACTCTTTGGGCTGGAAAAATGGCTCAATGGTTAAGAGCAGTTATGCTTGCAGAGGACCAGATTCAGTTCCCAACACCCATATGGTGCTTCACAACTACCATAACTTAGTTCTATGGGATCCAATGCCCTCTTCTGACTTCCTTGGGTATGAAGTACACACATGGTGCACATATATACATGCAGACAAAACACACATAAAATAAAATGAATAAATCTTTTTTAAAAACTACCCTATTTTGCTTCCTTTTTTATTGATTCATTGAGCTATACATTTTTCTCTGCTGTCTTCCCTTCCTCTCCCCTCCAACCCTCTCCTATGGTCCCAACACTCCCAATTTACTCAGGAGAGCTTGCCTTTTTATACTTCCCATGTAGATTAGACCCATATATGTCTCTCTTAGGGTCCTCGTTGTCTAGATTCTCTGGGGTTGTGATTTGTAGGCTGGTTTTCTTTGCCTTATGTTTAAAAACCACTTATTATCTTATGTACTCACTCATAAGTGATTTTTATACATAAAACAAAGAATAACCTATTTTCTTAAAGTGACCTATGGTGTTCATAATGCTAAATGTATATAATACGTTTGAATTTTACCTTAAAAAAATTTTAATCCCTGAAAATGATCATAATTTTGATAAAAATGTTAAAATTGTGCCTGTGTTCACTTATTTATTAATGTACTAATCAGATTATATGCATAATTTATATTAAATATTATACTAAGTACATTTTTACTGATGTTTTAGCACTGGGGCACCTGACTAGTTGTCCCAACTACCTGTCCTGACTGTTGATTCATCTGTCTACCAGTTTGATTGTTAGTTCTGTAATCAGTACACATGAAGATTTTGTCTTTCTTGAAATCAGTGAATTTTACATTAATAAAGGTAAGGGAGCACACTATTTTCACTCTTATTTTTCTTGAACACACACTCTGTAGCCCAGGCTGACCTCAGACTTGCAGCAATCCTCCTGCCTCCAACTCCAAAGTGCTGGAAGTGGTTATTTGTGCCACCATGCCAGTTGTTTTCCTTTGCTTTGATTTAGTTTTAAAATATGTCACTATTTTAATTACTATTATACTTTTAATTAACACAATCTTTAGAGATTGTAACTTTTAAGATTGCAAGGGTGTCTGTACAATATAACCTTATGTTACAATAATATCAATACTTATGAAGTAGTAGTTGCACAATATAATCTATTAGTACTCATTTAGGAACTGGCTCTGTGGAGACCAGGAAAGACACAGCATGGTGATTTAGAAAGAGAGTAGATTCTAACATTTGTGAGATACAGAATTTTAGTCTGAAGTCAATTCTATTTTACAAGTATTTGCTGTAGTGATTTTAAGACAGCTTTCTTCTAGAAAATTATGCCCTTTTAAGTTTTAATAGATCATCTTGGAAGGAATATCAAAATTGTTTTTTCTCTTATCTATATATGATCTATAAAGTTGGTCAGTCAGAAGAGCTATTTCTGGCTTGTGGCTACTTAGTTTAAACAACAATAAATATTTGTTTATTTGAAGTAGATTTTTGTATTGAACCAAAGGTAAAGAACATTTTTATTAACTCTAGTTGCTTATTAAAAATAGATAACTTTTAAGCCGGGTGATGGTGGCACATGTCTTTAATCCCAGCACTCGGGAGACAGCAGGCAGATCTCTGTGAATTCAAGGCCAGCCTGGTCTACAAGAGCTAGTTCCAGGACAGGCTCCAAAGCTACAGAGAAACCCTGTCTTGAGAAACCAAAACAAAAAAAAAAAAAAAAAAAAAAAAACACAAACTTTTAATGCTTTTTGTAATAGTTCCATTTTGCACTATAAAAATGAGGTCCCAACTCAGTAGGAAGCAACAGTGTTAGGACTAAGGAATTAGTTTGGTAGTACAGTGCAAGGCTCAGGATTCAGTCCTTAGCACAGTGGTGTGGGGCAAAAATTCTTTTACTTTAATTGCATTTGGATTGTAAGCATCATATTTTATCCCAGTAACACTTGAAGCTGATTTCCCCCTCCATTTGAGTTGTTGAGTGAAAACCCTGTTTAAACACCAGTACAAGCAGTGATTCTGCCCTTTTAATCACCTCAAGAGTATAGATTCACATTCCCATGGCAGTGTATAGGTTCCTTTCACAGGAGTCATTATATCTTTTATAGTTTTATACATTTTATTAATCTTCTATGATAGAACACCATAGATATTTCAAAACAGGTTAATGGTTAAGGCACTTGTATGAAAATTATAAATCTGTTCTCTGATTAAATATTTAAGTTCCCTTCCTTGTATAGAATCTTTTTGTCGGTCATATATTTTGTAGACATTAATTAATTTTAAAAATCAGAATTAAATGTAAAATCTTCTTAATCATTTTTAAAATCTTATAAAGCAAAAATTAGTAATTTAACAGAGACACCACTACAGCAATGTCTTGATATAAAGATGTACAGATATACCGTCTACCCTTCCTGTTCCTCATCTTCCTAGTCCTAACTGATGTCATCTGAATTCCCTGTCCTGTCACCACTGTACTTATCCAGACAGTAACTGTACAAGCCAAGTTAGTTCTGCAGGCGTCACTTTTCTCCTTTGGTCCCTGCTATTTTTCTCAAAGACTTTAATCCTTTTTCTAATGAATTCTACCACACACAGGATATTCTTTTTGCTTTCTTCCTTAACATTCTTCCTTCTCTTAAGTTTGAGGAAAATTGAATTCTATTCTCTCACCATTTTGTTTTCCGTCAAGTAGTTGCTGAGTATATGATTGGCACCGGTAATCCCAACACTTGAGAGGCTGTAGCAAGAAGCTCGAAAGTTCCAGACTAGCCCGAGCTACATAGCAAGTCAAAGGGTTGCATAGTGAGATCCTGTCTAAAACCAAAAGAGTGAATACTAGCTCCTGTTCCATTTAATAGTTTTGATTGGTGGATTAGAATGAGCACTTCCTACTATCACACCAATTCTTTTAGAAAAGTTTTCACTTCTAAGGTATAATTCACTGCTTACTTGGGTCTGACTTATGCTTTCCTTAGAATATATTTGAAAAGGAATGACTATTTAATATGCTATAGCAGTGTCTCAATCTGTGGGTCATGACACCTTTGGAGGTTGAACAGCCCTTTCACAAGGGTTGCCTAAGACCATCTGCATATCAAGCATTCACATTGTGGTTCATAATATCAAAATTACAGTTATGAGGTAGCAACAAAAATAATTTTATAGTTGGGGTGACCACAACATTAGAAACTAACTGTATTAAAAGGTTATGGCATTAGGAAGCTTGAGAGCCACTGTGTGGTAGGAAATAAAAATTTTCTTAAACTGGGTGGTGGTGGCACACGCCTTTAATCCCAGTGCTCAAGAGGCAGAGGCAGGTAGATGTTTGAGTTCAAAGCCAACCTAGTCTACAGAGAAAGTTCCAGGACAACCAGTACTATGTGGAGAGACCCTGTCTGGGAGGGGAGGGATTTTTCTTAAAATTTTTCTTAAAACCGTGATCTGACATCCTATTAAGATGTAAATTAGGGGTGGAGAGATGACTACAGTTGTTAATACGTGCTGCTCTTGCAGAAGACCAGCACCCACACAGAGATGCACAAATACCTGTAAACAGTTCCAGAAGATTTAACTCCCTCTTTGAGTTTTATATGCATTACACACATATGCATGCAGGCAAAACAGTTGTGCACATAAAATAAAATAATCTTTTTTAAGACATAAATTAGCATAGGGTTCATATTTGGTGTGTCCACGGCATAAAATCCTACATCTTCCTACTCTTCTAATAAACAGTTACCCTTCTAAGATTCAAAACCTCAGAAGAAATGTAGCTCTTTGAATATGTAAATAGATATCCTGTTGCTTTAAAGTTCTGAAACCTTTGGGGTTATAAAGTTAAAGACTTGTCATTTAAAATAGCAAAGATATTATGTGTGTGCATATGGATGTATGTGTATATAAAAAGTTGGCAACTCTGTTTACACCTCTAGAATATACTTTTGCTATAGATTATTATTATTATTATTATTATTATTATTCTTGATATGGGCAGATAGACTTGATAGGATGAAGTGATTTTATGCATGTTAAATGTGATCTGTAATATATGATTGTGACTTCCATTGGAAATAATACATTATGGATTATGTGATGCAAGATATTTCTTCCTTTTGTAAACTCTCATTTTGCTTTTCTATGCTAGAAACTGCTAAAATAATTATAACAATTTCTTAGGGAGTTTGTTAAAAAGTCTCTCTTTTTTTCCCCCTCTCTTAGAAGTTACAAAAACTTTGCTTCATGGCTTAATTTACTTATTTGGTGAATTTATTTAAATATTTGTGCCTTTAAATGGTTTTAATCATTTGTTGGTGGGCCCCTCCCCTTTGGCACTAGAGCTCAAACCCAAGACTACATGCATTTGGTAAATGATTTATTAAGATATTTATAACTGACACAATTAGACTTTTTTTAAGTATGCATTTCTTACTTAGATGATAAACATTTGGAATTTATTCTGGAGAACTGAAGATCACTAGATGTAGTGATGTTTCATTTGTATTTTAATAAATAAAGCTTGCCTGAAGATCAGAGAGTAAAACAGCTGCAGTGATCAGCCATACAGACTAGGTAGTGGTGGCACACCTTTAATCCTGGTAGCCACACTAGTTTGCTATAGAGGCTGGGCAGTGGTGGTTATACGCCTTTAATCTCAGCACGAGAGAAGAATATAAAAAGGAAGGAGAAAGGTTTCTGTCTCAGTGTCGTTCTGGGGATTCCTGGAGGCAGGATCATCATTTTTTGGACTGAGGTAGAGGTAAGAGCCAGTGGCTGACTGCCTTGCTTTTCTGGTCTTCAGGTTGAACTCCAGTATCAGCCTCTGGGTTTTTATTAATCATGCTACAACTAAACATATTCAGATTTCTTAAAAGATATTTCCTCTTTTTGTGTATTTTTGATGAGTTATTGACATTTTGTTACTTTGTTAGAGGATAAAATTTGATTGATATTGATTTTCAAGTAAGTCTAAGAAATTTACTTTTTAAACTTACGTTTCTAGGGCAAATGGTACCATCGGAGGCAAGCTGTAAAAGAATTGCATAGTACACTGATACGCCTTTTAAATGAATTGCTGCCATGGGAACCAAAGTTAATGAAGGCATTTCAAAGAAACAGGTAACAAACTGTACAATTTATTTAACTTATCCTAAGGCCCTTATTTTAAGATTTGGGGTTTTTCCATTCATTTGCATTTCATCCAATACAAAACATGTGTTCTGTGATTTGCTTTCTAATGGAAGAAACATACGGACTCAAAAGGTGATGAATATTAGTGGGGAGGATCATGATGGAGGGGATGTTTGAGACTGAGACTGAGAAGGCTACTCGTAAAGGAAATAAGGTGCACATGAGAGGGAAAGTATGCACCTTTTTCCTCTAAGGGCACACTCTATAAGAATAGAAGTGTATTTGGCATTTGGAGGAAGTACAAAGAGTCAGTTATAACCAAAGAAAAATGATTGATGAAGACTGACATAGGACATAAAAGTCAGAGGTCAAGTAGCCAGGTCAGGTAGGACTTAATCTCTTAAGAGTTTACATGGACCAATATGAAAAGCTTTTGAAAGGGTGTTACAGAGACAGGATGTTCCTCCTGTGTTTCTGTTGCTTGCTTGCCTGCTTGCTTTCAGTGCTAAGACTTGAACCCAGAGCTTTGCACATGGCCAGGTACATACCACAAAGCTATATCTCTCACCTTAAGGTTGGTTTGGTTTTTTTTCACATTGATTGGTTGATTGTTTCTGTGTGTGTGGAGGGTGGGGACGGGAATTACACTTGTGTTTACCGTGGTCACAAGTGGAGGTTAGAGAAGTCTGCAAGGAGTTGGCTCTTTCCTTCCCCTTATGTATGTGTTGGTGGAAGGCACTTTTATTCATTTGAACCATCACTGAGGCTATGTGGCCTTAAGTTTTAAAGTGCTCACTCTAGCTGCCATGTTGAAATCGTTGTAAAGGTGAAAGCAGATGAACTAGTTATACTATAATAGTTACCCTGAAAAAAGTGGGAGTAGCTGGTAGCATTGCACATGACAGGAAGTGGTTGGGTTTTAGATATAGCTTCAAAGTAGGGTTGGTAAAATTTGCCTAAAGAGTGTGCTTCAGAGTGTGTGGTAGGTTATTCTTATCATCAACTTGATAGTCTTCCAAAATAGTATGGAAACAAATTTCAGGCATGTCTGTATGGGATTTCCTAGATTAGATTAATTGAGGTGGTTCACCCTCACCTGGGGCCCAAGACTGAACAAAAAAGAGAAGAGGAGCTGAGCTGCAGCATTCATCTGTTTTCTGATGGGCTCAAGGAACAGCCACTCAACGTTCCTGTTGCTGTAACTTCTCTGCCATAATATACCCTCAGACTGAAATAATTATGCCCCTTCCTTCCATAAATTACCTCTGTCAAGTATTTTAAACCAGCAGTTAATGAAGTAGCTAATATAAATGTGATAGAAATTGATGAGTAAAAATTAAATTTGGTCTAAACGGTTATCATCATGAATTTGCCATTAGCTGAGACAGGAGTGACTAAAGGAGAATCAGGTTTGAAGAATAACAGGGATGGAATAGTTGAATTTAAACATGTTAAGTTTGTTATACTTTCTAGACACCTAACTGGTGGTGTTGAGTAGGCATTGTCTGAGTTATATAAGTAATTCAAGACTTTATTAGACTTGAGGTACAAATTTGGGAGTTATCAAGATTGATTATATTTAAGGTCATGACATTAGTGGAAATTATGTAGACATTGAACATTGCAATATTTAGAAGTAAGGTAAGCACTTGGAAGGCAGAGGTAGGCACACACTACACACACAAACACACACACACTAACAACAAAAATAAAATGCAAGCTGGGTGGTGGTGGCAGACACCTTTAATCCCAGCACTCTTGGGAGGCAGAAGTAGGCTGATCTCTGTGAGTTCAAGGCCAGCCTGGTATACAAGAGCTAGTTTCTAGGACAGGCTCCAAAGCTACAGAGAAACCCTGTCTTGAGGGGAAGGGAACACACTAAATAAATAAATAAAATGCAAAACTATTATCACTTCAATTATTCTTTAATGATTTTTCTAGACTGAAATAGTGGTATACACTTGTAATCCCAGCAACTAGGAGTCTGATTTGTAAATCTGAGATAAGCCTAGACTACTACATAGTAAGACCTTGTTTTTAAAACCAAGAAAAAAAAATCTATACTGTGATGACTAATTTAGGGCTGTATCAGTTCAATTGGTAGAATACTTGTCTTGTAATAAAGTGATTGCCTTGCAAGCACAAGGACCAGAATTTCAATCCCCAGAACCCATATTTAATGCCAGTTATTGTGGTTCATGCCTTTAATCCCAACACTAGGAGGTAGAGGCAGGCATCTCTATGAGTTCAAGACAAACTTGTTCATCATAGCAAGTTCCAGAATGGCCAGAGCTATATAGTGCTGTTCTATCTTTTAAAAACAAAGAAACAAACAAAAGGGGGGGAAAAATCACTTTTTTTTTTTAAAGTCAAGCATTCACAGGGCATGCAGATCTCTAGGGCTTGCTGGCCAGTGTACATGCCGAGTCCCGGGCCAGTGACTCAGGGCTCATTTTTCAATTCAGATAGAAAATTTTAGTTATTTATTGCTTTTCTTAATAATTCTAACTACAACCCTCAGAAAGACAAATAGATGGTATATTCAAATTTTATTCAGAAATTTTAAGATTTAATCTTTAATTTCTTAAGCATATATCATAAGTTTTGTCTTCTTAGGTAATTAATAATTGGTAAGACCAAACTAATAGGCATTTTAGATACACTTAAAACATAATTTTAAGATAATTGAAAATATTTCAAGATTTAATTTAAAATGCTAATTAATTTAGCTTCCAAAAATTCCATGTTACATTGATTTATTTCAGGAGCCGTCTGAAGAAAGACTATGATGATTTCCGAAGACAACCTGATCATGGTCAGTTCACTAGGGAACTATGGACTACTGAAGAATGTGAAGGGAACCCTGAGAGAGAGCCCCCTACAGCAGAAATCAGTAAGTCTGTAGATGCAGCAGAACCTCTAGACAACCTGGAGAAAGAGCACGTGGATTCTGGTAGGCATTCAAACTTTTTAAATATAAGCACAAAGAAAACTTTGTTTTTTTTTGTAAAGGCAAAAGGTAATCGGGTCAGTGAATGTTGATGAGGAAATCTAATAATTTACAAAATGCTATCCATATTCTTGTAAGCAATTTCTTGGCAATCATTATTAAATTTTTCAGAGTTTCTGAAGCCAGTGCCTAACCCTAAGTTATATATGTGTCATTGCCTGTTGCAGATCATACACGGCTAAACTGTTACCTGTTTGGAATTTGTTTTTGTTTTTGTTTTTGTTTTTTATTGTTACTACTCTTAAAGCTCTGTTGGTAAAGTTTGCCATAAATGAATTTGAGAAATCCTTAAGATTGTGAATATTTTTTAAAATGAGGTGCAGCCAAAGTTGATGGCTGACTGAGACTAAAGTAAACACATAGAAGTATGGGTAGTTAGACCAATTTACATGTGATTCATTTCAGCTCATCAATGGCATTATTTAGTTTAATAAGATGTTAATATGAAAAACTTGTAGTTAGTAATATGTTAACATATTTCATATCTTGTGTGAATTGTAAGAGTGAACTTCTTTTGATCAGAAATGAGCACAATTTTTTAAGGATAAAGAACAAGAAAGGCTAAACATTTATTTTCATTTTTTGTCTCTAAAGACTAAAATACAGAATTGTAACCATTTCTCTATGATATAAAGGTTTCCCTATCTAGAGAAAGAAAACTAGCCAGATTAAACTGAGTATCTTTTTAAAAGCTGTGAGTTTTTCCTTAATGCTTATGCATTGGCATCAGTATTAGTCCAAAATTAATCTCAGTAATAGGTTGCTCTTAACCTATTGTAATTGGGATATAGGAAGTCAGCATGTTTAAGGTCACTGTTAACTTCTTCTGTAGTGCTGAAGTTTTGGAATGACTAGACCATAGACTCTTTAAATTGCCTGCTCAAAAATTGACTATAATTTTTTTAATTGGTGTCAATCACTTGATTTCTATAAACAAAATGCTTGTTTTTATAATTTTCAGATGATATGAAATTATCAGAAATAGGCTTTCCTTTGGCCAGAAGCAAGTTGTTGAAAAAAGAATTGTCATCTAAAGATGTAGTGAAGACACTGCCTAAAACACTTAAACGACAGTCTAAACAAAGTAATTATCTGGACGATAGCACAAAAGAGCTTTCCCCAAGGAAGAGAGCAAAGCTAAGCACAAATGAGGCATCACTTGAGAACTTAGAAGTTGATATGCAGATTGACTGTTTGAATGAGTCAAAACATACAGAACTGCCATTTTCAGAGTCATTTGCCTCAAAGGAATCAGTACCAGTGTCTGCTCTCCAGAAAGGGACCAAACCTATTCAGGCCTTGCTTGCAAAGAATATTGGGAACAAAGTGACCTTAACAAATCAACTGCCCCCTTCCACAGGTGGAAGTGTTCCTGCTGTGGAAAAGCCAGCTCTATCTCCTGCAGAAACAAGCCCCCTAAAGCCAGCATTGACTTGTCTCGCCAGTACAAAAGGACCTTTGCAGATGGTATACAAAATGCCCTGTGGTCAGTGGTTGCCAGTAGACCTTCACAATAGTTCTGTCAAGATTCAAATGCAGCCTGTGCTGGATTCTAAAACAGGAGAAAAGATCTTGCAGCAAGTTCTTATTCTTCCTAAGAATTTTGTGATTCAGCACAAAGAAGGAAAAGCAATTGCAAAAGAGCTAGCAGCCCCTCAGCAGAAAGGTGCCGAGCACTGTTCATCTTGCCCACAGACGACAAATGTGACTTGTTCTTTAGTGTCTGTTCCTATCACCTCAGTAGGGACAATACCTACCCAACTGCCTAATACAGTTTTCAGTAAGACAATTACACCTTCATCAAATGTGAGTGGTAGATCACAGCCTTTGTCACCTGTAAGCTCTGTAAGTAATGCATTAGCATCACCAGTTCAGACTAGCCAAATTGAAGCAGGAAAAGTCAAGAGTACAGTTTCATCAGCCCCAATTCCCCAGCCTCTTACTTCCCCCACCATTTCCTCAACAGTCCAGCCTCTCTTACCAGCAACAACACTAGATGAATCTACAGATTCTGGCAGTTCCCTCACCTGTTTTTCACAGCAAACTGTTGATTCTTCTGAAGCAAAGCAAGAACTAAAAACTGTATGTATAAGAGATTCACAGTCGATTCTTGTTAGGACTCGAGGTGGGAACACTGGAGTTGTAAAAGTACAAACTAATCCAGAACAAAATTCACCCAAGAGTTTATCTTCAAGTTCTGTTTTCTCCTTTGCACCTCAACTTCAGGCATTTCTGGTACCAAAATCAACATCATCCCCTGCTTTTTCACAAGTAGCTGGAATGACTACTACATCTAACCTCCCATCTTTCAGCCAAACGCATACTTCTGTTTCTATTTCATGTGGCTTTCATCCATCTGTAGGGAAAAACCTCAAACCTATGTTAAACCAACCCTCCAACAGTGGCTATGTGGGCCCCGTGGTAGAAAAAACCTCATACGTGCCCTCTTCACCCTTGAAGCCCTCTGTTTCTTCCAGCTCGCCACTACCATCAACAACAAATAATTCAGTTAGTGTAATTAGCATATCAACAGGAAATTTTGGACAAACCAATACAAATATTATTCATACATCAACTAAACCACAACAAGTAGATTATATCCCAAAAACCTACCCAGTTACAAGATCAGAAGCAGCAGCAGCAATAAATGGAGATGTGCTCAGTGAGACTCCTGTTCAAAAACTTATGCTGGTATCAGCTCCACCTGTTCTTCCTTGTAGCAGTGGACCCTTAGTTAATATGGCACCAGCACCGACATCTACAAGTGTTTCTACCCAGAAAGTAGTTTTTATTAATGCTCCAGTTCCTAGTGGCTCTTCAACCTCAGCAGCTATTGTTGCAGAATCATTAAAACAGACACTTCCTCCTTCCTTGAATAAAACATATGTTAAGACTCCAGAACAACCCCAAATAGTACTGATTCCATCTACAGTGGGAACACCAATAAAGATAAATCCTTCACCAACTGTGTCTCAGATTAAAGATGTAAAAATTGGACTAAACATAGGTCAAGCAATTATAAACCCTCCAGGGAATCTGCCAGCTATATCATCAGTTAATATATTGCAAAATGTAATGGCAAAAGGAGAAGACAAAAGTAGTAAGGGCTGTGTTTCACCCTTGTCAGCAAGTGGTAACTCGGTCCCAACAAGCTCAAATATTGTGAGTCAAAATCTTCCTCCTGTTAATGAGTCAGTGGTTTCTTCAGCAAGAGCTGCAAACATGTTTTCAGGAACAGGAGCAAATGTACCTTTGAACTCCCTTTCAGTGACCTCATCCTCTGCTTCTGCTGGAACACGACCTCCTGTTTTAGTCAGTGGGAACGATACCTCTTCAAGGATTATGCCTGTTTTGTCAAATAGACTTTGCACGTCAAATCTGGGAAACACTGTGGCTATATCAACTGTAAAAACAGGACACCTTGCGTCATCTGTTCTCATTTCAACTACACAACCAACAGTGTCTTCTAAATGTTTGACATCAGCTTTGCAAATCCCTGTTACTGTTGCCCTGCCCACACCTGTGACTACATCTCCAAAAGTAATCAACACAGTTCCACATTCAGCAACAGTACCAGGAGCCACACGCCCTGTATCTCTTTCCAAAAGACAGTCTCAGACTTCTCTCCAGTTTCATTCACCAGGGACTTCAGCTACAGTGCCAACAAGTGCAAACACAAATAAACCTCAAGCTGAAATATCATCCCTCTCACCAAGTCCAGGTAAAATAATCAATACTTCCAATGTTACATCTATACCAAACCAGCATATATCCCCTTCATTAGTAAAAACAACTCCCGGTAACAATTCTACTACAGGCGGCTCTGCCATTCACACTTGTACAGCACCATTAAATATAACTAGTCTGGCAGGTGTTCCATTCAATGAACCTTGTATTCATCAAAAAATAGTTATCAACACCAGTACACCTTTGGCACCAGGTACTCAAATCATGATGAACGGAGCACGGTTTATTGTTCCACCGCAAGGTCTTGGAGCTGGTAGTCATGTCCTCCTTATCTCTACTAATCCAAAATATGGACCTCCCTTAGTTCTTAACAGTGCCCAGGGCATACCGGCTACACCTGTTGATAATCCTGTCCAGAAGATCATACAGACATCAAATAATTCTTTAAGTGGGCAGCCTTTAAAGCATTCTGTAAGAAACTCTACAAAGATTGTGAACTGTCTTGGAAGTCCAAGCTCTCTCTCTACAGTACATTCAACACCACAAATCATAAACACACCTGCTAAAGTTTATGTTCCACCTGTACCAACGGTGCCATTAACTTCAGTAATTAAGTCCCCTCCAGCTACTCTTTTGGGTAAGACATCTTTGATTTCTGCCATTTCCTCCAATAATCCTCCACTGCCAAGTAGCACATCGGTATTTCATTTGGATACCTCTGTCAAAAAGTTACTAGTTAGCCCAGAAGGAGCCATTTTAAATACCATAAATACTCCAGCATCTAAGGTATCTTCATTGTCTTCATCTCTTTCTCAAGTTGTATCTGTTGGTCAAAATCCTGCCTCTGTCTTCCCTGCTTTTCAATCATCTGGTTCAGAGAAGCCTGACACAGCTGCATCTTGAATTTAGACTAAATGAGCCAGTTTTTAAAAAACGGGGCATTGTTGTAACTCCCATAGAAATTTTAACTGTTTATTATACTGTTGGAAACATACTGTTTATTATTGTGTGTATGTTACAAGTTTTGTGTGTGTGTGTGTGTGTGTGTGTGTGTGTGTGTGTTAATGTATCTTCATTAGCTTGCACAAGACTTTGTTTTCTTGGGGAGGGCAAAGTATACCATTTCACTTGTTGGTGTAAGGATGTTTTCCAAGGTTCTTTGTTCAAAATTTTCATCAAGATTTGCCTGTCTATATAACATAAATTGAACAAAGTTAAGTTTGACTAGTTTAAGCTAGCCTTTTCATAATTATATTGATGTTTCTTCTTAAATTTGGATGGTTGTGGTGTATCTACAGTATAGTATCCTCTGTCATTAGTGACTTTTTTGTTTCTGTAAAAAATATATATATATATATTTATGCATTAAGAAGATGCAGTCCATGGTGTAAAATTGTACATATTCCTTAAATCCCTAATAATCTGTACTAAATATATGTACAAAGAACAATACTGTCTTTATTTATGTTTTGTTTACATAATGTATAGTTTTTTAAGTATTTTAGTAATTTTGGACCAGTGAACTGTTAGCAACAATGCAGAAGAATCTGCATATAATAAACTGAGTTGCTGTATTTCTTTGTTTGAATGCCATTTTTGTTTTTTATTTTTATTTTTTTTTTTTTTTTTTTGGTTTTTCGAGACAGGGTTTCTCTGTGGCTTTGAAGCCTGTCCTGGAACTAGCTCTGTAGACCAGGCTGGTCTCGAACTCACAGAGATCCGCCTGCCTCTGCCTCCCGAGTGCTGGGATTAAAGGTGTGCGCCACCATCGCCTGGCATTGAATGCCATTTTTAAAATGTGTTCTTGTCCATTGGGGGGAAAAATGATATTATTGAGAACAGTCCTTTAAAAATGTGTTGAAATTGGGAAGTATATAGAAACAGTAGCACTCACACAGGCTTTACACTTGACAGAGCTTCCTTTCATGTATCTCATTTGATTTGCGCAGTAATCTTGGGAGCCAAGTGGCATGTCCAGACTTCCTGGTTCATGGGGAGTAGAGCCAGGACATGGATCAGATGCTTCACATTCTTTCACCATAGTTCTACTTTACTTTACTTTTGTTTCAAGGTTTTCATTCAAAATTTTATGGTTCCAAACATTAAAAAATAAATAAAAAGTTGGGCTACCACCAAATTCTATGTCGACCAAAACAAATATGTGATATTGTTGTTTTTCAGATAAGAATATTTGGTTTATGTCTATACATCCAAAACATGTTTCTTAAAACTTTTTTTAAGGTTTCTTTATGCCCTAAACAGGCCTGGAACTTTCCATATAGCCCAGACTGGCCTTGCCTCAGCCCCCTGAGTATACCAGGATTGTAGACATGTATGTACTGCCATGCCTGGCAAAACTTATTTTTTAATAACCTGGGTTCGTAAGAGGTTGCAGAGTAATGCAGAGTGGTAGTGTCACCCTTCACCATCCTTCTCCACATTTCTGTTTAAATTGAAGTCTTAGTTCATTGTTACTTCCAAAATTATATTTAAGAACATGAATTTCTTTGTCATTTGAAATTAAAAGTGAGCAAGGAGAGTGCCCTTTTTTTACTCAGATTATAGAGCTGCTGCTTAAGGTCTAATATGAAGCAAATTTTGTTCTCAGTTGATTTGACTCAGGGCTTGACTTTGTAGTGCTTGAGAATGTGCCTCATTGTAAATAAAAGGTAGCTTTGTATTTACTGGAGCTTTATTTTTTATTATCTTATTAAGATACACTTATATATACACATTCAACTTTAAACATTAAGCCTCATCACAGCGTTCTAGTCTAAAGTTTAGACTATTTGGAAGAGTAGGCTTAGACCTATGAGGCAGCTCAGTGGGTAAGGGTGCTTGCCACCAAACCAAAGGGCTTGAATTAAGTTCCTGTGTCCTACATGATCAAAGGAAAGAACAGGCTTGAGCAAGTTGTTCACTGATCTCTACACATACACACAAAATAAATACTATTTAAGATATTTTTCATTATTAAAAAAGAAGAACTGGAGAGATGGTTTAGTGTTTGAGAGCACTTGCTGCTCTTCCAGAGCACTTGGGTACCATTCTACTTCCCTTACCTGAATTCTCAACACCTGCCTGTAACTCTAGCTCCAGGGAACCCCATACCCTTCTCTGGCCTCCATAGGAACCCACACAACATATACACCCACATATGTAAGAAAAGAAAATGAGGAGACCTAAAGGTTTCCATTCAAATTATATCAAAATGTTATTGAGGTGGAAAGGATAGCAAGTGTTCCTAAAATATTGCTCAGATTTCTCAAACAATTGTTTTATACTGATGACTAACTCAATGGTAGAGTGTTTGCCTAATTTGTACAAGGTCATAGGTCCCATCCCTAGCATCCGGGAGGGGAGCAGAAAAAGAAATTATTTGGTGTGAAAGGGAAAATAGAATTGTTTTTGTCAGTGTTGGTTAGGCTAGCCCCAAACCCTTGATCTTACTACCTCAGTGCATTGGCTGCAGACATACACCACTTCTCTCTGTCTCGAAATGCATATTCATGCTCTAAGACTGCCTTTACCAGTGTGTCTCTGCTCTACTTGATCACCTACTCCTCCCCTTCCCCATTTCCTTATCAGTATTTAAAAAAAAACAAAAAACTTGGTTTTCAAGAGATGTCATGTGGGTGCTGCTTAAAATGCATTGTAGGGGGCTGGAGAGAGATGGCTCAGTGGTTAAGAGCACTTGAGGACCCGGGTTCAATTCCAAGCACCTACATGCCATCTCCTAACTGCCTATCACCCCAGTTCCAGAACTCTGACACCTTCACACAGGCAAATCACCAATGCATAGAAAATAAAACTTTCTGCTTGTTTTTTTTCTTTGTTTCTTTTTCAAGACAGTGCTTCCCTGTGTAACAGTCCTGGCTGTCCTGGAACTCACTCTAGACCAGGCTAGTCTCCAACTCACAGAGATCTGCCTGCCTCTGCCTCCCGAGTGCTGGGATTAAAAGGCGTGCATCACTGCCTTGCAAAACTTCTTTTTAAATGTATCATATTACACATGGATAGTACTTATTCAATGAATGTGTTTATATACCCAATTTATAAAACAGAGTAACCTAAAACTTCACCTACTGTCTCAAAAGAATTCTCTAAACTCTCATGGAACCTAGTTTACTGATACCTCTGGCATAACTTCAGTCCCATGAAGCTCACTACTAAATCCCTGGAGTGAGAGGAGTCTCCTGCATGTGCCTACAGCTTCCAGGGTGAGTTTTTTTTTCCTTTTTTTTTTCTCTTAAATTTTATTTTATTCTATTTTAGGAGGGGGGAGGTTGCAAGGGCAGAGGAAGGATACAAAAGGATGGGAAATGAATGGTCAAGCTGAATGATGTGAAAGACCCAAAGGATAAAAAGAAAGTTAGAAAAAGTATTTTCTTCACAATTCAGATGCTCACAGATTATCCATGGAGTTTACCCCTCAAAATGACGACAATGATTTAATAGCATTTCTTCTGGGACAGATGACATGCATTAAAGTGTTTATTAAAACTTTTCCCAGGGTCCTATTTCTTGTCAATCCTCACTATCCTCTGGTTGCCCTAACAAGAACTTAGCACTGGCCTGTTAAGTGTAGAGATGCTCATTATGTAGCCTGAAAAACACGGGTGTCTGCCAGCCTTAAAGCAAAAGCGTGAGAGAAACCATTTCCACATTCCCAGCCCCTTGCTGGCGCTCAGGGTGAATATGGTGGTGGGCACTGGTCTGGAGAGAGCTTCTCATAGGCAGGTGGAGCGTTGGGAACCTGTGAGGATAAGAAAGGAAGAGCAGTGAGCTTGACAGCAGTGTACATGTTCTGGGAGGGGTGAGGCAATACAGCTTGCATCGCATTGATACCTTTGCTCTGGACCAAAGCGTCTAAATGTTCATACATACGTTTTTGTCTAATGGAGTAATGGTTATATCTCACAAATGCATATGTTGAAACATTGGTGGGGGAAAAAAACAAGAGGAGAGGCTTCCCAAAATCTAAATTATTTATTTTGTTTTGAGGGCAGCACCTGTGCCACAGCACACATGTGGATGTTAGGGAATAATTTTGGGAAATTGGTTCTCTCCCGTTACCACCTGGGTCCCAGGGATCAAACCCAAAGCTGTCAAGTTTGGCAGTAGGTTCCCAGTGAAGAGACTCACCTGCCTGTGAATTCTCGAATCGTGTGTGAGTCACTCAAACGCTGCATCTTCACCCACAGAGTTCCCTATTAGGTGTGTCTAAAGGCATATTTAGGGCTGGGGGCAGGGGCAGCTCAGAGATAAACATCACCCAAAGACAACACCATGAAGGTTGGGGGAGACACATTTATCTACCAGCTGAGCACAAGTGTGTCAGTTATCCAGTTAATGCTCAGTCATAAGAGATGTTGTCAAGTGGGAAATGAGGCATGGACAAGTCACTTGCCCTAGGTCACAAACAGTAAAGTCATGGAGCTAAGAATCAAACAGTTACCTGACCCCAGAGTCAATGTCCATTACTTTGCTGTGCTTAGTGTACAGAAGTGCATGCAAGTCACATGTAGAACTTAAATTCCTAATAACTTCACCTTTATAAAGTAGGTAAATTAGATAAAATACCTAACTAAATACAGTCATTTCAACATCAAACCCACAGGTCAGTAGTGGCTCTATTCATGTATTCTGCCTCTGAAACATGAGACTACTTTCACACTACTGTTTCAAGTGTTTAATACATGTGGTGGCTCAGTTCTATAGGGAAAAACCCTCCTGTGGCTCTTATATGCAGGGACTGTAAAATTTAATTTTTTTTTTTTTATTTTCGAGACAGGGTTTCTCTGTAGCCTTTTTTCGTTCCAGTCCTGGAACTAGCTCTTGTAGACCAGGCTGGCCTCGAACTCACAGAGATCCGCCTGCCTCTGCCTCCCGAGTGCTGGGATTAAAGGCGTGCGCCACCACCGCCCGGCGACTGTAAAGTCTAAATGTTAGAAAATAAAACTTTAAAAAAAAAACCCTATTTTCCATTTTGTTTGCTTTTATTATAAAATATTCCAATAAAAATTACCATTTTTGACCTTTATGGAGGAGAGGCAGTTGTGTGGATTAAATCTACGTCCTCATGCATGCAAGGCGAGAGCTCTACCATTGAGTTATGATCCCAGCCCTAATTTTGACCATTATTGGCCAGTTAAGAATTTAGTGATAGCCGGGCGATGGTGGCGCACGCCTTTAATCCCAGCACTTGGGAGGCAGAGGCAGGCGGATCTCTGTGAGTTCGAGACCAGCCTGGTCTACAGAGCTAGTTCCAGGACAGGCTCCAAAGCCACAGAGAAACCCTGTCTCGAAAAACAAAACAAAAACAAAAAACAAACAAACAAAAAAGTTTAGTGACATTAAGTTGCTTTTGTTTGTTTGTTTTTCAAGTCAGGGTTTCTCTGTGAGAACCTGGCTGTCCTGGAACTCACTCCGTAGACCAGGCTGGTCTTGAACCCACTGAGATCCACCTGCCTCTGCCTCCCAAGTGCTGGGATTAAAGGCCACCACCTGACTCGCATTGCTTTTTCAATGGAAACCACTTTGTTCATTTGACCTGAAAGCAGCTAACATGAAAATGCCCAGATGCACAATCTCCACCTACCACAGGCTGCTGTTTTTTTTCTTGAAAAGACAGTCCGCTGTCCTGATGACCATCACTAGGGCATCTTTCCTTCAGGGTACTTTGCATACCAGCATAAAGTCTTTTGTCCTGAAATACAAAGTCATAAAAATGAATGGTTTAAAAAAATATAAGAACTGAGTCCATGAACGTAAAGATAAAAGAAACAATATTTTAAAAATGGGCTTTAAACTAGCTGCTGCCACTCACTTGCTTCGACTCCTCAGGCCACTCCCTTTACCTCTGTTGATTCCAATTGTTAGCTCTGTCGTTGCAGGACAGTACAACGCACTTGTCAGAGTTGTGTTGGAACTAACTAAAGACTGCCAAGGAAGTGCCCAGCACCAGCTGTCCCTCACTGGAGGCTTTGAAGAGAAGTCCCAAGAAGACTGCATTTACAAAGTGAACAACTTGTAAAATTGTTCTTCAAAAAATAAGGACATATGGCTAGAGAGATGACTCGGTGGTTAGGAGCATTTGCTTCTCTCGCAAAGGACCCAGGTTGTGTTCCCAGCACTGGTGTGGTGGCTCACCACCATTTATCATACAAGTTCCAGGGGATTCTAAACCCCCTTCGGGCCTCTCTGGGTACTGCATGCATGTAGTGCTCTTTCATCCATGTTGGCTAAGAGAGAGAGAAATGGGGCTAGAGAGATGGCTGCAGTTAGAAGTATTTGCTATTCTTGTAAAGGGCCCATGTTCAATTCCCTGCACCTACGTTTGGTAGCTCACAACTGCCTGTAGCTCTGAGCCCAGGGAGACCGGCTTCTGACCTCTCTGAACACAGACACTCTCATACACATGCCCACATGTAGACACACGCATGTGTATAATTGAAGATGAAAATAAAAGATGAAGATGTGTATGGTAAAAACCAGTAAGCATTTTTTCTGTCATGTTTTTGCCATGACGAGGTGTAGAGCAGAAGCCAGTGAGGTATGGAAGAGTTAGTATCTAAGGCTGCCAGCAAGTCAGTGGGGCACAATGAAGCCAAATCTTGATGCCCTGCATCCAAACAGTAAATAACCAACTGCAAGGTAATGTCATCACTAGAGGACTCTGCTTGATGGTGTGTGGCTCCTGATGTGCTTTGCCTCTGGTTTACACTCTGGACCCTCAGCTAAAAGGCAGTTGGGAAAGAGAGACACTGATGCCACCCGGTTTCCAGGAGAAGGAACGTTTCAGCTGGGAGGTTGAAGACAGCAGGCGTTTAAAAAAATGCCAAGTATGGCTGGGCAGTGGTGGCACACACTCTTAATCCCAGCATGCAGGAGGCAGAGGCAGCTGGATCTCTGTGAGTTCAAGGTCAGCCTGGTCTACAAAGTGAGTTCCAGGACAGCTGAGGCTGTTACATAGAGAAACCCTGTTTCAAGAGAAAGAAGGGAAGGAAGGAGGGAGGGAGGGAGGGAGGGAGGAATGCAGGCAAGAATGATTTGAGTATGGGGACTGAGGGCATGCACATGCCAGGGAGGCAGCCTGGGCTATGGGCTGAACTCGGGGTTCATATGTCTTCTAGGGAGCTTGAGCTATGCCTGGTACTGGTGGAGTTTTGTTAGGGTATCCCTTCTTCCAGAGAGGATAGAGCGAAGGTTTTGAAAAGCAAAGTGTAGGTCAGACTTGCAGAGGGTTCACACTTCTGAAAGTTTCCGTCCACTTTGCCATATTTCACTCACCCGAGTTCAGTGCTTTGTTTTTTGAGTATGCTTTTGCTGTTTCTGTGACAATATAGTTTGATGATTCTGTGACAATCTAACTTGAAGTGATATGTGTGAAAGTCTGATGGGGGATTGGGAGGGGTGCTTTATTGTTTTCAACAGCTTCCTGGTAGCCTGTGGTGGC
Source organism: Microtus ochrogaster (assembly GCF_000317375.1). Lineage (NCBI taxonomy): Eukaryota > Metazoa > Chordata > Mammalia > Rodentia > Cricetidae > Microtus > Microtus ochrogaster. Next base: position 58,845,861 of record NC_022015.1, on the reverse strand, counting down.
CCGAACTCTGCCCTCCTGGCTCAGCCTTCCTAAGTGCTGAAAACTACATGCAGGCACTACCATCCCTAGCTAGTGGCTTTAATTTTTTATTTTATTATTTATTCATTTTATGTCTATGGGTGTCTTGCCAGAATGTATGCCTGTGTGCAACCATGAGCATTCCTGGTTCCTGCAGAGGCCAGAAGAGCTTAACAGATCCCCTGAGACTGCAGTTACAGAGGGGCTGTGAGCCAGCATGTGAGTGCTGGGAACCGAACCTGGGTCCTCTGGAAGAGCAGCCAGTTCACTCAGCCGCTGAGCCATCTCTCCCGCCCAGTGGCTTTCAGTGCTAAAATACTTGTTTTTACTATGTAGCCCATGGTTTCCCTTTGAGATCACATTTAAATCTTCCTACCTTGCTGTGCCTTGCAGGTCTCAAAACACCCAGACTTCGGGAACCTACACAAATATTCAGGTTTTTAAGACCCCTTTCTTTTTTTGTTCCTCCCTCCCTGGTTTTTTTATATACATTTTTTATTAATCTTTATTGAGCTCTACATTTTTCTCTGCTCCCCTCCCTGCCTCTCTCCTTCCCTCTTCTCTGCCTCCCAAGGGCTGGGATTAAAGGCGTGCGCCACCACCGCCCGGCCCTCTCCTTCCCTCTTCAACCTTCCCCCAAGATCCCCATGCTCCCAATTTACTCAGGAGCTCTTGTTAAGGCCCCTTTCTAACATTAGCATTATGATAAGTTTGCCCTTGATCTCTTCAGGACCAATGGACAGATAAATGGACAAAGGAAAAAAACTCAGTGGTACACCCTGATGTTGCAGGGAGGTTGTTTTTCTCATGCTGGTGTGAGCAGCAGCAGCAAAACCTTGGGGACCATGGTATGACAGAGTTAGAAGAACTTGGCATTTGGCAGGGAGCAAAGAGTGATTGCTACCCAGACTGACTAGCTAGGTTTGCTCCCGAGCCCCACATGGCGGAAAGAGAAAACTAACTCCAGAAAGTTGTCTTCTGCCTCCACCCCATACCATGGCATGTGCAGCATGCACACACACGCGAGGGCACCCCCAGAGATTCATAAGAAGACTGGGACCTGGCAGGGAACTCTGACTCACCATCAATGTTCGGTATCCACTTCGTCTCCTATAGTACCAACAGCCGATGAGCAGAGCAATGCCCAGGACCACAATCAGGATGCCAATCCCTGCGGCCCTGGACCAAGAGATAGACACATTCCACTCTGCTCAGAAACATTGGTCCAGACTGCAGTGAAGCAACCAACCTTCTCCCTTTCTGTGGTCCAGAAAAGCATCTTCTAGTCTCCAGATAGTTTGCTGCTTTCCACACAGGGCACCTGACCAGACCTCCAGCTCCAATATCTAAGGATAGGGCCTAGTTTAGGAGCTCTTACGCGTGGAGCACCATGTCCAAACCATAAGGCGTGCCCTGGCACCTGGCAGCTGTATGGAAGAATATTTACTGAAGAAGAGCCGTTTCTTCTCAACATAGCTCTTTTAGGCATTTTCCCCAACTCGATCCAGAAAAAAGGAAGTAGAAATGAGCACTGGCTATGAGCCAGTATTGTAACTCTGCAGCAAGGAGCCAATCATTATTGCCACTTCACAGAGGAAGAAATGGATTTAGAGGATCAGTGGGCTGCCACCCAGAGCTATCACCAGGCAGAGTCAGGGTGTGAGCCTGAGGCTATCCCTGCCCTAAACTCTGATGTGACTCCTGCGACCCTGTGACCCAAGGAGAAGAGTCTGAGCTGGCCCTAGTGCAGAGTTCCGCTGTCTCTTATCTGTGCATTTGGTCCTGAGCATCAGGATGCTGTTGTGAGACTCTTAGCCAACTGCTGTGTCCTGTGTCCGGAGTTCCCTGGGGAGCAGTACAGTTGCTGCAAAGGCCCAGCATGTGTGTTCCTGTATGACACTGCCAGTCAGCTGGCATCTGCATGGTACTCAGTATGATCCACACTGAGGACCGGACACTGCAACTGTGAGCTTGCTAAGAAATGCTCTGCCAGGCTGGGTGATGCTTACTGGACTGAGTGGCTGCAGGGGTACGAGGGTGAATGAAGGAGGGAGTTTTCTGCATTACCACCTACCTTCATCTCAAGGCTGCCAGCTCTAGATGGGATGGGGGGACCTGGAGGATGTCTGTGTGGACGGAAGCTCTGCCCTTGTTGTGTAGGTCAACCCATGTGTAAACTTAGCAACTGCATGACCCAAACACCCAAGTCCCGGGCACTGAGACCTCCTCTGAACACCGTTTTGTACCAGGCACTGTGCTACTGCCCCTGCCCCCATGTTTTATCTTCACAGCAATCTCTCTGAGCTAGGGATAGTTCATTTTACAGCTGACATTAGGCTGCCAAAATGTTCCAGGCTGCGCAGCCAGCACATGGTGGAATCAGCATAATAAGTGGTACTAGACTAAACAGGCATAAAGAAAGCTCTAGGATTCGTTCGGCCCGACCCAGGACCATTGTCCAGTGCTTTCCTGAGGGAAAAAAAAAAATCTAAGGTGACGCTGTCACAAGGAGTGTTCAATGGTTCTCGTGTCGGCAGGCAGCTGACACAATTTCCCAGCACGCACGTGCTCTTGCTTCACCCTCTGCTCTTTCTACGAGCACCTCGACACAAACAGGGCTCTGTTCCAGCTCCTTACGCACGGTCACGTTGCCCTTAGATTATGCACACGAGTGACTGAAAGCATAAGACATCAAAGGACGCCAGACGCCAGAGGAAGCCACTGTCCAGCCTAGCAGGCTCCTCAGTCACCTGAGGGGCAATTCAAGCACAGACCCTGGGACACCACTCCTGGCCTAAAGTGACTCCTTTTGGAGGGGGTGCCTAGGAATCTGCATTTAGGCAAATGTTGAGGGTGTAAGAACCCCATCTACTGAGGCTTCAGAGAGCGCTAACGGGCAGCAGTAGCCCTTTCTGACTCGCTGTGGGAGTTCATTGCGAATCATTCTTCCTCATTGTACCTCCAGCAGATTTCAGAGGAGGAGAAATATCCTCCGAGAATCACAGAGATATATCACATCAATGCAAATGCCTCTGCTCCCTGTGTCCCCCTGTGTTCCCCTGTGTCCGACCCTCCCGTTTAAAAAGGCAGCCAGATGAGTGAGGTCCTGATAGCGCTGGCCTTGTGCGGTGATTTTTTCGAGTTCTTCCCTGGTCTCTTTCACTACCCTACATGAAATCGTGCACCATGATGCTTCAGGTACTCTATGGTCATGTCCTTCAAGGACTGGGGTTCAAAGTGTCCCTGCACTGTGCTGGGGCCTCTGGTGATGTCCATGGACATGACAGCATCCATATGTGCAGACTGAGCAGCTGTTTTGCTTCTGCGCTGGACCTGGGACCTTTCCGGGCTCTCGGAAAACACCATAGTGTTCTCCTGACCCTGCACAAACACTTGGCCAGATGCAAGAAAGCACGAGCCTTCAGTGAAGGTGACCTAACATGATGCTAATAAGCCACAGGGGCCCTGTGTAAACTCCGAGCCCACCTTCTTATGTCCTGCTCTGGGATGCTGGCAGGGGACTCTGCAGACCCTAATTCTGTTTTGCCTGTGGCTCCTGCAGAGTGTCCCACAGAGCGTCCTGGTGACAGTTTGCTTCCTGCTTTGTTCGGCATCCCCCATAGCTGCTCTTCACAGTGCTGGTCAGTTCAGTTGCCCCCTCTCTCCCTGCCACTCCCAGAATCAGCCTCTCCATGCCCCACCAGCTGACCAGTGCCCCACTGGCCAGAGGCCTGAGCACACGGGAAGCAGCCAACAGAAATCCCCTCCAGTCTTGTAGGCCCTATTCTATGGGCTTGCTCCCTCCGTTTTAGGTTCCAGTGACCCCTGCCTTCCCATTTGTCCCCTCAGCCCCAGGGACAGAGGCAACATCCTGCAGTGTTTGCTGCCCCTTGCTACTTCTGTGCCTTTGTCTCCTCAAGGCTCCACCTGCTTCACCAGGTCCTCATACTGAAGGTGACTTAATGGTGTCTTCCTTCCTAGACCTGGAGAGTAATTTTGCATTGGCTGTGGGTGTGACTCTTAGCTTCGCCAGTTGGAACTGATGGTAAAGGACCATAAAGGACGACTCAGCTGTCAGCCCACTGAGCTGACAATGCCTGCCTCCACTTCCGGCTTGGCAGTGAGAGATGCTGATCTCTGGCCTCTCCTCTCTTTGAATAGGACTGTGCAAATACTTGCTTTTGTTAGCCCACCGGCTTAGTGCTTCATGGGCAAACAGAGCTGGGCTTAAATCCCAACATCACCACATCCTGTCGCGTACCTCCTGGTCTCCTGGTTTCTCTGTGCCTTTTCCCACATAAAACACAGTGGGCAGACAAGGGTGTCATGGTGTGGGGGACACAGCAGGCAGACATGGGTGTCGTGGTGTGAGCACACAGCGAGAAGACAAGAGTGTCGTGGTGTGGGGTGCACAGCGGGCAGACATGGGTGTCGTGGTGTGGGGTGCACAGCAGGCAGACATGGGTGTCGTGGTGTGGGGGGCACAGCAGGCAGACATAGGTGTCGTGGTGTGGGG